>NW_023494798.1:906520-1396520 GCF_904425465.1 Colossoma macropomum
TACAATAACAGTTACACGTGGTATAGCAACAATAATGCTGGTTCATTAACACCTGTACTCGGCGTAGCAACAACAATGCCGGCACAATAACACCTACACTCGGTATAGGAACACCAATGCTGGTACAAAAACACCTACACTAAATACTAAAATGATAACATCAGGTACAGAAACATCTGCACCAGATACAGAAACACCTACAGTAGGTACAGTAACAAATACACAAAGTATAGCAACACCTACATCAATTACAGTAATAACAATAACACCTACACCCGGTATAGGAACACCAATGCCGGTACAGTAACACCTACACTCGATATAGCAACACCAATGCTGGTACAATAACACCTACACTGGGTACAGTAACACCAATGCTGGTACAATAACACCTACACCTGTTACAGTATAACATACACCAGGTATAGCAACAACTATGCTGATACAATAACGCCTACATCAGATACTGTAACACCTACACTAGGTATAGCAACATACCAGTACAAAAACACCTACACTCGGTATAGCAACACCAATGCTGGTACAATAACACCCACACTAAATACTAGAATGGTAACATTAGGCACAGAAACATCTGCACCAGATACAGAAACACATACACTATGTACAGTAAGAAAAACACCAAGTATAGCAACACCTACATCAATAACAGTAATGCCAACACCACATATAGTAAAGCCTATACCAGGTACAGTAACACCCACACTAGACACTATAACACCTATACCTGTTACAGTAGCACCAACACCAGGTATAGCAGCACCTTTGTTGACAGAATAAAACTTATACTAGATAACACCTACACCTCATATGGCAACATGTTGATACAATAAAACCTACAATAGGTACTGTAACACCTACACCAGGTATAGTAGCACCAACACTTGGTATAGCAACGCCTATGCTGATACAATAAAACCTACAAGAGGAACTGTAACACCTATACCAGGTACTGTAACATGTACACCAGGTACAGTAACAACATTACCATAGCATCTATACCTACACTAGGCACTGTAACACCTATGCTAGGTATATCAACACCTATGCCAGGTTCAGTAACACCTACAGCAAGAACATTAATACCTACTATAACACCTACACCTGCTACAGCAACATGTTTATCCGATACAGTAACATCTACACTGGGTAAATAACACCTACACTGGGTACAGAAACAACAACAAGGTACAATAGCATGTGTGTCAGAATCAGAGCATATGTGGCAGGCACATAATACTTTATTATGCAAAACAGCTGTGCTAGACAAGATGTACAGAAGGATCACTGGCTCAGACTCTGATACAGAGGACGTGGAACACCTACACCAGTGCACAGCAGGGACTTATCATCTAATTCTTAACTCTGAAATATGCTCGCTCAGCTACATGCCCATCACCATACTCCCATTAGTAGTGATCGCTCAGGGGAGTTGTGTGTGTATCTAAAAGTGAAAACACTGTTCATTACACACCCACAGACACTCGTAAACACCCGAGACTAATGCTGCTAACGGGATTCGATCCCTAGGCAATGTCTCAAGCAGGTTTACCCGGGAAGGGAGGAGAGGAGGTGTCTTTGTCATGGCCTTTCAGCCTCCCAACTCCCTCTCCACCATCTGTAAGCACTCAAGGCATTTAGAATATTTTTCTGCATTAAAACATCACATGAGAGCTGCCCTGTTGTCCCAATATGCTTCCCTCCTCATGCTCTCAGGGAGCTTCTCCTTTGGAGTCTAGATTCGTCTCAGTGGTTCCTACTCATGCCCTTGGGGAGCTTTACCTTTTGAGACTGGTAGTTTTTCCTCATGCTCTTAGGGAGCTCTACCAATTTTTCTATAACAAACTAATGAGTCATTTTTGAGAATCACTGTGATCGTGCCTAGTGGTAAACTAAAGCATTCCAAAGATGATATGTTTTACCGTATGGACTAGAGATGGGCCAATCAGTGTTTCTGGGACCAATACCAATTCTGGAGAGGGACTATTGATATTTGAACTCAACAGCAAAACAAATACACCCTTCCTTCAGTGCTTCTTCAGAAGCTCCGCCCCCCAAATTCATGGACACGCACTGCCAAGGCAAACAACACTTCTTGAGATCTTCATGGCCATAAAACCCCTCACAAATGTCATTCGGACAAATACCACGATATAACATTAGAGCAAACAACAAGAAGTAATGTAACTAGCATTTGCTAGGATATGGGCTAGTAAAGTGTTGCTACAATTACAACTGTAAAGTTAACCAGCTGGGATTAGCTATTGCAAACATTAGCAAACAGGACAAAACAATACTGACCTATAGATTCTGTGAAACAGCAAAAATAAGGTAATGTTACCCACCTGTTACGCAGAAACAGAGCAATGAAGGTAAATTCAGCCGCTTGTTCAAATTTTCCTGTTCCATCTTAAATGGTGCAGCAGTTGCATTTTGGTGCCTACGGCTAGCATAACCATTCACATAACTGGAGCAACTGGCACAACTAACAGGACAAAACAGTCCTGCTTCAAGGATGGATTTTTAAATACATGATAAGAAACATCTGACATACAATCAAAGCTTCTGTAGTTCTGCATCTTATTTTTATTTTCAGCCCCTGCCAAAGCCATAGGTCATGAAGCTAGTGCAGTGTAAGCTAAGCTAGCATTCAAATGCTAACATGATAACAGAAACGAATCGGAAGCTTTATGTAAAAAATATATTTCAGGAAAAATTATTTTCATTAGTAAAATAAACAAAGCTGAAGTTGGCTTCCTGTTCGCCAGCTTCTTACATTCAGGCTCCTCTGGCAAAATATGGTTGATTTGTTTACGTCACTGATTAGCCGTCAGGATTGGCTAAGATAGAGAAATATATATTTCATATTTGGGCTGAAAATACAAATATAAAGCCAATTGATACTTCCATCTCTAGAACGGACTTTTTTCCTCTGAACATTGTTGGATACTCAGACTTACAAAGTATTTAAGGACCTAAAATATGGCTATAGCTACATGCAAGCTAACACTGCTGCACACGGAACTGATGTCATAAGACTGAACTCACCAAAATACTTCACACAAACCAGCAAGCTTTGGCAAATGTAGTAAGATAAGTTAGTTTGGCAGTTTTAGGCTGCAGTTTCAGTAGCTGGTGGTGGTATTTAATAGAGTTAAAGCTTACTAGTAGACTTCCTGTCATACAATGTTATTTCAGTGTGCAGAAGTGTTAGTTTGATTGTAGCACGTGTGTAGCTCTTGACTCTCGACTAATATCTATTAGCTAATATTGTTATTGTGGTTAGTATGAAACATGCTAACTTATCTTGGTTAATATAAAGGTACCTATTGGCTAAAACCAAATTAACCTGTTTTAAAAGATCAGACGTTATAAAGTCTTCTTGCATCAATCTGTTGTACACATACACAAGCACAGTTACGCAAAGAAGTCTTGTCCAGGTTTATTACTGCAGTGGTACTTTGCTGAAGGAGGCTCTTCACCACAGGGACAGTGGGAGTAAAGCTTATTACGATGTCTGAACGAAGCCTGTGCAGAGTGAGCAAGTTCGGGAGCAATTACTGTGCTCAGGAACAACCACAGTTTGGGCTTTGAAACTGCAGCCTACAGCGACAGAACAACCAAAGAACCATGCCATCTGTGCACAAACAATGCATCAGATTCAATGCAGCAAGACAGCCCTAATTAGGCCTCAGTGCTTTGATATGTTTATGCGCCACTGGATGTGTAATGTTCTTACTGATTACATTGTTGTGAGCACTAGTTTTGTTTAGGTGATACGACAATCAGTGCCACACGAAGTCAAGGATGCAGTGTTTTCAACGATTAGGTACTGACAAAGTTCCTCTCACTGGTTCTTTCTCATACTGTCAGGGTATTTTACCTTTTGAGTCTTGGTTCCTCTCACTGGTCCCTCTCAGTGGTTCTTCCTCATGCTTTATCTAAACTTGTCCTACTAGTATCCTGACTGCATGAGCCAGTGTGGCCCACACGAGGGGTTCCACTTATGTGCCTTGGTTCCTCTCAGTATTTCTTTCTCATGTTTTAGCATGAGGCTTCTCCTTTTAAGTCTTTGTTCTTCTAAGTGGTTCCTCTTTCTGTTTTACGGGAGCTTTACCTTTGAGACTGGGTTCCTCTGAAGAGTTCTACCTCATGTTCTTAGGGAGCTTCAACTTTTGAGACTTGGTTCCTCTCAGTGGCTCCTCTCAGTGGTTCCTCCTCATTTGTAAATTTATGTCCTAATTGCATGAGCCAGTGTGGCCCACATGAGGGGTTCTTCTTGTGAGCCTCTGAAGACCTGTTCCTCATGCTCTTAGGGGGTTTCTCCTTTTGAGTCTTGGTTCCTCTCAGTGGTAGGGTTTTTTTTGTCCTGCCACTGTCTCCCTTGGTGATGCTCATAATGGGCAATTTATGAAAAGCTGCTTTGGGATCTGCTGTAGGCTTACCCATCCTGTTTGATTTTGAGCCACTGGGGGCAGTCATGGGCTGGAGGCTAGGGAACCAGCCCTGTGACCAGAAGGTTGCCAGTTCAATCCCCTGAGCTGACAGTATGTGACTGAAGTGCCCTTGAGCAAGGCATCTAACCCCCAGCTGCTCCCCAGGCGCTGCGGATAGGGCTGCCCACCACTCCAGGCCAGTGTGCTCACTGCTCACTAGTGTGTATGTGGTGTTTCACTGCACAGATGAGTTAAATGCAGAGGTGAAATTTCCCTGTTGTGGGACTAATAAGGGTCACTTAATCTAATCTAATCATACTTTGTCCCAGCTTTGACATTTTGGGTACATTGAATATTATGTGTTACATTAGGGCTGTGAACTTTGATAGTTCTGTGCAGTGTACAGTTTGTTGCTTTGCAGACTATAAAGCTGTATATCATCAGCATTTTGTGCTTTTGTATTTTAAATAACCAGATGTTTGGGGGTTAGGGGTGTAACGGTACACAGAAGTCAGGGTTCGGTGCACACCATGGTTTGGACTTCATGGTTCAGTACAAGTTCGGTACAACAGAAAAAAAGCAACAAAAACATCCAGTATAGGTTTCGTTTCATTTATTTTGAACAGACAGTTGTGCAAGTTTTAATCTGGTCCTCCTAGTGTCGTATGCGCCCCCCACTTGACAGGGACAGTCACTACCGTTAACTAATCTGTGCAGTCTCTCTTTTTACATGCACAAAAATACCTCAGGCTGTGGAGAGGCATAGGTCTTGTTTCATTCGTTTGAATTCAGCTTGTGTTTTTTTTTGTACATGCTCTCTTTTTATTTAGCGCAATAGCTGCCTTCCTCACCTCTCACTCACTGTTCAAACACCTCAAACTTCTGCCTCACAGCTGATCAGTGAATCCTCAATAGACTGAATCATTTGGCACTAAATTAGCTGCAGAGAAGAATTACCACTCTGTAATGTCTTCCGAGCTTCTTAAACACTAAAGGGTGCTACCGAACGAGTCCAAAATAATTGGAGCATTTGAGCAAAATCGTATTTATAAATGCATGAACAGTATAAAACATTTTAACACTGCTGTTATATTTTTAGGAGCTTTTAAACTTGAAGTATAGGAGTTTAAATCCTCATGTACGTCCATGCCTTCAGTGAGCACAAACAGCCAATGAGCTGCTCCGCTTGCCTACCAATCAGCACTCACTAGCAGTAATGTTAGTGTCCTGCTGCCCACAACCTGTTTGCTTTTAGTGAAATACATTCTTCTACTTCCTAAAATTAAAGGAAAGTTCTGAGTGAGTGATTAGAAACCATTTTAACTTTATTTTAATTTTATTTCATTTTGAGCTGTTTAGCTCCATTTACTCCCATTCATTGAGGACTCGCTCGCAGGCGCCCTCTTCTGTTTTGCAGTCCTGTTTTTGATATAACGGGGGAAATAGGAAGTGGCCAGACTCCTTATAAACCTGCTCCGGGAAGGGTCCTCCACAGACCACTACTGCAAACTTGCTAACTGCTTACATTCTTAAAAAAGATGGTTCCTCAAGGGTTCTTTAGTAAAGAAAATGGTTTTATATAGAACCATGAACACTCAAAGAACACCTCAAACTCTACTGTTGCAATGTTAGGCTTGTTACAATAGAAGAACCCTTTGTGGTGTTATATAGAACCCCTTTCAAAAAGGTTCTATATAAAACAATATACAAAACATTCTCCATCAATGTGAAGAACCATTTCACCATGCAAAGAACCATTTAATTTTGCAAAGGGTTCTTTGAGTATTCATGGTTCTATATGGAACCATTTTCTTTACTAAAGAACCCTTGAAGAACCATCTTGTGTGTACAGCATAAGGTTTCCGGGTGGAACTTTCGCTTATGAAATTTCTGCTTTATGTTCATCAATCTTCACACATACTGTGTGTTCTTTCTGATGGCTGATGATGGTGGATGAATACACATACTGTTACACCCCTATCGGGGGTCCTCGTAACTGGGGCTTTTGGTTGAGGATGGGGTCATTATGGTTAACAGTCTGTTTTTGAAGTGACTGAAGTGAAGTGGTTGGCCTCTCTGTAGCCAATGTGAGTCTTAATTGTGCATTTAATGTCATATTTGGTAGAAAAAACAAGTGAAAAACATATCAATACTATAAAAGAGAGACAAAACAAACATGAAAACAGTTACTATTATAAACTGTATAGTTTGGGCTGTAAAATCTGATTGAGCCATGTTTGAAGCTATTGTAAAATCCTTTATACATAAATGACTGCATTAAAATCATGAGTGAAATCTTTGTAATGCATAGCTTTGTGTTTTTATTGTTTTAGTGGTTTTATTGCTTTGTCTATTGCGAGAAATAAAGTAATTAAATGTCAAGCATTTGTGGTCTGGTGGTTTCTTACGATTTCATGCTCTACTCGTGTTCACCACGAAACCACAAACCAGCCACAGGTGGAAATGAACTCTGCAGGACAACAAGATCTCCAGGAATAAGGTTCGAAATAATCTTCATAGGACGGCAGACCTCCGGGAGCGGAATTGGACGCTCTGGATTAAGATTTTGGAGAGGGATGGTCATTCTTCACTGCACAGGGGCGACTTCAATTCAGAGTGTGTTTGCGTTTGCCCCCCTATTGCACCACTTCTCCCCTCTTGTGCACACACGATATGTTCTCAACAGCAGTCCAAACACGGCACATCAGATCAATAGGAAGCCAATCGCATAATCCCTTCTTCTCTTGCTCTATCTCCCTCTCTGCTGAAAATGAGCATTCATACCCGATAACACTGCGCCTCTGGTGCTGCGGCTGGCTCCTCTGCCCTCACCTCAGCGAATCTGAAGGTGAAACCAACTTGTTGTGCGGAAGCTCAAAGAGATATTTCATAAAATGCGTTAAATATTAGCATTATCATTAATATATTGTGGGGCATAAGAGCCCACGGGGGCTAAACACCAGGGGGTGTCTGGGTTTCTTAGGTGGCACGCTCAATGGAGGGCCGTTTATTTGAACAACAGCCGGCTTCAGTTTAACTTGAGGATTGGGCCATCCAAGCCTCGCAAAATAAGCCTGGCAGAGAGTTTAGGTAACCAGGATAGTCCCACAAGCACACGGCTGGCTTTTTAGGGTCTTGCAGTAAAAGCTGCTTTGTTTTCTCAGGGTTTTCCTATTCAGCGGAGGCTTAGTTATCTGCGAGACACATAAAGAGGAATAAGGGAAAAAGAAGGCGAAAGCAGAGGTCTGTAGCCCAGCGAGAGTCATCCCATCTGCCTGGGCTCTTCAGTGCGGCCCAGCCATGCGAGGTGGGCCCGGCCATGAGCGACTGGCTGTACGTAACGACGGTACTGAAGTGCCTTCTTCACATCATCTTTAGGACAGTGGACAGGGCCTGTGACTCCTGGGCTGGCTTAATGTGGGGTGTGCACAGAAAGAGTGTTTGGGTCTGTTCTGGGTTTCCATGGCCTAACAGCTACGCACAAATCAAAACAAAATGCACAATGGGAAACGGGGGGTAGTGGTGTAAAGCACTGGAAACAGTGGAGCAGTGGAAACGTATTCTGCGGAGTGATAAATCACGCTTCTCTATCTGGCAGTCTGATGGATAAGTCTGGGTTCAGCCAGACTGCCTGACTGCACTGTGCCAGCTGTAGAGTTTGGTGGAGGGATGATGATATGGGGTTGTTTTTCAGGGGTTGGTCTAGAACCCTTAGTTCCAGTGAAGGGAAACCTTAATGCTTCAGCACCAAGACATTTTGGACAATTGTACACTTCCAACTTTGCAGGAACAGTTTGGGGAACAGCCTTTTCTATGTGTCTATATATATATATATATACGCAACCAGTGGTTTATTACCTGTCTAGGTGCGGCTTCCTGTGTATTACCTGTCTGGGTGCTACTTCCTGTATAGCCTGCCTCTATACTACTTCCAAATATAGTATATATGGTATTTAGGTGACTCTCTGGGTAGCTTTTCACTGTAGGGTAATGTATGTCATTGTCAAATGACAACATAACATATACTATGAACAATGTAGTAAGATAAATGGCTCCTGTACAGACTGGTTCTCTATTTCTAATTCACACCGAAGCGCTCAGTGTCTGGGGACTGCAGGTAACAATCCTTACTTTGGCCTTCTGGAAGAGGAAGACTGTGTTAAGGCTGATTGGACGGGGAGATAAGGCTGGGTCTTGGCTGCGGGGAGAGAAACAGGAAGAGAGAGGCAGTGAATGGAGAGCTAACGAAGCCTCACTGACACCTGGGTGAAAAACAAGAGTGCAGAAGAGGAGAGAGAAAAATGAGGAGATAGAAGATGAGAGAACTGCAAACTACAACCTACATTCATCCAGCCCAAGCAGCTGACGGAGAGAGCACTGAACTTAACCTCTGTTCACACCAGGTCTGATTTTTACAGATGAAAAAAGGTTTTGAAAATAAACACACGCATATTAATGCCATCTTTCCATGAGTCCAACACTCAAGGAAAATAACACTGCAAAAAACTTTGAATCCAAAATTTCTAATAGTTATAATAGCAATTATGCTAGCTAGCACATACTAATAAGTAATCTACATGCTAGTCAACTGTTAAAGTTATTTTACCTCTTTCCTTTAAACGTTCAGTCAGACTGAAGGTTCTTCTGTAATGAAAGGCTGTTATTTGATGTCATGTCCAACCTGACACCACTGTGAGCTGTGATAGAGCGGCATCACAGTAATGACTGGACATGAACGTAGCAAAACTGACATGCAGTGCCGCATAACAATTGGTGCTCCTAATTTAATCAGTTTTGTTTGTGTTTTCCTCAGACTGAAGTTTCACAAGTTTTGTGTTTTGAATCTCAAGTCAATTTTAAGGGTCCAAGAATCTAAGCTGAGTCACGAGTCAGTCAACAGGTGCTGACTTGAGTCCCCATATCTGCCTAATTGCCTAAAGGAGAGATGTGGGAAGTGGGGGTGCTGAGGATGCTGCTAAAAATTATTTTAAAAAGGTCTGAACTTTAAAGTCATTTGAATATATTAAAGACCTACACGTGCTTGTTTTAAAGTGGAGTCTGTACACTAACTGAGCACTTTATCAGGACTACACTACACTAATACTGGTAGAGCCTTCCTTTGCTCTCAGAACAGACTCAGATCTTAATAGCATGAAATCCATGAGATGTTGGAAACATTTCTTTAAGATTCTGGTCCATGTCGACATGATTGCATCATGCAGGTCCTGCAGATTTTTCAGGAGCACTTTCATGCTGCAAATGTCCTGTTCTACAACATCCCAAAAGTGTTCTAGTGGATTCAGATCCAGTGACTGGGAAGACCACTGAACACTGAACTCATTGTCATGTTCATGAAATCAGTTTGAGATGACTTTTGTGACATCATGCTGGAAGTAGCCATTAAAAGATGGTAAATTGTCGCTATGAACGGATGCACATGGTCAGCAACAATACTCAAATAGGCTGTGGCATTCTAGCGATTGATAAGTATTAACTGGCCCAAAGTGTGCCAGTTAATTCCCTACGTTCCCCACACCATTACGCCACCTCCACCAGCCTGGACTGCTGACACAAGGCAAATTGGGTCAATGGATTCATGCTGCTGGCACTTAATTCTGACCCTACCATCTGTGGGCCTCATCAGAAATCGAGATTTATCAAATGAGCCTGTGCCCACTGCAGCCTCAGCTTTCTGTTCTTGGTTGACAGAAGTGGAACCCAACATGGTCTTCTGCTGTTGTAGCCCATCCACCTCTAGGTTCAATGTCTTTTGCATTCTGAGAAGTTTTTCTGCTCACTACAAGTGGACAGAGTGGTTAATCTGAGTTACCGCAGCATTTCTGTCAGCTCTGACCAGCCTGACGATTCTCCACTGACCTCTCTCATCAAAAAGGTGTTTCCGTCTGCAGAACTGCCACTCACTGGATGTTTTTTTTTCTTTACTGCACCAATCTGAGCAGCTCTAGAGACTGTTGGGCATGAAAATCCCAGGAGATCAGCAGTTATTGAAATACTCAAACCAGCCTGTCTGTCACCAATAATCATGCCTTGGTCAGAATCACTGAGGTCACCTCTTTTTTATAATTCTGAAGGTTGGTGTGAACATTACCTGAAGCTGGAGGCATGGATCTGCATGATTTAATGCACTGCACTGCTGCCACATGATTAGGTGATTAGATAACTGCATGAATGAGTAAGTGCATAAGTGTTCTTAATAAAGTTGTAATAAAAATGAGTGCATTTTTATATTTTATTCATATAATTTCAAAACCTGCAGTAGTCGTGCACTGTTTATTTAACAATGTATTTTCATTATAGCGAGCCAAAATTGCTTCCCTTGACTACTGTTGGCTGTTTTGGGGCGCAAAACATGCAGGTTGAGGTGCAAAGAGGGTAAGTGTACACAGTTCTAGGCCAGTTCTGGGCCCAAAAGCAGCCTAAACAGAAAAAAAAATCATAATAATTATATATATAATTATATATATATATATAATAATTATATATATAATTTTATATATATATATATATATATATATATATATATATATATATATATACATATATATATATATCTTATGCTTTAAATACATTTTTTATCAACTGTTTTATCTCTGTTGTGTTGAATCTCAGTTGGTTACTGCACCACATATGAACAATCTGACTGGATGCCACTCAGCTTATTTGCATAAAGTTCATCTAAAAGTAGAGAGAACAGAGAAATCAGGCTGTGCATCAGTGGTTTGATATGTCAATTATGTGTATATTCTCTTGCTACATTAAAGCATATCTGTTTCATTCATAATTATCAAAAAATTCAACTGAAAAAGGCAAATCATTTTGCATATCATCACCATTCATGCCACATATATGCTGCTTGAATTTTCTACACCCCCAACTCAAAACAGTTTGCCTTGTCTCTGGTGTAAAATGAAGAGTTTATTGTGTTTTCCATCCACATATTAGTGAGAGGCTGCATTTTCAGCAAAACATGACTAACAGTGTGAACGGCAGTGATGTACTGCACTTATCACTCACAGGCATAACACAACGCTATAGTCATATAGTTTAGCTATGCGCACAGTAAAATGTAGCTCCCTCTCTAAGAAGGATGGATGGAGAAAGAGTGCACAAGTGTGACTGACGGCGAGACTGACTGTGAAGAGTTTTTCTGCTCTGAGAGATTAGAGTGACCACACAGATCATTTCAGGCTTCAGCACACACTCAGCGCTCTCATATTCACACCGTCCATCTCAGCAGAGCACGGCTAATCCCACCACACACACACGCACACTACCTTGCTCTATCTCACCCACACACACACTCTTGGGTGCCTTTCATACCTGTAATGAGTACTTTGGTTCTTCAGCGCCACTTCTAATCACCTCTAATCAGTGCCTATGGTATTGCTAACAAAGCATGTACCACTTAGCATAATCATGCTAAGTGTCCCCTGCTAGCTTGCTTTCAACAGTGGCAACTTTTCAACTTTTGCATTTCAAGATTAATAAACAGTGTCTTATGTTTACATCAAATATTCATTTAACCCCTCAAAATCCAAGCTTATTACATACTAAGGCTTATTATCCAGTAACTACAGGGACTTCAGTGCAAAAAAAGTGTAATAAAACTTTGGTCTCTGACAATTAAAAGGGTTAAACAAAGAATAGATCCAGCCATGTGGCAAATAGTACTGTATTTCCAGGTATATGAGAAGTCTTTTGATGTGTTTGTGTGGGATTCTATCTCCTTCAGTTCCAGCTTGAGCTTTAATTGGGCCTTAAACTAACCCAAATCTGACCACTACCAACTTGCACGACGGTAATGAAGACCAGGAAGTAAAAAGACTCTTATCTGATCGGTTGCAAGACAGTGTCATCCGCCCAAAATCATGTTATCATCATGTCTTTCACTTTTCATTGGGAAATTTGATGGAAAATGCTAGAAATACAGCACAACTTCAAGAAACAGGTGTGTTAATAGGTGTGTGATTTTTGATCAAACTGCTTGCTACATCCACTTTTAAATCTGCTTTTAAAAGCTTTTTACACACACGCAGCAGGTGGGCTATCTCACCAAGTGCTATCTTACAGTAAGCATCATTTTTTCAACAGCTGAACTTGCATGATCGCTTTTAAGGGGGAAGAAGGAGATTCCAGGTTGGAAAATTCCAAACTAGCAGTTGTCATGAATGCAGCATGATTCCAAAGCCAATGTCATTAACAAACAAAACGCAATTACTTTTTCCTTAAGTCCGCAATTACTTTTTGATTAAATACATACAGTCGTATGCAAAAGCTTGAACACGCCTGTCAAATTATGGTTTGTTTATTTTAGTTTATAAATGAAAATACGTTTACAAACAAATGTGTTAACAAACAAAATAAATTGCACATTTTAGTGCACAGTGTCTATTTGTTTTGAAAAAAAAAACAAAACTATGCCTTAACCTTTTCATAGACCACATTTTATGTTTTATTTTTTTCCATAATGTTAAATTCAGCAAATAAACAATAACTGGGCATTAAAATGTGCAAAAGAGTGTTCTCTGTAGAAGACGTACTTATTTTCACTTAGAAAACCAATGCAATTAGATGAGGGGTGCCCAAACTTTTGCATTTGAATGAATTTGTTTGAATATAAATAGATATTAACAGATGTAAATTTCATCCCTTAAATAAATTAAATACTAAATATATAAACATGTTTTTCTTTAAAGGCCTAAATGTGTTCACTCTGACAAAGGAAGGGCGCAAAAACATTTTCACAGCACCGTATCTCCTGGAATTTGAGGTTTCCTGGTTAGTAATCCACGCCTGCATGCAAAACAAGCTTCAGCGTCATTCTAACACCACAGGCTGTGAGTGAGGTGGGAAACATCCTCAGTCAAGCTCTCTCTCTCTCTCTCTCTCTCTCTCTCTCTGACACTCGCTCAGAGATAAGAGGATACAGGCGATAGTCGAGCTCTCATGAAAATAACCAGAGGAAACAAAGATTAAGAGGAAGGTGGGCTTTGCAAGCATTTTCTGGGAGATTTATCTTCCTGCAGCTGCACACAACGCTTCAGTCATTACTGATTTGTAAGAACGCTCATTTGATCAATGCCTTATATGGCAACCTGTTCACAAAACACCGCAGAATCCAATACTGCTGTAATAACAGTGAATGAATGCATTGTGCAGCCTTCCTGGGCGGCTTATATGGCGAGTCGAGATGGTCATACTTTACAACGCTAGAGCTCGAAGCTGCAATATTGTCCAATTTTAAAAGCCTGCAGTGTAATTCATTCAGCAAATGAGGACATAGAAAGAAACCAATCAGCTGTGTGTGTAAGCCTGGACCAGCTTCTGATGTTTTATGGGTGTTCAGATGAATAACATGCATCTTGTGGTCCAAACCACACAGTTCTGTCTTCAATCTTGTCACGAAGGAATATTAACAGAATAGTCCAGCAAAAAAAAATCTAAATGCAAATGTAACCAATCAGCCAAGACGTTTCTGAAGCTCTTTTAGTTTTAGCACTGGAGGTACAAGGCTAATGTAGCTAACAAGCAGGGAAGTTCATTCTGTCTAAATCTGACATTCAAGCATCCGTAAGATGGATATACGGTTGAAGTCGTGTTTATATTGTTCAAAAACAGCTGCTTTTAGGTAGGTTTTTGAATTGGATGGTGCCTCTTCCAAGGTTATTATAGTAAATTAAAACTATCGCTAAAACTAAAACTAGCAGTGAAAAATCATGGTAATTAACTGTAATAAAAACAAAACATTTTTTAAAAACACTAAACGCTACTGACCGAAATGAAACAGAATTCCTAAGTGAAAAACTTTGTTTTTTTCTGGTGTGTTAATGTGAGTTTAGAAGTGGAACTGGAGCTGATGGATGGAAGGATAGATGGATGGATGGATGGATGGAATTGCAATGTTACAGTAGCTTGACATATAACTGCACATAAACTTACATGTGTTAGGCAGACATGAAAGAAAAATAGACATAAATTAGGCAGAAATAAAACAATTAGACCTAAGAATGAGAGAGTAGAAATATAAGTATATATATAAGTATATATATACTTATATAGAAATATAAGTATATATATTTGCAAAGACTTGCAAACACAAGTCCACTGTTGTGCTAGTTTTATTCTACTCTTCTAACCTTCATTCTACCCTTAAATACCTACTATTACAGCATTCATCATCCCACATAGCGAGGATACGTCGGCCCGCTGACTTGATAAAGTTGGTACCCTGCTGACTGTGCGCCACTGCTGATCCACCCTCGGTCCACCCAGATTGCTGTCCTGCATACAAGGGCTAATTAGTTTTTAATCTCCTTAAACCAATTTTAAATGCACACAGACTTTTATT
Organism: Colossoma macropomum; assembly: GCF_904425465.1. Taxonomy (NCBI): domain Eukaryota; kingdom Metazoa; phylum Chordata; class Actinopteri; order Characiformes; family Serrasalmidae; genus Colossoma; species Colossoma macropomum. The sequence goes on from NW_023494798.1 coordinate 921,347, forward strand.
TTGGAAAATAAACTAAGACAAATATTACAAACAACTGAGAGAAAAAAAAAAATGACTAGGCCTAATTTAAAATGATTTTGTTGAAACTGCTGTTGCTGACACAGTGCTAGATTAAAATTATTTACTAAAGTAATTCACCAAGAATAACAAAAGAAAGAAATGAAGTAAAAATAAGTAAATTGGACTGTGAGTGGAAAATGAGCGTGGAAAAGTGCCACTTTGTCTACTACTCTTACCCACCAGTGGGCCTGAGCAAAAAGCCAGGGGGCCGCCAGCTTTGCCATCAGCGGGCTGACAGTGGCCCACTATCATTGCTATCTAGGAAAACACTAAAAACTAAAAATAAAACTGAAACTAAATAAAAACTAAACTATTACTTTTCAGAAAATAAAAAACAAAACTAAAGGTATTAATGCACCCCTAAAACTAACTGAAACTAAACTGAAATCAAAACCAAAATGAAATATAAAAATATAATAAGCCTAGCCTCTTCAGACAAGCTAACAAGGATACGTTATTAGCTCTGTTCCCTCATCTTCTATTCGAAGTATATCTTCAGCGGATGACGTCCCTGGCACCTCAAACAGTTCATTGAATACTTGAGTACCCATGTACACCCCTACTAACAACTAATGGACGTCTATAGTGCACTAATTAGCATGGTGCTAACAGCATAGCTAAAGTCATCACACACTTGCCTTGGACAAAAATATGTTGTTAAAAACAGTAACAGCCTGATGTTTATCTGTACTTTAGTCTATGTTTATAGTTATCAGCATATTACATTGCCAGAAAACACATTAGCAAGTCTCTTGGAGGTGATTTAAGAGGCTGTTCAGCCTAAAACAGCCATTTATATGTCAGCTGTCATGCAACGTAAAATGCTGTAGCGCAGCTTTGCATCCCTTATCAGATAAATAGAATTAGAACAATAGTGTTATTTGTGTTTTTTGTCAATTAGTAGTCTCTCACTACAATATCCAGCATGCTTTATCTTGACTGCTAGCATAGCTACTGATGTAGAGGCTAATATATACAGACATGATATTAAAATTTTTCAAACAACGTCCGCTTATGGATAGAATTCACAACTTCTGCGTAAGTATGCGCTGCAAAGTGTTTGTTCTTTTTCAAGTCCCAAGCTCTTCCCACCTCCAAGGTACATCATCAGAAGAGATTCTCCTCATCTTTAAACTGGGGTATCTCAGACTTCTGCAGCAATGCTGAAGGATGCTGGTAAACCTGTATAACAGACGTAGTGGTCGTTGAAGTTTTCTGTGTCCGTCTAATCAATCGGACATGGTTTGCAACACTAAACCTGTCTTGAGATCTTTACTGTGATATTTCACGCAAACTATTCCTTTAAGTGTCCACTAATGTGTTTGGTTTAGTCACATTACCAATACAATCACTATCGTGCGGCCTTATCGCCTTCGCTGCCGAGAGAGATACCACAGAGAAAGCAGCACCAGGCTTTGTTAACATCTTCGTTGTTCCTCTTTCTCTGAGACTGAGGGCCGATTACATACTCCACAGAACGCAGTCGTTTACAAGCCCCGCAGATAAGAGACACAAAACACTCTACATAAGCCTTCCTCTACCACAATCTCAGCAGATCACTTGAGCCCCAGTCAGCCTGGAGCTTCTGTTTGTACCTTTCTGAAACTGTATGTACCCCTCTCTCGTCAACTTCAACTTTTTTCTACAAAAACAGAATAACAAAATAGCAGAAAAGATTTCTTGCTGTTCTCAGTAGTGCAGCGTGCATAGTACATGCACAACAATGCAAAAGTACAGTGATATTAGATATTTAGATGTTTACAAGGATTATTTAATCCCAAGGTATTAACAGAGATAGTAATAAGCTAAATATGTACTGGGTCTTGCTATCCTGCCCCAAACCCTAACCCCCAAATTTAAATTTAAAAAACATATTTAAATTTAAAAAAGTGAAAATGCTTTTTTTTATTATTATTATTCTAATACTTTTTTGATGTCTTTTAAATTGAAGTTGAAAGATTTAGGTTTATCATGAATGTCATGCCATGACCGAAACAGAGTTTTAGTCTGTAGGCGGGGCTTAGTTTTAGCCACACCCCTGCATATTAGAGCAGGAAGTGAGGCCTCATCCCTGTCCCTCATGGTCACATGGCGAGCAGTTAGATCACACTGTTTTGAAGTGAATGTGTCCCAAAGTCTGAACATCAGTGTGGAACATTAAGAATTGTCACTCCCAAAACACATATTTTCTGGAAATAAGTAAACTTTGTGTTTTATAAAAAAAATATGATTTTATGTGTTCAAAGCTGTGTTTGCTAGTCATGTACTGGCTAGCATTTTTGAGTTCTGCTCAAAATGAGCTAAAATTGTCACAACCGAAACAGGTACAGAGTCACTCAAAGCAAAAGGGGTTTTGTCTAAAGTCTAATCAGTTAAAAGTCCCAAATGTGTTTTAAACTCTGACTTTAGTGTGCTTTGGCTTTTTTAATGAGTTGGTATCATAAAGCAAATGATCCTAATAGTTTAACAGGAGCCCAATGGCTGATTCTAACTGCATTTGTTGGTTTCTCAATAGGATCTAAAGGTGTTCTACAGGAAACTAGTGGTCTCTAGTGGGATACCATTAAGCCAATTCCTATTAGAAAGCAAAATCATTAGGTTTTAACCATAATGGTCCTTTTTCAGCAGAGATGGCTTGTAGCTACATGCACTTCCTTGCAGGTGGGACTGCAGGCTGTGTTTCTGACAGAGCACTGGATTAATATTGTATACTAGCTCAGCCAACTTTGATTTGTTCAGACTGAACTGATTTTAGAGCAAATATTATTTATTCAGTAGTTGGTTTCTGATAACAGGAAGAGAGAGAGAGTGAGAGAGAGAGAGCGAAAGAGAGAGATAAGGCTAGCCAACAAAGACAGAGAGTAAAACAGACAGTTATTTACACTGTAATTTAGCTCTAAAGTGCTACTGGTTCTCCTGTAGTTTCACCTCTTACCCCATATGTAGTCAATCAGCTGAGACATGTTTGGTGTCTGAAGTTTGCTTCCTTCGTTTTGTACTGAAGCTACGAGGCTAATGTAGCTAACAAGTAATGGGCCTTTCTAGCGCACTAATTAGCTGGGAGCTAAATGCAGGCCCATATCATCACATATTTGCCTCAAACCGTGTGGAACTATTAAATAATCTCCAAAAGATATGATTATGTGGTTACTGATAATGTACGACGTACAAAACATACACAAAAGTACATCAGCATAGCTAAACGTAGCTTATAACTTTAAATACAAAAAATATTAGGACAGTATGTGAAATGAGAGCAATTTAAGACTAGCAATGTTGAGAAATGTTCAAAAAAGTAAATAAAAAAAAACCTTAAACAGATGATGCTTTGGTAGAAAAGACATCTTAAGTGAATTTTGACCTTGATTTTTCCCTTTATCTTAAGTGAGCTGTCTAAAATCTTTTCAGGGAATCTTTTACACCAAAAGTGAAAAAATTCACAAATGTAAATTGGGTTTTAAGTGTATAAGTGTACAATTGGGTTCTAAGTGTGTACTTTAGCACTTACTTGACAATTACAAAATATAAATATACAGCTTTAAAGTTATCACCTAAGCCTTTGACTTAAGATAAACATTTAAGATGTATTATGCAAGTGGACACTAGTCTTTTCCTAGCATTGTGGTCCAACGAGTCAACCCTTCACACTGTTTACAAAAATAGTGGACATTGTGTTCTCTGAGCCAAAGAAGAAAGAGACCATCCAGAATGTTACCAGTGTAAAGTTAAAAATCCATAGTTTCTCATGCTCTGGGGGGTAACTTGCACAACATTGAAGGCCCCATTAATGCTGAAAGATATATACGCATTTTGAAATAACATATGCTGCCTTCTAGATGACGTCTTTTTCAGGGATGTCCATGCTTATTTTAGTATAACAACGCCAAGCTACATTTTGCAGATTTTACAACAACATGGCATCAGAAATTACGGGTGCTAGGCTGGCCTGCCTGCAGTCCAGAGCTGTCTCTCATTAAAAAGGTGCAAGATATGATAAAAAAGGGTTCTTGTACAGTTACACAAAACTGGATCAGTTTGTGTCTTTAGTCCTGAAATGATTATCAAGTGCTGTTAAAATGAAACTGCTTGCTGTTTTTTTAAAGGGCATTTTACATACTGTCCCAAAGTGAGGTCTGTAGATTGTTTCTTTCCTGGAAACATTTTGGCCATTTCCATACATTTGAGACATACTCTTCACATATACAGTTGTGTGCAAAAGTTTTGGCGCCCCTGGTCAAATGACACGTTTTGCTGATTATGTAAATAAGTGAACACATCCTTTACAGAGAACATAATTTGTCACTTTTTTAATAAACACTTCCTGTTCATTATTTGCTGAATTTAACATATTAGGGGAAAATTAAACAAAATGTGCATTGTGGCAAATATACTTTATGTTTTTGCACTGTGTAATAGAAAATGTGCACTGAAATGTGCAGAAAGATGTCATATTTGTGGATGTCCGCTGTGAAAGATGTGTGGTGTCATTTAACCGGGGGTGCATGTCCAACTTTTTTCTTTTCTGTATGGGAAGTCTACCAGACATGTCTTTGCTGATGAACTACATTTAGGGTTGAGAGGATAACTGTGTAATGTAATTTAGTTTTTTCTTCAAACTATTCTTCTAAATATGAAGGATGACCGTTGTCTGTGGCTGACAGTAATATTGTTTTCTGCTCTTTGGCCAGTGAAACTGATACTCCCTGCAGGGGTGACAAGGCTGATTAGAACTGGCGTTGAGGAAAAGCTGTACTGATTACACTGATCTGAGAGCAGCTTTGCTGTCTGTAGAGGAGGATGAAGGTTCTAGAATATTAGAGGAAACAGAGAGTTTGATGTCTCGCTGCTACATGCAGGTCCAACTCAGACTGTAGAGGTAATGCTGATTTCCAGGACAACAGCTTTAGCCAAAATACATTTTAATGCGGAGGTAAATCACATGTTGAATACCTTATTGTTTTTGTCCTGAGTCCAGTTTATCTCGTTCTAAAAATGGACTAAAATATTAAAGAGCCCATATTGTGGAGAATTTTTCTGATGTATTATTTAAACACTGTTGAAGTTTCTAAATGTTCATATAGTCCATACAGTATGGAAACAAAGCTCAGTATGAATGGACTGCATTTCTGATTCACAACACCCATTTGCATATACCCCTCTATTCAGCCTATAGCAGTTTAGCTCATTCACATTGAAGTTGTACCTCAGACAGCAGACGGTTCTGGGCTGATTCTGGCTTACATCTACGAGTGCTGGCTGACTTCCAGACAGATATTAGGCATGTGGGCTACAACTGGGCCAGATGCTGGACAGCTGGGTATGGTTTTGACTCATATCTACGTTTAAGGGTCAATTCTGGTGTGAATGTTGTGGCCCAACTATGTGGATGAAGAAGGAGGGCCACAGCACAATTAAACTGCGGCAGATTCATTCATGATTTACACTTCACTACTTTTGGCCCAAGTCTGGCATGGCATAAGTGGCCCACCCAGATAGCAGACAGTTCTGGGCTGATTCTGGCTTACATACGTGCGTTGACTTGTATATAGATATTACCCATGTGGGCCAGAATTGGGCCAGGAGCTGGACAGCTGTGTATGGTTTTAACTCATATCTAGTTTTAGGGCCAATTCCGGCATAAATGTTTTGGCCCAACAGTGTGGATGAAGGACGAGGGCCACACGTTTATGCTGTGGCAGATCAATGCTCAGCTGATTTACACCACAGTACTTTTAGCCCAAGTCTGGCATATCATCGATGGCCCATTACTTAAGTTGCAGAAAACACCAGACGCTTGACATGTAAGGGTTAAAACCCTCATTTAACTGACTTTCCCGTCCAAGTTAATCATTTTTAAATGGGCCAGCCACTAACGTAAGAGCACGGTATTCCGTACACTTGCAACTTTTTCTGTTGGTGTAATAAAAAAACACTTTCTTGACATTTGTCAACAAGACATTATCATATATCCTATTTCCATCAAATCGGTTGGCAAGACCATCTAAGCTGGGTTTGGACATCAAATCTGTGCAAATAGTGACCGACCCCTCCGGCGCGACCCGAAAATGGCTGGTGGGGAAACCCAGGGATGCGAATGTGAATGGGGTGGGGAAACTTTCACAGCCAGTTAAAATGCATTTTCGCATGTTTAAACATCATATTTAACACTAAAACGAATATTAATCAGTGGATCATCACCATGAAACACAGCGTGTTCAGTACTGAGCTGTTAATCTAAGTTTACACCGTCAGCTAAGTGACCTCAGCAGACTCCTTTCAGCTGCGCAGCTTCACAGCACTGACTCACTTTACTGGGCTTCTTTCCATGGTAGCCTCATTTACTGCACACATTGTTTATATTAATTCACTTTTATAATCAGTATAATCAGTTAATGTTTATTTTTATGCAATTAGATTTCATAAAACTTCAAATAAAATGCAGGGAAAACGCTGTACGGAAAACTTTTCCTTCTGTGGAAGCTGGTGTACGGAATACTGACGGCACAAACCGATGACACAGATGACGCTTTTTTCTTATTTTTCTGAAAGTACTGGCCCAAATGTGACCAATCAAAATGCAGCTTGGTTGCTAGGCAGATTTTGCAGAGTCCAACCAATCATTACATCCAGTATGACTTCGGGTATTTCCGCAATAACTAGTGAAACGTGAAAAGTGCCTAAGTACTGTACAGAATACAGCACTCTTACATTAGAGGTGAGAAGAGAAGACAAATGGAAGAGCGCATGAAGAAGGTAAGTTATATACTTAACACAGTTACATACATTACCATGATTTGTGATGTGTAAGTTTAGTTCAGTGAGATCAACTATTTCAAATTATAAGGTTCCAGTATGGAAAATGAAATTTATAACTATAGCTAACAACACTTTTATGGTAAAACGCTTGAAAAGCACATGCTAGCTAGGTTAATGAAATGGCTAGGTTTAGTTACATTACACTTAATTGCTAACTTGTAGTGGCTAATATAAATGTATCCTTTTAAATATTCAGAGTAGTTAGCTAACGTTAGCTCGCAGTTAGCGCATTAGCTCGGAGCTAAAGCACTAACATTGCTAACCCGATGAGCTAGCTTCAAGCTAAAGTGCTAACCGCGAGCTAACGTTAGCTAACTAGTCTTGGCATTTAAAAGCAACAGGCTGTGCTTTTTCGAAGTGTTATCAGAGCCGGTTTATGAGGAGCCTGGCCACTTCCTATTCCCCCATTATATCAAGAACAGGACTTCTAAACAGCAGAGGGCGCCCACGAGTGAGTCCTCAATGAGTGAGAGTAAATGGCGCTCAACGGCTAAAAACTAGAAGTTAAAATGGTTTCTAATCACTCGCCCAGAACTTTCCTTTCATTTTAGACAGTAGAAGGATGAATTTCACTAAAAAAACAAAGAAATCTTAACTATATATTTCCTTTTTTCTACAACAAAAGGTTTTTGGGCAGCAGGAAGGCGGGCTTTACTGCTAGAACATGATGATTGATTGGCGAGCGGAGCAGCTCATTGGCTGTTCATGCTCACTGACGTACATGAGGCGCCGTTGAACTCCTATAACTCGAGTTTAAAAGCTCTTAGAAAATATAACAGCAGTGTTTTATGATATTCAGTGTTCAGGAGATGAATGAATTCTTTAACATTAAAAATGTTTAAGCATTTATAAACTATGATTTTGCTCAAATGCTCCATATCAACCTATTCATTTTGGACTCACTCGGGAGCGCCCTCTAGCGTTTACGAAAACCGGAAGACATTGCAGAGTGGTGTTTTTCCTCTCTACAAGCTCTCTGGTGTTATGCTATAATGGCATAGCGAGCTATTTCGCGGTCAGCATGTTAGCTCGGAGCTAATGCATTAGTTTCGGCCTAGGGAGTTTGCTCACTCTCGTTCAAACATCAGGAACATTAGGACAGATATCAGTCTCGAAGACGCAGTGACAAAACATACTGTTTATACCGAATTATGATAGAGAAAAACAAATAAACATCAAAACTAAACCTCAGAGCGAGAAGAAGAAACCAAGAAAGCTGTATGATACGGGCCCTTTAATGGAACCACAGTGAGTTTCTTGATAAAACATGACAATAAACAGCTGAATCAGATCCTGAAGCCGTTCTCTTCAGTAGGATGGTGTTTAGTGCTGTTACTCATGCTGGTGGGTGTAAAGCGTTTTATGTGCACTGACAGGCCAAACATGTGCAGCACTTCATTTGTAGTCATTCATTTCCTTCTTATTTCATCTTTCTGAACCTCTTTCTCTGCCAAACGGCCAGCCTTGACTCGAAAACGACAGATTTATTGATCAACGTCTGGCTCAAACGCATTTATCCTCGTCCTCAGTCCACTTCTCCAGTATCACTGCCACACCCCAGACTGGACCACGCTCTGCCGCCATCTGCTGGCCACAACTAGAACAGGATCACTCCTACTGTGAAATGAATGTTTCTTTAATAGACCCATGTTCTACATTTTTATGTATTTATTTATAAGGTCTGCTTATAACATTTGTGTGGGTCTTTAACACACTGCATGTACTCTACTGAGAAAATGTTTTCCATGATAGGACCCTTTAAGAAATCTGACACAGGTTGAAAGAAGTTAGTTAGATGGAGACAACAGGTTCTCAGTTCTTTAGGGTAAAACTGCATGGATTAGATTTCTAACAGTGTTTCCATGCAGGATTTTTACGTTTTGACTTTGTGTCTCTAATGTCAAAATACTTATATTCTCAAAATAATGACATATATATCATAATAATGACTGGTTATCATGAAATAGTTACTTTTTTTCTTGAAGTTATTTTTTTTCGACATAGTATCTCAAAATCTTGAGAAAATAATTATTTTGAGATGTGAAGTCATACCTCCTCTAACGGGGTGAGAACAGGCTTCCACAGAAAAGATCCGGAATCGTGCAGAAAAGGAAACATTTTTCCTGATGGTGCCACCAGGCTAATGATTTCATGTCCAGCCCCCTCACTGAGCCAGCTGCTTTATCGCTGCTAAGTGGACGAGCTTCTGTCCTTCATCTACTACAGACCATTACACACACGCGCACACACACCAGCCTGTCGCTCCCTCTCTCTATTTCTCTATCACTCCCTCCCTCTCTAGGTCTCCCTGTTTGTCTAACTCTCCCTGTCTCTCTATCTCCCCCTCTCTCTGTTTCCCTGTCTATCTCTTCCTTTCTCCCCCTCTCTGTCTCTCTTCTTCCCTCTCTATCTTTCTCTCCGTCTCTCACTCTCTATCTCTCCCGCCCTCTCTCTGTCTCCCTCCCTCTATTTCTATCTATCTATCCCTTCCTCTCTATTTCTCTCTCCCATTCTCTCCCCCTCTCTCTAACCACCCTCCTGTCTCTCCCTCTCTCCCTGTCTATCTCTTCATCCCTCTCTATTTCTATCTCTCCCTTTCTCCCTCTGCCCCCTCCCTGTCTCTCTCTCTCTCTCTCTAACCATCCACCTGTCTTTCTCTCTGTCTCTCCCTCCCTCTACTCTCTCCCTCTGCCCCGTCACCCAGTTTGTCTGTCTCTCTCTCTCTAACCACCTCCCCTCTGTCTCTCCCTCTCTCTATTCCTCTTTCTCCCTCTGCACGCCCCCCCCTTCTCTCTCTCACACCCACACCCACACACGCTGGTTTATTTTCTGTCTATTGTTCTCAGCAGTGATGCATCATAAAGCCAAATCAGAGACGCAGAACTTTCTCCTTAATGTTCCTCAGAGTTTATTCCTCCTCCTCTTCACCTGCCGACAGAACACAGTACATTAATATCTACAGTGAGAAGCTGCAGAGATGAAAGAAATAAAACAGAAAGTGAGGTGAGTTATGCAGCCGTCTCCACTCAGCACTCCTCACTCTGATTATCTACATCAGGTGACACACTTCTGATTTCAGGCGTTTATTTCACCATTCAGTGAACGATAAACTCACAGCTTTTCTATAAGAGCAAATATCACGTCTGGAACGAAATCAATCCTGAAGACGCTGCTGGAGTTCGGAAAATATTACAGCCATTGAAGCCTCAGTGCCAGCTGGTCCACGGCTTGTTTTGTAGTCAAGCCCTCGAGACCGAGGCAGCGGTGCTGTCTGATGCAGCTGACTGTCCATGTCAGCCATTCAGCTAAACAGGATAACGTAAGCTGTTTGCGCGGCACGTTATCTGAGCTTATTTGTGAACTGGAATAACGATTATGACAAAACTCCTACCAGAGGAAGAATTTCAGCCGGTACACTGTCCACTACTACATATGTGTCCATCTGAAACAATTTTGGAAATAAGTTTCCAGAAAAGCTGATGGTAATAGAAAACGCTTCCTTATTTCCTCTATTTCTAGTTTTAGTTTTCATTTTTAATAAGGATGACATTAATCATAGTACAGCATTGATGTTTCCTGAGCATGTAAAGCCCACTCCCAACAAAGTATACCATGAAAAAATCTTTTACTACTGTATATTGATGACTGTATTGTTGACTTTCTCAGTGAAAATAAGTTAAAACATCCTCTAGAGAGAAAACACTTCCACATATTTTACATATTGTGCCTACTATAAAATTTTGTATACTACAAAAAATAATAAATAATACATGTGGCCTGTGCAAAACTTTTTATATTTTTTTCCAATATATCGCTGTTGTCGGAAGAAAACCTCATATCTCCAAAATGGTAACTTTACAGGAGAAGGAAAAAACTACTTTACCTTTAATGTAAGTCAATGGAACCAGAATTTTTTCCAAGTAATTTTGGACCATTTCTTTTGGTCCATTCATCATGAACTTTACACACAATGTGATAGGTATATATATAAATGTGATATATATATATATATATATATATATATATATATATATATATATATATATGACCTTTGAATGTAAGTCAATAGAACAAGGTTATTGAAGAAAATCCCTGCATCCTTGTCCCTCATGGCCACATGGTGAGCAGTTAGACATTGTTTTAAAGTAAATGTGTCCAAAGTCTGAAAATCTTTGTGGAGCATTAAGAATTCTCATTACTGAAACTTTTCAAAAAAATCTGCAATTAAGTCAATTTTTTCTGTTTTACTGAAAAATATGATGATTTTATGCGTGTACAGCTGTTCAAAGCTGTGCCTGAGGGTCATGTACTGGCTGTGTTTTTGAGTTTCGGTAAAATTACCGAAACATTTGGTAAAGTTTGGGTGGTGTTATGACTGTTTTGGTAGTGACAGAATGGAATGTTCAATCATTTGTTTTAATAAAATCAACATAATTAAGGTACAGAGTCACTCAAAGCAAAGGATTTTAGCCTAAAGTCCAGTCATTGGTCGAATGATCCATATATATGACAGTTAAGGCCCCACAGCAGTAGTATTTGTGTGAGTATTGACCTCCATTCCATCTGTTAGACACCTAAACTGACTCAAGGACACCAGCCTCCCCTGTCAAACTGAAGAAAATAGTCTCATCACATCATTAGCACATAGTCCACGTCACAGAATGGTAATAAGAGAGCTCGCATTGCCACAGCACAAAAAACACGTCACACCACACAAACTTACAAAGAGTGACACATTTCAAAGCTTTGGTGCCGAATGTTAACCAAAGGAGACTGGAAACTGACTTCAGTGCATCTTTTGTGCATTTGACACCAAAGGTTCTTTTGCTTTCTGAGAGTCTGACTGAAGATCAGTGGTGTTGCGTTACTATATCCCCACAGCCAAAGTCAATCAATTTCAATCACACTCACTCTGTGTTTCCTCCCATTGCAGGCTACCTTTGTGTTTGACCTTGCTGCTGTCAGCAGTGGCTCAACTTCAAAAAAAGCCTGCAGAGGTCAGAGCACGCAAGTCTGGAATGAAATCGATCTTGTGGCAATCCGTCTCCAATTCCTAATTTTGTTTTCGGAAGGAACAGAACTCCTCAATTTCCTCTTCGGCATTTTTCTGCTCCTTCTGGACAGATGCTGAGATTTTACAAACGCAGAAGAATGGCTAATAAACACTGACTGAGGTGCTTAAATGAGTGTGTTGCGCAGTTCAGATTCATATGTGGGGGAAAAGCATGCAACATTTTTTTTCCTCTGGAGCCCCCTGAAGAAGACCTCCTGGCTTGTGGCCCTCAGGTAATGTGAATTTGAGACCCCCTGATACAGACTATCGATTTTATTCAGGAAATTACCCTAACCCCACCCAACGAGAGAACAAACATACACCGATCAGGCATAACATTCTGACCACCTCCTTGTTTCTACGCTCATTGTCCATTTTATCAGCTCCACTTACTATATAGGTGCACTTTGTAGTTCTACAGTTACAGACTGTAGTCCATCTGTTTCTCTGATACTTTGTTAGCCCCCTTTTACCCTGTTCTTCAGTGGTCAGGACCCCCATGGACCCTCACAGAGCAGGTACTATTTGGGTGGTGGATCATTCTCAGCACTGCAGTAACACTGACGTGCTGGTGGTGTGTTAGTGTGTGTTGTGCTGGTGTGAGTGGATCAGACACAGCAGTGCTGCTGGAGTTTTTAAACATTGTGTCCACTCACTGTCCACTCTATTAGACACTCCTACCTTGTCAGTCCACCTTGTAGATGTAAAGTCAGAGACGATAGCTCATCTGCTGCTGCACAGTTTGTGATGGTTATCCTCTAGTCCTTCATCAGTGGTCACAGGACGCTGCCCACAGGACGCTGTTGGCTGGATATTTTTGTTTGGTGGACTGTTCTTAGTCCAGCAGTGACAATGAGGTGTTTAAAAACTCCAGCAGCACTGCTGTGTCTGATCCACTCAGACCAGCGCAACACACACTAACACACCACCACAACGTCAGTGTTACTGCAGTGCTGAGAATGATCCACCACCCAAATAGTACCTGCTCTGTGAGGGTCCATGGGGGTCCTGACCACTGAAGAACAGGGTAAAAGGGGGCTAACAAAGTATCAGAGAAACAGATGGACTACAGTCTGTAACTGTAGAACTACAAAGTGCACCTATATAGTAAGTGGAGCTGATAAAATGGACAATGAGCGTAGAAACAAGGAGGTGGTCAGAATGTTATGCCTGATCGGTGTATGTATACTATGTATACAGCACATTAAATTATATATTGTATTTTAATTACCAAATACAAGCGCAATGTTATAACAGACATTTTCGTCCATAGTAAAAAGGTTCTAAACCTTGTAACATTAATAGAACCGTTTTTGGTGCTTTTGTGTTAAGCCATTTTATGAAAAGTGTTCTTTAAAGAACCTTATCTCACTTCATAGAGAGGTTCTTTTAGTAGTCCCGGTCGTCATTATTGTGCTTCACACTGTGATATCAACCAATCAGGAAACCACAAATTAACATTACTGACTACTGGAACCAACAGAAAAATGATTTCTATGATTGTTTTCAGCAGGGAGAGCATTCAGGTCAGGCTGTATTGCAAACTACATTCTTAAAAAAGATTCTTTAAGGGTTCCTAAGTAAAGGCAATGGTTCTATTTGTATAGAAATGGTTCTTTAGATTGATGGAGAACGTGTTGTATATTTTAAAAATGGTTCTACGTAGCACCAACAACGGTTCTGCTATTGGGCCTCTGTCAAGCTTGTAACAATAAAAGAACCCTTTTTGGTGCTATACAGAACGCTTTTCAAAAAGGTTCTATTTACAACCATATACAACACATTCTCCACGAATCCAAAGAGCTATTTCGCCATGCAAAGAACCATTTAAGCATGAAATGGTTCTATGTAGAGCTCATAGTTCTAATTAGTCAGTCTTTATTAATGAAGCTTTGAAGAACCATCGTTTTATGTGTAGAACAAATTTGCAAACAACATCAGAGACGTTTAAACGTATTAATATTAGAGTTAAATAATCATAAAATTAGAATAAAAATCACATCTTTTATCCTCTCTGTAGACTATGGCTTTACCGTTGACCAGATTCGCTGATCTCCAAATCATACGTTGTGTCCAATTTCAGCTGTTTTGAGTTGAAGATCGCAGGATCTGCACAAACTCTCCACAACCCGAAGGTCCTGCGTTCGTTTTACCAGATTTACATTCGTTCTGTGACTCTAATGTAATTTCTTGTTTAATTCTACAAGCTGTGACCAAAAAAGAGAATTTTTAAAGAATTGATTCGATATTTTCAACAAACTCAACTTACTCGCTACCGCCCCTTTATCTCTGCAAATGAAAACACGTTCCAGGAGTATGTCGCCCTCAAGCGGTTGGGAGTTGAAGGTGCACCTTTTTAAACTTTTTATCACGTTAAACAGAATATTATAGCTGTATTCCGATTCATACATTTCTGCAAAATTAACTCACTAAAATTAATCATTCAGAATGAATCATAACAATCATTCAGGGTGGTCTGATGTGAAATGTCTATGCTGGGTGGCTAGCTAAAAAAGCTGAGACCACCACGTATTTCATGATGGTCTTTACTGTGTTTTTTTCAGCAGGGTAGTCAACAAAAACAAGTTATTTTATATATAAAAACTCAGAAGACTCTATAGGTTCACTGGTGGTTTTGGATAGTAAATAAAATGTCTATATTTGTGTTGTAGTCATGGCGACCCCTGGTTCCTATCACCACCCCTGTGAAGAAATCTGAAAGTCAGAAAGTTTCTCTTTAATGAACCATTTCATATCAAACTACTATAAATGACCTATATCTCAGCGAGTGAATTATGCATATATATATATATATATATATATATGGAACTGAGAAAAAACATCAACCACACACCAGAAATGCTTTGTGAAGCAATTTTAATAAATAATAAAATATATTTCTTTTCTGAAACATAGGATATGGTTTCCATATTTGGCATAGAGACAGTGTTTAGCATGGATTCAGTGTTAAAGACTATACATTAGTTTAGACGCTTCATGTGTGATTGTGTCCAAAGTCTTAGTGCATAAAAAGGCAGGCGTTTTCAGGTTTTCAGTCCATACATTTGTGCTCAGAGTGCGTTTGAATACTCAGTCAATGGCACCAAATGCACAAACGTAGTACAACTTTGAAAGATATAGCCAAAGCAGATTTAATAAACTGAAAAAAGCTCCTTCTGAGACTTTCCTGTGGCCCCCAGTTTGAGAACCGCTGTTCTACATGTTCCCAGGAGCGACAGTAGTTGTTTACTTTTTTAAATTTATTAATCCTGAAAAGGTATTTTATAAACACTTTGTTATGAAACTCAACATTCATGCAGTGGTAAGATTGAAAACGTAGCACTTAAGACTTCACTCTTAAAAAAAGCTGGTGCTTTAAGGGTTCTTTAGTACAGACAATGGTTCTGTATAGAACCATGAACACTCAAAGAACCCTTTGCATGTTTAAAGGGTTCTTTGCATTTGACTGAAAAATGTGCTGTAGATGGTTCTATACAGCACCCAAAAGGGTTCTTCTATTGTTAAGATGTCAAGCTTGTGACAATAGAAGAACACTTTTGGGTTCTACATAGAACCCTTTTCAAAAAGGTTATATACAGAACCATCTATAGCCCATTCATGCAAATTTTTGACTCAGTCTGAAGAGCCTTTCCATGATGCAAAGAACCAATTAATCACGCAAAAAATTCTTTTCTATATAGAAACATTTTCTTTACTAAAGAACCACTGAAGCACATCTTTTTTTAAGAGTGCTGGGAACAAAAATCACACATTTTTGGTCATAATGGCACTTTGGAAATAAACTTTGAGTGATAAAAACATCAACATTCATGGGCAACGCTGCCCCGTTTATCATGTAACTGAACTGAAATGTACTGCAAGTCAGTGTTCTTCACTCTCAGTCCTGAAGGGTGGCTGCATTGCTGTGTGCTTTCTGTGATCCAGCACATCTCAATCAATAGCTGATGGCAACTATATACTATATTTAGCTAACGAGCTGAATTAGGTGTGTTAGGGTGGGGAAAAAGCACTAAAATGCAGTTTCGTGCTGGTTTAGAACTGCAAGTGAAGAACACCGGCCCTTTAAGGGTACATAGGGCCGGTTTACCTTCGGTTTCAAATCCAGCTGAAATGAAGTGAGTGATATATCATTGCACATGTAGCCTACAATAAATCATCTACTAATGTAAATATCTCTGCTGATTTCATGTTTCATGTGCTCAAGACTTTCAGGCTACATTACTAAATAGAGCAGAACAACTAAAAAACAAAGTGTCCATCATAGCAGTTGAAACGAATCGCTGAGTGTGTTTACATGCACTTAATAATCCGATCATAATGAGATTTCTGCAGTTATCTGATTATTCAAATGGCTGTGTAAACAGCATACTCTGATTTGTTAGATCAGAGTAAGGTCAAGAAATCTGATTAAGAAATCTGATAAAGAGGCTGGATTTTAACTCAGTAATTAGATTTCTCAGGGCGTGTGAACTCTTACTCTGATTTCTTTCGCATTTCTCAGTCTGCACATGTGTGAAAACAGACCGCGGTACCTGAAATAAGTGAGCAGCGAAAACACCTTTGGAGCGACACTGAAACCAACTACATGATTGACGAAATGAAGGATTTCAATATTTTTCATCTTCTAGATGATGTATGTTTAAGTTTTACATTATGTTTGCGTCATGTCTTCTTCTGTGAGTTTATTGGCTGGATGCAAAGCAGAAGTCCCATTACTGTCTGACTCATGTAGACCCGGAGGTTCTCCGTTATCTGATTACTCAAGTGCATTGATCGAATTACTGACAAAATCTGATTTTCTGCAGCTATCAGATTATTAAGTGCATGTAAACACACTCACTTATGTATTAACGCATTGCAGAACCCAAGCTGAAAAAACATTCATGCAGGTTTCTGTTTTGGCCGACTACCTATTTTGGCCTCAACTGACAGACACTGTGAGGGAGTCCATGAGATCAGGTCTCTAAATTGCACTTATCATGTACACTGAGAGAGGAAAAACAAAAAAATAATAATGCAAGGCACTAAAATGGCCACACAGAAGAATGAAATGAATTCTCCTCACCAATCAGATTTAAACCCAACCTAACGCTGGGCTTCCAGGCAGAGATTACGCTGAGGTCCACCTTCAGCAGAACGTCCACAGTCTGACTATCGTACTGAATAATCTGTGCCCAGAAACCCACACACTTAAAAAAGAGGGTTCTTCGAGGGTTTTTTAGGAAAAAGAAAAAAGTTCTATATAGAACCACGAACACAAAGAACTCTTTGCATAATTAGAGGGTTTTTTGCATCATGAAAGTGTTTTTCACACTGACAAATGGGCGGTAGATGGTTCTTTGTAGCACTCAAAAAGGTTATTCTATTGATGGAGAATGTGTTTTATATGGTTCTATACAGAACCTTTTTGAAAAGGGTTCTAGATAGCACCAAAAAGGTTTCTCCTACTGTTACAGGCTTGACATCATAATAATTGTTCTGTATAGAACCATCTACAGCACATTCTGCATCAACCTGAAGAACCATTTAATGATGCAAGGAACCCTTAAATCATGCACAGAGTTCTTTGAGCGTTCATGGTTCTATATAGAACCACTGTCTTTGCTAAAGAACTCCTGAAGAGCCATCATTTTTAAGAGTGCAGCCTATTATTTTCATAAAGCAATCTGAACTCCTAAACCAACATATTCCTTATTATTTTATCTTATTTTTAACGCTGATAAAAAGATGACAGACACACATGCATATAGACCCCGTGTCCAGTCCCAGGTCCGTCCGTTATAGTATGATGCCAGAATGTATGAAATGGTATGTGAAACAGGCTGATTTACAGAAGCCATTAGCAAGTGCAGATTACTCAGCACATGGAAAACCACAACCTCCGCCAGAGAGACGGTCTATAATGCTCTGGGTGTTGTGCAAAACTGCAAGTACCACCAGCTCAACATGTGGCAATGGCTTCAGGAAATCAGTATGACATAATATTGCATGTCAATCATCCGTCGTTGTGGGGTGACTATTACTAGAGCATCGTAACACAACATGTTTTTCACTATTAAAGGAATACTGCAGCGTTTTCAACCTGCATTTGTAACACACATTTATGTCAATGCTGGGTGACCAACTGAACCAGCATTAACAGACCAGCATGGAAATTCTGCAGGTCTGCACTACCAGCATCAACATTCCATGTAAAACTCAGAAGACACATGCAGGTTCACTGGTGGTTCTGGATAGTAAATAAAATGTCTATATTTGTGTTGTAGTCATGGCGACCCCTGGTTCCTATCACTACCTCTGTAAAGAAATCTGAGTCTCTACAATCAACCATTTCACAAAAAAACCACTCTGAAGGACCTGCATAACAACAACTGAATTGTTGTGCAGCCTGCATTTGTAGTAACTGAGTAAAATAACAGAAAAAACACTAAATGCATGTATAATAGAAGCCAATGCTTCAGGACCTGCCCCCCAGTGGCTTCCACTGTAAGTATATTCAGCATCTGCCCATTGGCTTCTATTATAAAAGCATACAAGTCAACAAGTACAGGAAAACGTGTTGAAACTGTCTGTGGTAATCGACCGCATGCTGCAGAAACAGGCAGAAAAATGCTGCAGTATTCATTTTTGTTAACCAATTAATTTTTTTGTGGAATTGGGGCCTAACTGCAGTGTTTTCCAGACCAACTTATTAAGACATTATTGGCACTTTCTCCTGTCCTATGTACTATCTATCCAAGTGTAGAAGAGGGCAATGGTGCTGGTTGATAACAGACTGAGAGGGCAGCAGGTGGCCACTAGCAGGCGCACTTGCTTTTGTCCTGCGTGGGTGGTTCGACCAGCTCGCTCCCGCTGTGCCCGTTGGAGCGCATGGTGCCGTCGGGGATCCAGGACCGGTCCACACATCTCTCCATCCGCTTCATGATCAGATCCAGCAGGACCTCCACCGCCTGGGCGACATTTTCACCATTTGCTGCGCTCGTCTCAAAGTATGGGATCCTGAGAGGGTCAGAAAAGAGGAGGCGGGGTTTAGTAGAGGTGTAAAAATGTAGAGGTTGGTCATTCAGGTCCAGAAAGTGAGAAAGCCTCAGGGCAAACCAGCAGCAGAGGTGTTCAGGGAGTTGGAACAAAATCCTGGGGAGGATTTTTACTTTCTGGACCAGAACTACCCAACTCCAAACATCACCAGCTCTGTCTGACTAAGATCAGGGATTGATCGATCAATCTATCGATCCAAAGCAACACATCTCAGAGAGAATCTAACCTACGTTAAGAGGGCCAGCATTTAAAGATACTAGCATGCTAGTAGTTATTTCATTCCTGTACCCAAAGTACACTCTTAAAAAAAGATGGCTCCTGAAGGGTTCTTTAGTAAAGAAGACGGTTCTATGTAAAACCAAGAACACTCAAAGAACCCTTTGCATGATTAAAGGGTTCTTTGCATTGTGACACATTTCTTCAGATTGATGGAGAATGTGTTGTAGATGGTTCTATAAAAACCCTTTTTGAAAAGGGTTCTATATAGCCAAAGAACCCTTTTTTAGTATTATATAGAAGCCTTTTTGCTAGGAGTGTAGTAATGATGAAGTTTGCATCTATTTATTTATTTTTTTGGGAGTTTTACTGCCACTATGTACAGAGCTGCTAATGTAACGTGACGTTTATGATGTCAGCGTTCTAATGCCCAAAACCCGTTGGCTGTAGAAAATCGGAATGGTACAGGTATGTTCTCTTTTATTGGCATACATCCTTCTACTTTCTAAAACTGAAGGAAGCTCTCGCACAAATGGAGGGATTTTAGTTTAATTAATATAATATTATTTATTTACTTATTTACATATTATAAAAAACAAAGCATACATTGTAAAACATGTCAAAACTTTGACACATTTTAAGTCTAGTATGTTAGATTTAGCAAACAAAATGAACTTTTCACTTAGAAAATCAGCAAAACTTGGCCTTTCACCAGGGGTGCCAACACTTTTGCACACTGCAGCACAATAACAGCACTTCTTTTTCCCTCTTTTTTCTACAGTGAAGCCCCTGAGCTGCATTCATATTTTTACAGAGGGTAACATGAAGGGAGAGGTGGGAGAGTCATGTTGCATCACAGCTGCAGCGTTTCTCAATGCCTTTCCCAACAGCATGATTTACGGCCTGACTCAGACACCGTCCACACCTCTCCCTCAAATTAACGTGAGTAGATCAAGTGCTGACCGCATTAAGGACACCAAAATTGCTCCCACTTCTCAGACATGATTGTGTACTCTCACACATTCTTTGTTTTCATCTGTAAGAAGTAAAGAAAGGTAGGATTCCTGACCGAGCCAAAGCAAACAGCAAAGATCAACAAAATGATATCATTTCTAATGAGTCATAATCCAGCTAGATATGCGCTGGAACAAAGCTCTGCAGCAAAATAAATCTCCAGGATGACTGACCACTGGTCTACTGTATATTTTATACGTCATTCATGAGCTATTCAGCGTATACACTGCGCTTCAGGGCATTTAGTGCCCATTTAAGGGTTTATGCATGTTAACCAGAACAGCATGTGCTTGAGAACTGAAGTGATATTTTTCTTCACCAACAGTGAACGGAATTTAAAGCATGCAAAATCTACTTTCCAAACACCTGAAATAACATCCCCACGAGATTATGAAAGCTTTTAAAACACACATGCTTCCGTTTGCTAAGCATGTGGCTAAGACAAAGATACCTTACATTAGCTTAGTAAATATTGACCCTGCAGTTGGTCTGCCATCTTGGCATTCTGGCAAGTTTCGAGAGATTAGCAGGTCAGTGCTTAAACAAACACTGCTGCCTCTGCCCTCTAAGCAAACTTCACAGCATGGCAGCACATCTCAGAGGAAATCTAACATGTCTTCAGAGGGCTAGCAGGCCACCATGAAGACGCTAACATGCTAGCAGCAATTTCATTCCAATACCCAAAACAGTACTGATGAAACTTACATGTGGTGATGATCATATTCAGGCTTTCATCTTTGGCTGCTTTATTGTTGCATAAAACAATTTAGATTTATGCAGTCTAACATCTTCAGAGGGCTAGCAGGCCACCGTGAAGACACTAAGTACACTCTTAAAAAATGGTTCTTTAGTAAAGTAAATGTTCCTACATAGAACCATGAACACTTAAATAACGCTTTGCATGATTAAAGGGTTCTTTGCGTCATAAAACGGTTCTTCAGATTGACGGAGAATGTGTTGTAGATGATTGTGTATAGCATGTTCATGGTGGCCTGCTATCCCTCCAAAGTTATGTTAGATCGTCTAAAACAAACTACCAACGAAGGATGGAATATGACGCTAGATAGACAAACTTCATCAATACTACACTCTTAGCAAAAAAGGTTCTATTTAGCCAAAGAACCCTTTTTTGGTACTATGTAGAACACTTTTTGCTAAGCGTGTAGTATTGATGAAGTTTGTCCATCTAGCGTCATATTCCATCCTTCATTGGCTGTTTAATTGTCTAACTCAAGACGGATAGCAGGCCACCATGAAGATGCTAACATGCTTCCATACCAGTACCAGAGATGTTACATAGGAGGAGAAGGGTCACTGGTTGAAAAACGTATGGGAAAGCTCGTAAGTCTCAACATGGCCTCTATTTATGGGGAAAGTCCTGCCCTTCAAGAAAATTTAGCCAGTTAGCTAAATGGCTACGTTGTGAGCAAGAAAAGCCCCCCTCAGTTGTGGAGATCTGCACAAGCGCAGTAGCCAGAACAACATGAAAAACATGTTTTTTGTGTGTTACTGAGCCAAACCATACAAACGTTTTATGAGGTTTTTGTAAGATTGTATCAGTGATTTCAAATATTTTTTGAAACAGGCTGGAAATAACTGCCTGGCAGCGTTGCTAAGATGGCCGCCAAGTGAACAGACTTTCCTATAAGGACGTTGCCTGTACCCAAAGAAGTACTGATGAAGTTTGTCTATCTGGTGTCATAACCCAGCTTTTTTTTTAATTGTTGCATAAAACAGTTTAATTGTGTGACATCTAATATGAATTCAGAGCGGAAGCAGCAACCATGACGATGCTAGCATGATGCATGAAGTTTATCTATCTGGTGTCGTATTCTAGCTCTCGTCTTTGGCTGTTTAATTGTTGGTAAAACCACTGAATTACTAAGCTTTAGCTTACTACAGGCATTAGATCACTTTTCTGGGTGCACAATAAGTCCAGTCTAAACATGCTTTTAAGATTAGGCTTATAGGAATTATTTAATACAACACTGAAGTGGCACAGGCTGAAAACTAGCAGGACCTGTTAGCCCAATCCCATTAGCAAAATCCTAACTGGACCATAACAGCTTAGCATTTTCTGATGATGAGTTTTATCCAGAATTGGTCCTCACCCATATTTCTCGGCTAGCTCTCGAGCCTCATCCTCGCTGACTGCTCGCTGGTCTTCCAGATCGCACTTGTTTCCGCACAGGACGATGTCGGGGTTCTCACAGTATGCGTGCATCTGCAGCTGACCTGCACAGGAACAACACAGACAAAAAGTTCTTCTTCTTCACAGTACTGGGTGGAACTCAGGGGTATTTACATATGTGAACTGACCAACTGACCAAGACCTGATTGAGTGAAGAAGCCCTCAAATGCTTTCATTCACAGCAACTACGGTGAGCTCTACAGAACACTGGCAGAAACATGGAGTTAGACTGAAGCCAAAATGTATTGTGTATTTGTGATCTGTGATTTGAAGGCAAACATCAGCTTTTCAATGTTTAGGTATTAATGTGCAAATATAAAAGTGAGTTATGCAATTAATTTTGGGTTCTTAGTGCATCAGTTCCATTTTCAGATATTGCAAATGTGCATTCTGCCTACATTTCATACTTTTCATTCATTCAGGTCAATTTGTACATGTTTGTGCTTCAGTTTGCTCAGGCTGCAAACTTTTGGCTATATTGCTGCAATGCTACCATCACAATCATACAGTGTGCCATGAAATCTGTACCATATGTAAAGACTGAATCATAGGTGTGTTATTGTTTATAAACATAAAAGCAAAAGGCAGATCTGAACTTCATCCATGATCTCTGTAATACATTTATAAGTCTGTGTCTCGTTTTCTTACATGTAAACTTTTGACAGTACCATTGCACCTCTCTCAGAAACGTAACTGTACGGCCCAGAGAAGTGCGTGAATCTTTGGTCACTTCCAGGTCATGACTGCATAACACTCTTTACTCCTTGTTCTAGCAGAGAATTTGTATTTGTATTGTATACCATTCACTGCCACTTCACCATGCCTTCTGGGTTGGTCAGAAGCTAGAGGGCGCTCTTGAGCGAGTGCTAAATTAATGGGATCATTTGAAGGCTGTGTCCAAAATTGTAATTTATAAATGATTATTAACTTTTTTGCCGTTTTGCCCCATTCACCTTCACTCAATAAGGACCCACTCTGGCGCTCTCTTGCGTTTTTCAGTCATTCTTTTAATATAAAAATCAAAACCCACAAACAGTCAAACAGTGAAGGCAGGGTCTTTTATTGTGCATAGTGTCAAGCAATCACAACTCGGAAGTAACCACAGTTGCCAGTTTCACACACTACTCTGGGCCGTGCAATTACAATTCTGAGAGAGGTGCAACAACACTGTCAAAAGTCTGCACGTACAGAACTTCTGCAAGTTAATCCGAATCAACGTATCACAAAGATTATGGGTACAGTTCAGATCTGCCTGTTTACGTTCATGTTCACAAACTTGTAACACATCTGCAATTCAGACTTTACAAGTAAGGTACAGATTTCATGGTAAACTGCACGATTGTGATTCTGATAGCACTGCAACAATACATATAAGTTTACAGACTGAGCAACCTGAACCGCAGACATGTATGCTTTATCAGAATGAATGAAAAGTATGAAATGTTGGCAAAAAATCTGAAAATGGAACTGATGCACTAAGACCCAAAAACTACTCGCGTAACTCATTTTTATTATTGCACTTTACATATAATATAATATAATATAATATAAATTTACATTCAAAAGCTGATGCACACCTTCGAATCAGTTCACAAATACGATATGTTTTGGCTTAAATCTAACTCCATACAAAAAGCCCATTTGATCTAATGAGACAACTTAGATTGTGTCAAAAGACATGAACTAGGCAGGATAGAAAAGATAAAATAGAATTTACCAACACTGGGCCTCATTCACCAACCGTTCTTAAGAAGAAATTTCTTCTTAAACCCCACTTACTCAGTTTTCACAAAGATTCTGACATTGACCAGTGTTTTCTTCTTTGGGATTTGTTCTTAGAATCATCTAACCTGTAATCTGGAACATATTTATCAATATCCTATCACCTGTGTACCCTGCACCTTATTTATCTACCTCAGACTCACAAACTGCATATATGAAAATGTGTAAAACTGTACATATTACAGCTTTTATTTCTTATATTACTGTATAAAAACTGTACATTGGGTATGGTGCAATACTGGGTATGATCATTTGTATACACATCATGAGGTGAAACAGTTCCGTGGTTTAAAAACACGTCATGAATCTGGCATAGACTTTTTCTCAGGATCCTTCTCAAGAACAAATTTAAGAAAAAACTTAGAAAGATATTTGTGAATGAGGCCCAGTGGCTTGATTACAGAAGAAACAACTATACACAGTCTATCCTAACAGTTTGCCCTTTGACACTGTGAATGTAGTTACTTTGACCAAGTTTTTGAATTGTATGCTGCAGTTTCTCATTAGCTTGAAGGGTTTTTTGCAAATGTTGTCAGACGGTTCACAGTTGCAACAGCAACAAACGTAATTGTGGGATTAGTCAGCTGAGCAGAAACTCAACAGGAGCCGCTAGAAGAACTAGCGGTACAAATTTGTGTGAATGTTTATGTCTGTGAGGATCTGGTGAAGAAGTAGACACTCACTCATCCAGTTCCTGACGTTGAGGAAGCTCTGTTCATTAGTCAGATCAAATAGCAGCAGGAAACCCATAGCATCTCTGAAGAACGCTGTTGTCAAACTCCTGAACCTGTAACGGCATTCAAAGCAAAGAACATCAGTTCCATGTGCTAAACATGCTGCTAATGACAGTGTTATATGTTTACATTTACACTGTAAAGTTACATAGTTTTTGTACGGTTTACATAGTGTTTGTGTTTAAAGTGTCCAGAAAAAAAGCCAAATGACCATCTTAGCATCTCGACTGGTTGGTGTTTGTAGGCAAATAATGTTTATTTATTGCAATAAGTAACCATAATGGTAACTCTGCAGGACAGCAGATCTCCACATGCAGTGTGGGACGCTACTTAGTTTAAGCACCCCTGTTCTCACCTCTCTTGGCCTGCTGTGTCCCATAGCTGAAGGTGTATCCTCTGGCCCCTCCCAGCTGTACCATCGGACCCGCTGGACTTGTACACCTTAAAGAAACCATTTACTGTAAGCTGTGAACTACACGCCAGCAGCAGAGTCAGCCATCTGCTTAGGTTGTTGTAAAATTTTTATGTGACTAACAATTAAAGGGAAATTTCCACATAATTCAATTATTGAGAAGTCATTCAGAGTGGATCTAAATAAAATGATGAACTGTAGGCAAATTTACTGACTGATTTCCTTACAGCGGTGGTGATAAGAGCCAGAGGTAGCAAGTTTTATATGTAATGTTGATGGTAAAATAGTGATCACTCTGAAAAATAATCAGGCAGTGAATTCATAACCACTTAATGTAGTAACTTCCTGTGAGGGAGATTTTAGAGGGGGACGTCTGGTTCCTATCACCACCACTGTGAACAGTTCTGACTCGGTTAGTCTTTAAAATTAAGAATTTCACACCACACCACTCAAAATGACTCTTTACCGTTTAATAATGTAAAAATAAAAAAGTAAATTAAAGAAGTTATTTTAATGAAAACTAGCAGCCAATCAGAATAATCTACTTTGCATATTCCATAATTACAACATGTACATACATACATACACACAAACACATATATCTTCCCATTTACTTACATTACAGAAAGCAGTAAGATTTTCTTTTTAGAAAAGAAATAAGAAGCTTTCTCTTCTATAAAGTTACCATCACATTTTTTTTTATAAGGGCAACATGTCGCTGTACAAATTTATTGCATCCACACTACCCCAACCACCCGGCAGACAACATTATCTGACCAAGATGTGGGAGAATGTTGACCGGTTGACTGATAATGATCCATTACATGTGGGCTGCAGTGATTGGGGTCCATATCTTGATTGAATCGAGGCATTTCTGAAAAGCAGTTTTCAAACGTGCCTCAAACGTAAAGCATTAACTCAGTCTCGCTCTGGGTTTTAATGACTTCTGCCTGTGTTTGCTTTGTAGGAACAGTTTGTTTATTCTTTAGGAGGGAGCTCCACTCTCAGATGAACTGCTCACGCAGGGTGGGAGCAGGCCCGATTTTTTTTTCCATTTTCTTTACTGTTGCAATGAAACATTGACTGCAGAAGGC
Source organism: Colossoma macropomum (assembly GCF_904425465.1). Lineage (NCBI taxonomy): Eukaryota > Metazoa > Chordata > Actinopteri > Characiformes > Serrasalmidae > Colossoma > Colossoma macropomum. The sequence goes on from NW_023494798.1 coordinate 947,778, forward strand.
TGAAAATCATGTTTTTTGTCATAAAAGACAGTTTATATATATATATATATATATATATATATATATATATATATATATATATATATATATATATATATACATATATATATATACACACACGTTTAATGGCACGCCTTGGTACATATATACAGTCCATATATGGACACGAAACTGCAAAAACAGCCTGTTTCAATTCACGAAAGCAATGCATTTACATGTATCTATCTATTCAGCCTGCAGCAGTTTATCTCTGCTCGCTTACACTGAAGTTATAAGAAGTGTTTCAGACTACTTTATTTTAATAAGGCACAATGTAGGGGAACCGAAAAGAACAGAGCTAATTTACATATTCTTAAAGGCACAGTAACAAAAACAGACAGTTTAATTCTAAAGGATAAAAAACAGGTTGGAAAATGCTCATGTAATCATGAATTATGACTCTTTTGGTACATAAAACCACATAAACTTTAGAAACGGGCATCAAGAAAACAAAATGAAATTCAGGAAAAAGCAGAATATGGGAACTTGCTTGTTCGATGGGAGTATGTGCAAATAGTATGTTTTTATTTTAAAATATTTTAGCTATGCTCTCCCTCAGTGTCCAATAAAATACAGTGTCAAATGGAATTCACTGCACAAAATGAGGCTACTAGAATTCCCTACATAAATAAGTGAGCTGAATTAAAATAAATTCTCTGGAACTGAAAGTGAACTGAAATGAAGTGAACTATACAGGCCTCTCTGGCTGTACCTTCCCCAACCGGAAGCTCCTTGAATTTTAAAGTATGCAGTAAGCAAATTATGTTGCCTTAAGGCTTAAGTTCTTCTACATTCAGAGAATGCACTCCTGCATGACTGAAATCAGCATGTTGCAATCCTGCAAGGCTGCACTAACAATGCAATCTTTGAAATATGGCTTAAAGGGGAATTCCACTGATTTTTAAAAAAGATTATTAATAATTCAACCATTGAGTTGTAAACAGAGAGATTCAGAGTGGTTTGGTGTGAAATGGTTCAGATTACATTACAGTGGTGGTGATAGGAACCAGGGGTCGCCATGACTACAACACAAATATAGACATTTTATTCACTATCCAAAACCACCAGTGAGCCTACACGAGTCTTCTAAGTTTTATGATGGAAAGTTGATGATGGGAAAATAGTCATAAATCTGGAAAAATAAGTTTACTTTGAGGACTATTTCACCCTGCGTGTACCTCTCTGTCATGAATGGGGTTTAAAATGGATTGTTTTAGGTGTAAATCTTATTGTAAAACTAATATAAAACAATATCTCAGTGTATTCTGAACCATTTCATGTAATAACGTCCTCTGAGGGAGCTTTTAGAGGTGGGCGTCTGGTTCCTATCACCACCACTGTGAACAATTTTACCTCAAAGTTTCTCTAGAACGGTGCTTTTCCCACCAAACCACCATTAACCATTTAATTGTGCAGAAATTCAAAAAAATATTGGTGGAATTCCCCTTTAATGCAATTCCAGTCTTCTATTCTCACCATTTCAAAATGATTTCAGCATGATTTATCAGTTTTCTCCCTTCTGTCCAGCTTTTTCCTGATTTTACAGCGGGACTACAGAAGGCTTCCTCCTGCCTTTTTAAGTAAAAAGTACAAAAGACATCTCATGACGTTGACGACAACAAGCTCTTCTGCATGTGTGAATAGAACGAGGGCTTATTTCACACTCCAGCTCCCACGGTTGGTGGAAAAAGAGAGAAAGTAAACAGCCGTTCGAGAAGGGTCTGGGAAAACACCTGGAGTTCATGGTCTGATGGTGCAGTAAAACGTGTTCTAAATGCATGTAGCTGTGAAGGAACACAAACACACAACACTAGAGATCTGCAGAGTGATTCTGAAGTATCAGTACATCCAATCCTACCATTCATTCTAGGAAAATAGTCTCGGAAATATGGGTATCAGGTGCTTTCGTAAAGCAGTAGCCTAAATGTGGACCTTTGTTTTATGAAATTCAATATGCTTGTTTATTGAAAAAGTGAAAAAAAGGATTGTTACAGCAGATATTTGCATTTATGCTAAATCTAGAGCTTTTGGGTGATGCATGCGCATTTCTAAAGCGACACAGAGAGAAAAAACACTTCTTTAGCTTTAATTGATCAGACAAAATGTGTAAGATGTGTCGAATATAACCGATCAACACTCGGTTTGGTCAAAATCAGGACCACGTATCATGTTTAACCACTCAAACACTGGGCCTCGTTCACCAAATACCTTCCTAAGTTTTTTCTTAAATATGTTTTTGAGAAAGGTCCTGCGAAAAAGTGTACGTCAGATTGATGACGTGTTCTTAAGGCACAGAACTATTCACACCTTTGTGCTTTGTACTCCCCCACCCCCTCTTTTTTTCAGGAAACAGTTAATGGGCGTTTGGGCTTGAAGGCGGGGGGGCATGGGGGTTGTTGGGTTTGTGTTGCTTTTTGTTTTAAGTGATTTAAAAATATTTCAAATGCCACACAGACACTCACCACCCGCTTTTCTCTGAAGTCTATGCCCACTGTGGTGATGAATTTGGAGTTGAACTTGCCGTCCGTGTACTGGTACAGGAAGCTGGTCTTGCCCACCCCAGAGTCCCCCAGGGCTAGGAACTTGATGAGGTAATCATATTCCCCATCAGACATAGTGAGGGCTGCTTACTGACCTGAGAAACACAAACACACACACAGACACTTAATCCAAGCACTGCATATCATTCAAATATACTGTCCTTTACACAGTGTGAAAATTTGATAATGAATGGTTGAACAGAAATGCGCCAAAATAACCTGGAGTCAAATCCATTTACATTAACTTACATTAAAAGTTAAGAACATTTTTGTCTTCACCTGTAAAGTTACCATTTTGGAGATGCCTATTGTTTTTTGGACAGAGGTGATACATTACTGTTTAAATGTTTATATATCGCTGCTGTCGGAACAAAACCTTGTATCTCCAAAATGACAACTTTATTGGAGAATATCCAGTAATAATATATACAATGTACATTAAAATATTATAAAATACATTTGGTGTTTGGTTGAAGCTATTTCAGGAAAAATAAGAAGAAGTATTAAATATCAGGATGCACTGTGATATCGGATTTGTATCAGTATTGCTTAAAATCAGTCTGCTTAGATCTGACCGATATTTCAAAGCAATATCAGATGACAAATTTATTGTACTCTGTAAGAGCAGAATGTTTAGGTGATACTGGACTACTGTGCTAAAATTTCTACATTTTATTGCATCTGTAACCCTACAGAACTTAACACACACCGATCAGGCATAACATTATGACCACCTCCTTGTTTCTACGCTCATTGTCCATTTTATCAGCTCCACTTACTATACAGGTGCACTTTGTAGTTCTACAGTTACAGACTGTAGTCCATCTGTTTCTCTGATACTTTGTTAGCCCCCTTTTACCCTGTTCTTCAGTGCTCAGGACCCCCATGGACCCTCACAGAGCAGCTACTGAGTGATGGATCATTCTCAGCACTGCAGTAACGCTGATGTGGTGGTGTGTTAGTGTGTGTTGTGCTGGTCTGAGTGGATCAGACACAGCAGTGCTGCTGGTATTTTTAAACACTGTGTCCACTCACTGTCCACTCTATTAGACACTCTACCTTGTCAGTCCACCTTGTAGATGTGAAGTCAGAGACGATAGCTCATCTGGTGCTGCACAGTTTGTGTTGGTCATCCTCTAGTCCTTCATCAGTGGTCACAGGATGCTGCCCACAGGATGCTGTTGGCTGGATATTTTTGGTTGGTGGACTATTCTCAGTCCAGCAGTGACAATGAGGTGTTTAAAAACTCCAGCAGCACTGCTGTGTCTGATCCACTCAGACCAGCACAACACACACTAACACACCACCAGCACGTCAGTGTTACTGCAGTGCTGAGAATGATCCACCACCCAAATAGTACCTGCTCTGTGAGGGTCCATGGGGGTCCTGACCACTGAAGAACAGGGTAAAAGGGGGCTAACAAAGTATCAGAGAAACAGATGGACTACAGTCTGTAACTGTAGAACTACAAAGTGCACCTATATAGTAAGTGGAGCTGATAAAATGGACAATGAGCGTAGAAACAAGGAGGTGCTCATAATGTTATGCCTGATCGGTGTATGTACCCATAATTCCCATATCGATGCATCCCTAATAAGAATATACCATAATGCTCTGTTTAAAAAATGCTTCGAGATGACACATCAAAAATGGACACCCTGATGTTTCTTACTGTACAAGAAAGCAGCAGCATTTAAAATAGGAATGACCATCATGCAAACTACTCACTGACTCACTGAGAAGGTAAATGTTAACTGATTATGTTGTAATTGAGTTCAATCAACAATCTCACAGCTCCAGAAAGAATAGGGAAGTTTCCTTCTTCTCTGGTCAGTCTGTAGGTGCAGACATGTTAACAGGAAACCCAGAAATACTCCACAGAAAGAATTTCAGCCATTTGCAAAATGCCATGGCCGTTAATGAGAAGCACGAGGCTCTTACACAAGCCAATTTAAACCATCTTCAATCACACAGGAATTGTGAAGTTATATATGAGCTGCTTTCACTGCCCTGCTGAACATTAGCAGGAGAAGCTCAGGAATGAGGAAATGGGTGGACAAACAGGCCTCCTGCATTTGTGTGCAGCCACGCCTCAAAAATATAGGGTAGTTTTTCACACAGCTTCTGAAATTCTATCCGAGATGCTCTTGGGTTTTCACCTACTATACCATCTGAGGCGGTTGCGTCACTGGGGCTGTAATGCCCAGGGGAGGAAACCTGGGCTGGAGCCTGTGAGGCTCTTGCTCAAGCAAAGCTCAGCAATGAGTGCATGTACTCAAGCCAACTAGCCAGCAGCTGTAATAGTTCTTTGGCTATGAACGCAACACTGAACTCCAACAACTCCTGAGGACACTCAGCTACATGTAAAGAGGCTGGGAATACTAGCAGGCCTGCAGACCAAAAACACCTGGTTCAGTATTATCTGGATCATTTGAAGCACACTCAGTAGTTACCTAGCTAGCTAGGTACACTGGGTTGCCAATTTATTAAGCACGCTCCCCACTTTTCCACATAAATCACATCACATCACATGACTGGGCATAAATCAGTCAGACCAGTTTTTACACGATTAAAAATGATGTTTCTATATAGAACCATGAACATTCAAAGAACCCTTTCCACGATTCCATGATTAAAGTGTTTTTTTTACCTTTTCTTGAAAAAGGTTCTATATAGCAACAGTGAACGGTCCTTCTACTGTTATGATCTCAGGCTTGTTACAATATAAGAACAATTTTGGTGCTATACAGAACCCTTGTCAAAGAGGTTCTATATAGAACCATATACAACACATTCTCCATCAATCTGAAGAACACTTTCACGATGCAAAGAACCCTTTAATTATAAAAAGGGTTGTTTCAGTGTTCATGGTTCTAAATAGAACCATTTTCATTACTAAAGAACACTTTAGTAAAGAAGGTTTGTAGCATTCAGCGTTTAGTAGGGGGATGAACTGTTTTGCTTTGCCTGTTAAATTTGACCAAGAAATATATGACTAAAATAAAACATAATAATAAATGTAAGAATACATAAATATTATTATATTTTATAGAAATTAGAAATCAGAGTTGGCCCACAGTTCCCATATTGTGCATCCCTATTAAAATACCCGTGTAATGATCTATTTTAAACAATTGCTTTAAGAAGCCCAAGGAAGCCTCCATAAAAATATAATAAAATATAACATAAAATACTATATAACACTATGTGGCTAAAAAATACTTATGAGTTTTGTCCACCAGGCTCTGTTTCTTACTGTAGCAGTAGAATTTAAAACATACATCATGCAAAGTAGTTTAATTAAGTAGTTTGGTGTTTGGGGTGTTCTCTTCAAAGTTTGGACAGAGATGAAATGCCCACCCCTCCCACCCCTCCCACCCCGTTCACATGCTCTTATAATCTTTTCTTTCTGGACTATGTGCAGTTTTTGATGGCACACTAACCAGAAAGAGCTCTCATTACAGCTTGTTACAACTTGTGCCCACTCGCTCAAAACACCTGTGAACGTGGTGTGAAAGGGACGGGGTGGGTTTAATGCCAACAACCCACAGGTCTTACCACACACTTGGCACTGCCTTTACCCAAAGCCTACAACAAACCTTTCCACACAGTGAAATCATTATTCACTGACACCTACAGTATTGTGGTCAGTCTCAGAGGGTCTGCCTTTACATACACAGAGCATCTGGTATCTACTGTACATTAAACAGCTATTGGGAATGGGGCATACTGATTGGCTATCTGCACTTCTGTATTCATTTCAGGGGTGGGGGTAAGGCACACCTAACACCATGATACTTCAAAATATTTTCACGATACATGCAGTTAAGTGTTTTTAGTTGGAACAGACAAAATCTATCAAAAATTAGTATCAAAAACAATGAACACAGTGATTTTTATTTCACACTAGCCTCGCTATATCATGTGCCATATGTCATCTGGTCGTGCCCTCTAGCCTTCACTGATTGACAGCACTACCACGGGATGCGGGAGTGCGAGGTAGGCAAAAAAAAAAAAGAATCCTTTCTCCAGGACGGCAGGTTATGTGGTAACACAAGATTATCTCCAGTGTCTGCTTAACCCAGAGAACATAAACGTGCTTTCTAGAAACGTATAAGCTAACTGTCTTCGGTACGGTTTGGCAGTTCTCAGAGTGGTTTGGTGGTTCTCTTTGTTTTGGTTGTTCTCTGTGTTATTTGGTAATTCTCTGTGTGATCTGGTTTTCTGTATGGTTTGGTCATTTTTGGTGAGTTTTGGAAGTTCTCTGCATGGTGTGAACTTATAGGTCTTAGTGTGGTTTGGTTGTTCTCTGTGTGGTCTGGTAGTTTTTAGTGTGGTTTGGCAGCTCTGTATGGTTTGGTAGTTCTTAGTGTGAACTAGTAGTTTTTGGTGTGGTTTAGTAGTGTTTGAAATGGTTTGGTAGTTCTTGGTGTGGTTTGATAGTTTTTGCTATGGTGTAGTAGTTCTTGGTGTGGTTTGGTAGTTTTTGGAATGGTTTGGTGGTTTTTGGTGTGGTTTGATAGTTTCTGGTGTGGTTTGATAGTTTTTGGAATGGTTTAGTAGTTCTTGGTGTGGTTTGGTAGTTCTTGGTATGTTTGGAAGACCTCAGTGCGGTTTGTTAGTTTTTGGAATGGTTTGACAGTTTTTGGTGTTATAGGTTTAGGTGTGGTTTGGTAGTTTTTGGTGCGATTCGGTAGTTCTCAAAATGGTTTGATAGTTCTGGCTGTGGTTTGGTAGTTTTTGGTATAGCTTAGTAGTTGTCAATATGGGTTCATAGTCCTTGGTCTGATTTGATAGTTTTAGGTGTGATTTGGTGGGTCTCAATATTGTTAGATAGTTCTGGTGTGGTTTGGCAGTTCTCTGTATGGTTTGGTGGTTTTAGGTATGGTTTGGGAGTTCTTGGTGTGGTTTGGTGGGTTTTGGTGTGATGTGGTTAGTTTTTGCTGTAGGTTCTGTAAATAGTGTTTCCAGCCTATGAATGACTTCTTGTTAAAATAATAATACGGCTAAAGCTTAACCACATTAAGTAGCTACTCCTACTGTAGCTATGCATTGTCCTGTTTGTTTTTAATAACCTTTGTACTCATAATGTAAAAAACGTTATTTGTTTATGATCTGTGAGGGAATCCAGGGTGCAGCACAGCTTTATCAGTAAAATAAAAAAAGAGATATACTTTCTTTTCTGTGCATCTTAAGGCTTGACATTAAAATGATCAAACTGGATTGGCAGTCGTAACTGATGGAACATAGCCACTGGTCGTCTGAATCCTCGTTCATACACTATACCCAAAAGTGCACAAATAACATAGACTACAATTGTCAGTTTTCTTCAGTACACAGTGTTACGCACCAGGTTTACTAAGCCAGCCTGTCACAAGAGTTTCTCCATCAAAAGAATTCTCCATCTGCTGCATCTGTTCATTACAATGCAGTTCCCAAAACTTACAAAACATCTAAAAAGCTGTTGACTCACAACACATTTATAATAGAAGGCAATGTGCAGGCACTGAAGCAACTTCCCATTTGCTTGATAGATTAGGGTGAAAAACACTGGAGTAGAGCAGAAAGACTGATCACTTTCATTTTATCATTGCAATTTACGAGTGCGATTTGAATCATATTTTATAATACTCAATGTTGTCTTAGCACATTTTAAGTAGGTAAATTAAACCTAATAACACAGAGCTTGAGAACTGGCAGACATTCATGATTCACACGTAAAGTAACTTACAGAAAATAACAACAATTAAATCACACTTACAAGTCAGATAAATCGCAATTAGATCCCGAAATAGTTCAACCCTTCGCTGGATTTTTAATGTTTTCCTTTATATCACCATGTATGAACGTCTGCAAAGACCTACATGTTTTTTTTTGGCTCAGGTTTATAACCAGAGATACTCCAGAAACCTTTGGTTTAGGGTGAAATTTGGTTCAAACAACTGTAAACTGAGTTTACTCCACACCTCAGCTTGTTGAATACTTTAATTTGTCTTTACTACCCCAGTCTCTTGTCTAGACAAGCAGAGCAACAGGATACGTGGGACAAAGTGAAAGACAGCTGTGATATGCACGGATTGATAGTAAAGCTCGTTCAACCAGGGTCCATTCCCACAGACAGCAGCATGAGGAACAGTCATATGACTGCAGTATGAACGGGCCCTCACACAAACACCACATTCTGGCGTTCCGACATCACTAAAACCCGCTCGGGACGTTAAGCTGCTTAGAGTCTGAGGGAAAATCAAGACCACACAGTCTCAGAGGAAGACTGCAAAGCAGTTACCTCATCATCACACGCATTAGAGCTCCACAGGCTGTTTAACTCAGAATATAAGCTGATTTTAGAACTTTTATTGTTTCCAAAATGTTCTTGATTAGATTTTTTGTGGTGGTGTGACCTGAACACAGTTATGAGGTTGAAAATTATGCCTAGAACTGGACTATTTAAGATAGAACGTTTCCCTTTACCCCAAATATAAACATATCAAAGGGCCCATATTCTGCATTTTTTATTTCATTTATTCACCCTTATAGCGTTCTGTTTTTTTGTGTACCAAACACAGATGCAATTCATTTGTTACAGTTAAAAGGCTGTTTTTGTTACTATGCCTTTAAAAATGAAATACGTAAATGAGCTCTGTTCTGATTGGCTCCCTCATTCAAAAAGCAGTCCAGGCTAAAACACTCTTTATAACATAAGCTGGCAGAGCTATACCACTGTAGGCGGATATATGTAAATATGTCACTTTTCTTGACATCACAAAAACAGTGAATTCAAAATGGGCTGTTTTCACAGCTTAATTTCCATATATGGACTATGACTGGGGAATGAACTGTATGTTTTGAACTATTTTAAATACTATATCAAATTTTCATTTAAAAAAAAACCTGAAAAATGTGGTTTCTCCATGATTTGGGCCTTTTTATGGAATAGTTCAGCAAAAAAAAAAAATCACATTCCCCCTTTATGGCAAATGTAATTGATCACTCAAGATGTGTTTGGTGACTGAAGTTTGAATTTTACACTGAAGCTACGAGGCTAATGTAGCTATCATATAATGAAAGCTTATACTCCAACAATGCATGCTTATGAACTGGACACTGCATGATACACTGTTAACTACAAAAAAAGACAAATGTACTCTACATAGCTAAAACAGTAGTAGCTATAGAAGCCCACATTTTGTCTGCACCATTTTTATAGATATGGGACAATATCCAGCTGACTACAATTGGGGTAAAAAGGGGGAAAATTGGGCTACTCAGAGTACAACTGAGGATAAAAAAACATTTCCATCCTGATGAGTGAACTGAGGCAGAAAAGCACTCTCCACCTGCTCCAGCAGCTTAAAGCTGACACAAAAAACTCAGAATATGTACTGAACTCTTGGTTCTTTCCACTTCAGCAGGCCTCATTCAGAAAGGCTGTCAGGACCTGCACTCCTGAATCCACTCCTGCATCGCCTGGAGCCAGGAAAATACTCTAAGCTACTGCAGACAACTGGCTTATCAGGCCAACTAAGCAAAGACTAAATGAACCCAAAACTACACTTACAGACGAAGATACAGACGAAAAAAGACAAACATCTCAGTAGTGTTGCAACTAATAGCTATTTCTGCAATTGGTTAATCCGCTACCAAATAAGGATGTGCAAATACTGGCACCTAGAACGGTTAACCAAACACTCGGGTACTGGCACCACGTTGTTAAGGCCGTGACTTAGAAGGCAGAGGATATGCAGCTGTGTCTCTAACTTGGCTAGCTACTCTAGCTGATGTTAGCCAAGTCCATAAACAGTAAAACATCCATGTATCCAAATAATATGTTGGAACATCATAGAAGAGGAGTCCTCATTAGCATCCAGTGTGACACTGTTAGCTCAACAGCTCATCCGAAGGGGCAGCCTCAGTTACTCATCCAATACGAAAATGTAATGATTTTTGAAGTACTGGGATTACATATTTAAAATATAGAAATGAACTATCTGTATTTAGTCTAAATTACATTTTTTAAAGGTTGGTATTTAGAATAGAATTATTTTAAATTTTTTACATGAATATTTTTAGAATACTTGCACACTGATTAGAAAAAAAAAAAACAACACTATCCATGCTTGTTTTTTAACCACTTTAAAATCAGCACACAGTGTGTGAAGTAGACTGATAAATCAGTGTGATCAGTTATTAATCTGTGTTACTGAGCTCTGCTAAAGCCTGAGTAGACTGATAAATCAATGTGATCGGTTATTAATCTCAGCGTTACTGAGCTCTGCTAAAGCCTGAGTAGACTGATAAATCAATGTGATCGGTTATTAATCTCAGTGTTACTGAGCTCTGCTAAAGCCTGAGTAGACTGATAAATCAATGTGATCGGTTATTAATCTCAGTGTTACTGAGCTCTGCTAAAGCCTGAGTAGACTGATAAATCAATGTGATCGGTTATTAATCTCAGTGTTACTGAGCTCTGCTAAAGCCTGAGTAGACTGATAAATCAATGTGATCAGTTATTAATCTCAGTGTTACTGAGCTCTGCTAAAGCCTGAGTAGACTGATAAATCAATGTGATCAGTTATTAATCTCAGTGTTACTGAGCTCTGCTAAAGCCTGAGTAGACTGATAAATCAATGTGATCAGTTATTAATCTCAGTGTTACTGAGCTCTGCTAAAGCCTGAGTAGACTGATAAATCTATGTGATCGGTTATTAATCTCAGTGTTTATGCAATTTTTGAGACATAATATAACTTCACAAGTAATAAGCTTAGCATCAGTGTTGTGCTGGACTCATGCGTGCATTTTGTGGCAAGTTACAGGTTATTAACTGTTAATCCCATAACCAAAGTAAGTAATGAGAGCCAAAATAATGCTGACAATTTTAAATAAGAAAACTGCCACCACTAACAGCAAGGAATAATGTGTATTAAACAAAAATTACAACAGCAGGGTTTTCCCAATGTGCCTTATCAATGTGCACTGTAAATGTCTTCAACTTTATTTTGAATACATTTATAGGAATATTGTTATAGAATGCATTACTGAATACATTTAGAACAGTGTATTCAGTATTTAGCCATCACTACTTTAAGTATTCTGCCCAAATCCTGTATACCAGTGGTAGTATATGGTTTCTTCTGTTACAGTACAGTGAAACAATAGAAGCCGAACATTCTTGCACTGTACTGCAATCTGTGAAAATGTATCTTAAGGAGAGAATTTTCCAAAGCAGGATTTCTCAGTTAAGCTGATAAGCTAAAAGTAAGAACTGTCGGACTGAAACGTTCCGTAGCTCTCTTCCTATTGGACAGATCTGACTTCTGGCTTAAGTTACCCAGCCAACTGTGGAATCCTGCTTTTTGAAATCTGCCCCTAGCATTACACATCACCTTTGTTTTGAAGTAACTGACACAAAAATGCTTCAACTTTTTCCATTACAAACACTGTCAACTAAAACTAGAGAACTAAAACTGAGATTACTAGAAAGAGGCACATCTGAAAATGCAAGCTGATTTTTTTTTCTCAGTGTGAAAAAGGCATGTGATCTGGTGTGTATAACATCAGGCCTAGAACTAACACACCACCAGGAAGCTGACAAAATTAGCTTATCAACCATCGCTGACAAAATCAAACTGTTGCATGGACTCTTTGTTTCTAAACACAGGTTCAACATGTAGAATCAGCCAAAACACTTTATGCTCAGGTATTGTTGCAGATCATATCAAGACTATGCATACATGTATTTTTTGTTTTTTATTTGAGCACAGCAAATTCTAAAATTTCTAGAAAAAAACTTGCTTGGAAAAAAATGTTGTTTATCCTTAACATTACAAGAATGTTGTTTCCTTCTCCTGTAAAATTGCCTTTTGGGAGATTTTGTTAGGACAGGTTTTGTTAGTACAGAAGCAAAACATTACATTACATTCTGACAGACTGTAATACACTACAGGAAGTGTAGGGGGCGATATGGCCTCTACTGTTTCATTTAAAAAGTGCTCTATAATGTTCATATGATCCACACAATCACTCTGACAGACTGTAATACACTACAGGAAGTGTAGGGGGCGATATGGCTTCTACTGTTTCATTTAAAAAGCTCTATAATGTTCATATGATCCACACAGTCACTCTGACAGACTGTAATACACTACAGGAAGTGTAGGGGGCGATATGGCTTTTATAGCTTCACTGCATCACAAATGAAGACATCACTTGTGCAGACTGAACTCTGAATAACGATGTTGGGGCAAAGTGAGAGGAAATGGCAGAAGGCATATTATTTGATTTCGTCAAAATAATCATTAGTATGACAGAAATCCAAAGAACCCAAAAGTAATTTTACAAAAGAAACTAATTTGATACGAGTTTCACCCTTAGTGTCGTAGCTCTTCGCTAACTTGTAGAGCAGACAAAACTGTAAACTACGGAGCCCTGATGATGACATCCTGTTTAAATAAAAATAATGCATGGCCATGACTTAGTAAAGCGTGGGAACGAGATCACGGCTTACTAAGTGGTGGCCACGCATTATTTTTATTTATACAGGAAGTCACCAGCGGGGCTCCGTGGTAAACACCTCCTCTGGTCTTCAAGATACTATGAAAGGCCCTGAGAAGTTAACTTTGCAAGCCGTGAATTCAGAATCAGCTCTATAGCACTGGAGTGAAAAGCATTAGTACAGTGAGCTCTGCTGGATCTACTTGGTGCGGTGTAGCTGTCTGCAAAGGTTTCGGCTAATCAAGTACTTAACAAAGAAGCAATGAATCATTTTATTTTATTATGTCTGGAAGCTCTGGGGGCTGATTCTGAGAGTGAGCAGCACTCAGTGATGCAGCGTGCATGTTTCTCTTATCTCTGCTCTGGGAAGGAAATGCTACCGGCTAAGATAATCATGACACCAAATTTGCTTCTTGAACAATAATACACTGTCTGAAGCATTAAGTGCCAAAATGAAAGTAGTTACTGATTTCTTTTCTCGAATACTGAGTGACAAAAAGCATAGCCAAGACAATTCCATCATAAAATCGCTAACAGTTGACTTTATTTTCAGGAGAGACGGGTTATCAGAACATCTAGCATATCATGAGCACTATTTTTGCTTACGTGTTTTCTGACAACCACAGTAAAACCTCAGCATGCAAGTCTGTGTATCTCAGAGTTTTCTCACTACAGGCTGTCTCGTCTCCTTTCCAGCGTTTAAAACACTCCCTCCTCTTATTTCTGCCTCATTCATCTGATGCAGTTCCCTTTGTTTCTCTCTCACAACTGGAAAGGCCTGACTGCACTGGCTGTCAGTCACTGACACCGCTCATTCATATCAACAGGAACTCCTGGTGCAGTCGGAAAATTGTGACATCACCGAATTGTAAGTAGTCCTATGCAAAAGTTTGGAGACTCCTGGTCAAATTATGTTTTGTTGATTTCCTAATTGAAAGTACGTTAACATGCTCTACAAAACACACTTAAATATGGCAATTTCCTGCAAACTTTAGTTCATGATTTCTATCTATAATTTATTTTTTCCCCTATATGTTAAACTCAGCAAATAAACAGGAACGGTGCATTTAATGTGTGTTCTACCTCATCTGGTGTTCATGAGCTTAAATTTAAAATCAGGACTAGTATATACTTCACACCTGTTCACCTACAAAAGATTCCAGACAGACTGAATTTGTGCTTTAAATGTAAAACTGAAGAAGGTTCATGCCTTTTGGCAGTGTAGAAAAATGGTCTTTTTCTGGGACAGAGTACACATCACGGTAGAAAATGTCTTTTAAATACGATTTCAAGTCCCCCTGCCCTGCATCTTTTGGAAATTGGAACAGAACATATTTTTGATACTGATGGCAAATTTCTGTTTCTAATGTTTTTATTTCTGGCAAAAAAATGTCTCCTAATTCAACCTACGTCACCAGACAGACAAATTCTGGAAACTCTGGACCGCTGTGGACTTACATGGAAAATCTTTCTTAAAATCTTTTGTATGTTGGCCAGTCATGTGAGATTTCAATGTATGACTGTCAATACTGAATAGAGAGTACTAAAATGTGTGTGTTCTCTGTAGAGGATGGCCCAGTCCCATTTCTTAATCCTACCCCTTGCTTTCGAGTGTTACTCCTTACCCCTTAGAACTGAGTTATAGGGGGTAGTGGTTGAAATCTTCCCTACAAAATGGGACCCTCAGATAAAAAAAAGAGCATCACTTCATTATCAGCTACCAGCGCTGCTCTGTAGGCGACCCTGCCAGTCTGCAGTGACAGCAGAGGAGGGTAAAGTTCAGCTCCTCACTGCTGGGCTTTAGTTACATTTAGGGATCATATGATCTTCAAAGAGGGGGCAATTATTTATTATCACCCACCCCTAATTCTCCAGTGATATGAAGATATTCACCAGCTTCTTGTTCAAATTTTCCTGTCCACCACACTATTAGCAATTTTTTATTAAACTAAGACAATTAAACTTTTTTTAAATTAAACTAAGATAATATAATGATTATCGTAATTATTAAATAGTTTAAAAATTTCTATAATTCGTCGTTTCAAACTATTAGGGTTCTTTTCTTAACTCGCATGTATGTGTTTCTTTGGTTGCTTGCTCGGCCATCTTGCCAGTTTTTCTGGCAAGAGAGAGAACTGAGCGAGGCAGTTAAGGTGAGCTTAAGTAGATGTTTGAGTGAATGTTAGTGACTCTATGAAGGGGAACAGAAAGGCAGTGACTCCTTTGAGGATTGGAAGGATGGAAGAGTTAAAGTGGCTGTAAGGTGCTCAAAAGTAAAGAGTGATAGATTTGATGTTTCATTTAGTGTTGAACATGTCTGCATTCTGTAGTACTGATCTGTACCTGTATCTGTACTGTACAGTACTGTACAAAGAAATCAATGTGTCATTCATATATTTACCATTGGTGGTTCGTTTGCCAGCTTGTCGCTGTGGTAATGTGTTACTTTCTCATGGTAGACTCTGAAATTCATGTACATGTGACTGCAGAGCACTTCAGTGACATAGCTGGTTTCAACCGTAAAGTAGCTGGAGATTCGCACTGTAGTCAGACGTTTGACTACAAGTGGTGCTGTGACACTGAACGAGTGAACTGTCACAAACTCAGCACTTTTTTCCTTTGCCTTGTTTACATTAAATGTGAGATCACATGAAGGAAGCTGTTCACAACCAGCAGCGCTACCACCATCACACAGCTTTGCTGAGGCAAGCACTCTCAGACTCTGCACCACCACCAGTTTCCCAGACCCAGATTAACCTTAAGCCTAAACTAATAAAGTAATTTCCAGTGATGAATCACAAATGACGCTTGAATTTAGTCCAAGACCCTGTGGCACTGGAGGTACTGGGAGATACACCGGTTGAAGTTTGTCCTTAGGTATAAGTACGGCTGGGCAGTATGACTAATATATATATATACATATACATATACATATATACACACACACACACACACTGTGCATATCATCAGAACACTGACCAACTGCATGTTTCATTATAATGAGAGCAAAATTAGACCTGTTTAACTGGATTTGCAGCACAGTGTGTTAAATACTGAATACAAATCACTGTAGACACATTTCACATCAGTAGGCCTTCGATCACCTCTTGCTGTCCTGTTCAGTTCCAGTTTAAGGCAGTGAACATAAAGGAATATTCGGCCTTTTGGGTTAGCATTAGCCTAACATGGACCTCAGACTGCCAAGCTTCTGTTTCGCCTCATACTACCTGAGTAACTCGGTCAGCTGCTTAAGATGAGGCCACAGTGGACAAAACTAAAGTCGTCTTCTTATGATGAACAGAATCTGCTGAAAATGTGATTTAGAATGTCACATCTCAATTTCTACAAGACTGAAGTTGGCTCTTTCTTCGGCAGCTTTTGGTTTCAAATTTTCCATTCCACCTTAAATGGAGCAGCAGTTACATTCTAGCACCTGCACAGGAGCCTAAACACATCTGCTGCACCAGTTAAGAAAGAGTGGATAATTCGAAAAAGAAGCCAACTTATGGCATTTTAGCTGATGATTGTCTTACAAATGAACAATTTAATTGTCGTTTTTGTTCATTTTAGAAAACTGAAGCAGCTAAATCAGCTGATTAGCTATCCAGCTTCTTTAGCAATCTTTACTTTGTAGCTAACACAGTCATAATGATATGTAATGATGTACTGCACATAGAATAAAACTTAGAGTCAATGAAAGCTTACATGTTTTTTCTTGAGTCTGTGAAAGTGTGAACGAAAAAACGTTCTGCAATATGCTAATATGCTAAAAATGAGTGTTAGCTATCTAGCTAACAAACAGATTTCCTTCTTATACACTCACTCAGAGACCCACAACTTGTTTCCTGCCTCTAACCAAGCTGACGTTAGCACGGTTTGCACTTATTTATGACATTCGAGCATAGCAATTATGACAAAACTCATAACTGAGGAAGAATTTCAACCAGATGAACTTATAAACCAGCCACTACTACTTTTTAGTGCACGCTGCTTGCACTAAAAATGGCTATTACCCTACAGAAGCACTCGATTTAGGACACAGTGAAGCTGTACATGGCTAAACCTGTGTTCACTGTGCTGTTTGTGAAAGAGCTGATCTGCTCACTTCCTTCTTGCTTGTAAACAAGTGTAAAATCCTGCCCTCGTGTTGCTAATTCTGCAGCTAATTCATAGGCACGTTCTAAAAGCCTTGGCCTGCACAAACCAGTCAGGACTTCACTACAAACCACAGATACGCTCGGCTAATATCTGTGGTGAGAAAGGCCATTACAAATGTGATCGTTATCTTCTTGATATTCATTTAGATGCGTATATCATGAGGATATCACACTGCCGTCACGTTACATCATTTAGATTAGTGATTGACTGGCTTGTTAAAGGGTAATTCCACTGTTTCTTTTCCAAATGTCTGCTTAAAGTAATGATTAAGACGTAAATAGAGTCAATTAAAGCGGTTTGGTTCAAAATGCTTCATTCTGAATTGTTCACAGTGGTGGTGATAGGAACCAGATGTCCACCTCTAAAAGCTCCCTCACAGAAAGTCGTTACTTGAAATAGTTAAGAATACGCTGATGATGCCTGAGACCCTGTTTCAGCATATTTCTGTGATAAATTTATACATTATTATGTACTTTTTAAAATACATTCACAGCAGAGAAGTACATGAAGGTGTCGTAAGGCAGCGATGGGGAACCTCAACCCTCAGTTCCCCATCCAGATGGTAAGCCAATACAGTACTCAAAGAAACCCTCTTTTCCAGATTGACCACTTTTATATGTAATGTTTTACTATTACAAACATTACATATAAAAACTCAGGAGACATGTGTAGGTTCACTGGTGGTTTTGGATAGTAAATAAAATGGCTATATTTGCATTGTAGACATCATGACCCCTGGTTCCTATCACCACCACTGTAAAGAAATCTGACTTAAGTTTCTCTTCAATTATCTATTTCCACCCTTGACTGCTTAAATTCCAATAACTGAATTATTCAGAAATTTTGAAGAATTGGTGAAAGTCCCCTTTAATGTGCCATGGCTTCTGTGAGAATTAAGAGGTATATGGAAACAGCTACGGATGCTGTAAAACCACATTCATATTAACAATTTATTTACATTTACTAATTTAACAAATTAAAATCTGCAACAAAATTTTCCTCATCTCTTCACATACACTTGCTAAAAGGACTGTGACTCACGATCAGAGACTCCGTAAGAAGCAACTCATTGGCATGATACACCAATGACACTGTTCTCCATCCTGCCAAATGTATATGAATCATTCTACACTGTTAGAAATAAAGGTTCTGTGCGGTACATTTTTTGTTCATCAAGGTACAAACAGTGTAAATGTTCCTCAAAGCTCCAACAGTGGTTTTAAGGTCTGATTGTGAACCTTAAATAAGTTTTTCCAGGTGAAAAGTTCGTATTTGTACCTTTTCATAACCGAATATTTTAAAACAGAACAGTAAAATAAAAGCCTGGAGACGAGACGGGGTGTGTGGAGTCAGTACAGCTTAGAACATATCATTTCAGTGGATTATGGTTCAGTTATGTTCCCTGACTAAAGGTGCTGAGATGGAGCCTTGAGGGTCCCACCCCAGTGACAAGAGGGGGACTGCCCCAGTGACAGTTTCATACCTTTTTTTCTGGGAGTGTATCGAACAGTCCATTTTGTCACCACCAAAATAATCATAGCACTTTAAATATATCACAAAAAAAACCTCTTCATAAAGAACACTGATATCTTGCTCTATTGGCTTCAATTCTTTGTGCACGCTAGCGTTACTAGCTTCGTGCAGCATGTCTACGCTCGTATTAATAAGCCGTTCTCTGGTTATACTTTAATAGTCACATTCAACTAATAAAACGGGATGACATTTTCACAGCACTTGATGTAAACTTCTTTTTTGAGGTCTGATAAATGCAGTATAATGTTTTACATTCACCGTTTCACCTGCTGCGCTGCACTAAATCCAGTTAAACAAGACTAATTATGCTCTCTTTGTAATGAAAGATGCAGTCAGTCTGTGTTTCTTAGGCCACCACAATATCAAAATGATATCAATAACAATATGATACGCTCAGAAAAGATACATAATTTATCACACTAACATATCGTCATATTGTCTTCTGTTAAATGAAGGGATTCCTGGAGGAGCCTGAGGGTTTTTTCCTGTATACTTTCCTAGCAGAGGGGCTGGCAGAGAGGGTGGAGCGGCTAGCAGCCTGGGCAACGCTCCAACACTAATGGACAGGCCTGGCCAGCAGGCAGGCGGATATGCAGATCCCGCTGAACTTAAACAAAGCCAGAGGCACACGCAGCCAAACTGGGTGTGACGCACAGCACAGCGAAGATACAAACACACTCAAGTCATGACAGGTTGAACTTTTCTTGATGAGTCTACTTCCCTTTTTTGAGGGCAGTGTTAGATCTGAACCACCATAAATGCCTATAAGAGTGAAATGCCTTCCTACAACCATCAGGAAATTCCAAACTATGCTAAACAACATGATCCTGTCTGCCTGAATCAGCTAGACAAAGCTAAAGAAAAAAAAAGATACAGATAAGGTCCAGTACAAAGGGTGTCTGTCTTATGCAGTAGACTACCAGAGAATGGGATGCCATGGACATGTTGGCCATTATAGTATATCAGCAAATATGTAGGGACAAAAGTATAATAGAATATTCACCAATTCACCAATTTTGATAGGAACCAGGGGAATGTTTACAACACAAACATAGCCATTTTATTTACTATGCAAAACCACCAGTGAACCGACACATGTCTTCTGAGTGTTTACATGGAATATTGATGATGAAAATCTGAAAAATTACATTTTCTTTGGGGACTATTTTGCCTCACAACACCCTGCATGTCTCTCTCCACCATGAATAGATTTTAAAGATACACTTTAGGTCAAAACCTTCTCAAAACTATCAAAAAATCTCAGACATCAGGCAGCTTGGGGTAACTTTTAGAGGCATTCAACTCTTCAGACGTCTGGTTCCTATCACCATCACTGTGAACAGTTCTTCTCTACAACAGATCATTTCACATCAAACCACTCTGAATGACTTTGTTTAAGTCTTAACCGTTTAATCATGCAGAAATGTTGAAAAATTGGTGGAATTCCCCTTTAACTGTAACCATGAGAAACACAGTAATACATGACTTAAAGGTGAACTTTAATTCAGTAATCAGATTATAATGGTCTGCTCATCTTGTCTGTTCTTTTAAACAGAGCTACTTTGTTTTTGGCAGCTTCAAACCAACAGGTTCCCTTTAACGTCCTGCAAAATGCACAAAAACAAAATCATTCAATTACATAATTTGCAAGTTCTCAGGGGATAAATAGAAGACACTTGTAGACACTTGTTGACCAGCGGTGTGAGAAAGAAGCTGGCCAACAGGACATTTAAAACTGACCACAAGTCAGTGCAACATTCACCAACATCCACTAACAATCTTACAAGCAGGCATTTCAGAGTGTGGTTTGCTCAAGTAGGGATAATATGGACGCAGTGAGTCAGCCTCAGTTCTGGCACATAAACCATCCTCATCTAATATCCCTCAGCTGGTCCTCATGTGCTCTGGGCACTCTGTCATGTGACCACCAATTCTTGACCCAGCTGAAGAGCCACACGTGCTGAAAACACACCACACCAGCTCCAATTCTCCAGCACCAGGAAAACGTTTGATAAAGTATGAGCTCATTTTTTTGCCTAAAATGTAACAAATGTCTATTTTGAAAGGTAAAAATATTGGTTCTATTGTCTATATTCCACTGTGGGGTAAATAGTTTATCCATTCTTGTTAGTGTATTCAGTGTATTTTTGAAAAAAAAACAAAAAACTGAATTGTACTAATTTAATAAAATGAAATTGTGGTGAAATTTCGAGATTTGTAATGCACTGAAGCACTAAATAACTGCCTAAAGAATCTTAAATAAAGTTAAAACAGTCCACCCCAACTTCGGACCTACAGCCAGACAATACTGCAAAAGTGCAACATCACGATACTTCAAGACGTTTTCACGATACACAAGGCGTCATGCTGTTTATTTTTTCTGGCATCTGATATGTTGGAACAGACAACGTTTGAAAAAACACTATTAAAAATTATAAAGATATTCTTAAGAAGACATTTCTTTGTACAAAACCCACTTACACAGTTTTCGCGTGTTTTCTTATTTGGAATTTGTTCTTAGGTAAGAACAGAATCTGCACACTCGAGAGCACAAAGGCGTGAACAGTTCTGCACTAAGAACACGTCATGAATCTGACGTAGACTTTTTCTCAAGAACACATGTTAAGAAAAAAATCAGGAACATATTGGTGAATGAGGCCCATGATTTTCATTCAACATTTTACACACTGAGCTGCAATAAATCCAGTTAAACAGGACTAATTATGCTCTCTTTAATCAAACATTCAGTTGGGAGTGTTTTTCAGTACAGACAATATCCACCATATGCCCAGAAAAGAATATTGTGATATAATTTATTACGATAACGATAAATGTTGTCATATTGCCCAGCCCTACCAGACCCTACCCTGCAGAATGCAGGACAAGAGGAAACCTCAGAGAAAATCTTTCTAATTTACACTGTATTAGCTGCTGATATGGATAAATATCACACTGTACAGCTTTAAAGCTGAAGGAAGATGCTGGTTTAGTTTGATATTTTCCCTGTAAGTCCAAAAGTATTAGTCTCGCCCATAAATCTACATGTAACTGGCCATCACACAAGTACAGTACTGTGTAAATATATATATTTTTAAAAGAGCTTACTTTTTTATTATATCACCGCTGTTGGAAGAAAACCTCATATCTCTTCAATAATAACTTTACAAGAGTAGGAAAACAAACATTCATCACCATGAAACATCTGGCGCTTTCAAATAAAATGAAAAAACCTACGAAAGTGGAGAGTCAAAGTTCTGTTCATGGCAGCATTATATTTTAATGTATAATACATATATGAAAATATGAACATCTAATAAATTGACTATTATTTGAAGTACTCAAATTACACTATCAAATTACATTAAATTGTTACTGTTATACTAAATATTTGTCAAATTATATCAAATAAAACTAAAGTATGTCTATCCAGCAGAACATTTTTTTCACACTGTTCTGCCTGTGTTAGACAGGAAAGAAGAAACCATACAATTACACATATAAAACAAGTTCCTTTTCGTTCTGAACACTTAGCTAACAGAGGAAGACTTACACATTTCCTTATGCTGCGTGTGACAATCTAGGTCTAATCTTCATTCTCCAGCATGAGGATTATGAGGCCTACAGTCGTATGCAAAGGTGTTAACACCCCTGGTGAAAATGCATGTTTTGAAACTTTGTAAGAAAGACGGCATTTTAGCGCCAGATTTTAACATATTGAAAAAAAAACATAAAATGTGTCATAACTTTTACACATTTTATGTTTTATTTTTCCCCCCAACATGTTAAATTCAGCAAATGAATAGTTACTGTGCATTAAAATGTGCACTGCATTCACTGTAGAGGTCGTGTTCACTTTTTTTCCACTTAGAAAATCAATGTGTCAGTTGACCTGGGGCACCTAAACTTTTGCACATAACTGAATATCTTGGGATACAAGCCTGAGCTCATATTAGAAGAGGCCAGAATGAAATAAAAGTATAGGTCCAGAGCCATAGGGCCTATTTGCATCATGTAAATAAAAGCAAAGCTCTAATAAAGGGGAACTCCACCAATGTTTCAACATTTCTGCATAAATCAGTGGTTGAGATGAAAACAGAGCAGTGTGGTGTGAAATGGTTCATTGTAGAGACTCCGATTACAGTGGTGGCGATAGGAACCAGGGGTCGCAACATCTAGAACTCAAAATATAACCATTTCATTTACTATCCAAAACCACAAGTGGACCTACATGTGTCTTTTCATATGTAATGTAAGTTTTCTTTTTGGACTATTTTGCCTTATAACTCCATGCACATATCTTTGCATGTATGAATGGTTTATAAATACAGTTTAGGCCTTTTTTAACTTAGGCCAAACTGATTTCATGTAGTAGCTGTAGGACTATGTAAGGTAGCTTTGGACGTCTGGTTCCTATCACCACCACTGTGAACCATTCTGACTGTAGTTTCTCTAGAGCAGAGTTTTCAACACCAAACCACTCTGAATGACTATATTTACAAATTAGTTCTTAATGGTTCAAATAAGCCGATTTTTTTGGAAAATCGGTGGATTCTCTCTTTAAAATGTTCTAACATACGGTAAGACCTAAAACTTGAGAAAGCCACGTGTCTGATGACACATGAAGGGACACACACCTGTACAAGAACAGCACAAAGCTCTCTACTGTAAAGTACCTCAGTTTTGCCAATTACTGCACATGACTGAACATTAATCCATCATTACAGCCATGTGCAACAAAGGTCTGGAAGTTGGCTTCCTATTCGCCTCCTTCTCGTTCAAATTTTCCCGTTCCACCTTAAATGGTGCAGCTTGAATGTAACTATGAAACGAGAATATTCGAACGAGAAGCTGGCGAGAGTGTGGCCTGAAATATCACCTCAGAAAAAAGTCTTACGGCCTTAAAGTGAACCAAAACAATGTAGCCGAGATGTTTAACCCATCACAGCAGCACGGAACCGCACCAACGGACGACCTTAAGCCTTCATAGCATCAAGTTTAGAAGAAATGAACTTACCAGGCGACTACCTGAGCTTCAATTAGTCAATTAGTCGATATTACTGAAGAAGAAAACGCTGTTTTCCTGTATAAAACCAAACCAGAGCTGTTCGGAATTATATGTTAAGTATTAACGAGGAACTTTAGGACACTTTCTGGCTAGCAGAACTTTTCCTGAAGCTTCAGCACAGCCTACACTGAAGCCCACACGGCTGGAGGTCTTTCTGAGTTGACGCAGTAGCGCAGCACTTCCCGTTCAACATTATTTCTTTTCCCACCCGTATTCCGACCAGTCCCGCCTTACTTCGCTGCGATTGGCTAGCGAAGGGCGTCCTCCTGCGCCGCGATTGGCTACTTCAAGCGGTCTGCTTGCGAGTACCAGACTGCCGACCAATCCTAGCACAGGATGCGGAATACAGGTGGGAAAAATATAACGGCTACACCTCCCCTCTTTCAGGATGTTGGGCAGAAAAGACCCACACCATAGATAGACTTTAAGACTTTAATAACTGGACAAAAATATCCATGAATATCTCTAAACTTTCTGATTAAGGAAATTACAGCTGTTCATAAAAAGATAAAGAATACATAAATACATAAAGAATTGTGTTTTTTGTAGTGAAGATGTACAATTAACATTGTGTGCTTCTAATAGAATTAAATGTTAATAGAATATGATGTAAGCAGGGAAAGGTTGAAATAGCTAAAGCTAAAAAAAAGTATTAATATCAGTTCAGTTTTTTTCTCTTTTTTTGCCAACATAACAGTGCCATCTTGTGGCTGAGCTCTGTAAAAGCTACATAAATCAATAGAGGGTCATTTTTATAAAAACTATAAGGCTTTTATTCAGAAACACTGGACACAATTGTCATGTACACATACATTTAATCAACGTAATCATGTTATGATGATGATTATCAGTTATCAGGAACTGTGTTTTCCTCATTTTTCTGCAGCTGCTCCTGAATTTGCTGCACCAGCTACTTGTCTGGCCATATTCTCTCGTCCACCAGCATCCTGTCCATTCTTTTCTGTTTGGACATCCTGGTTATCTGGGGCACTTGTTGGTTTTCTGGGAGGCTCAAACATGGGTTTGTAGATGTAGATGCCCCCTCCCACCCCGATCAGCGTTGCAAAAGCAATCTGATTGAATGGTATCCGCCTTGGAAGCATGATGACAAGTTTCTATGAAGCTCCTCGTTGCATAACAGAATCTTCTCTGGTTCAGTCCCAAGCGCACTGCTGAGAGGAGAAATGTGTTGATTAAGAGAATTCAACTAAAAGCTTTCAACTGAGGACAAACGTCAGTTCCTCAGTTCCAAGAGTTGCAACCACTATTGCGCTACAAGTAGTTAATAAAGAGAACTTGTGAGAAAACAACTAGCGATCCACCAAACCAAAAAAGGCCTCTTTCTATTCTTGCTGTAAAGAAATAAACCAACAATTTTCCCTAAAAAACATGTTTTTTCCAGTTTTTACATTTCAGTAAAATGATTTCGTTGTTTGTTTGATTTAATTGAATGGTACATTTGAAAAAATTCACTCTTACAAGGGAGGAAAGCCTAATTTTCTCAATAAGATATAAAAAGCCATTCAGAGTGTTCCGATGTGAAATAGCTCACCGTAAAGAAATGTATAGACTCTGATTTCTTTACAGTGGTGGTGATACTTTGCACAATGTAAGGTTTACAGGTAGGAATGCAGGTTTTATTTTATTTTATTTTGTTATATTTTATATTTATTCTATTTTATTCACTACATGTAAATGTCTGTCTGGTACTGTGCACTGTGAGCTCCTGTAACCAAAATCAAATTCCTTGTATGCGTAAGCAAACCTGGCCAATAAAGCTTGATTCTGATTCTGATAGGAACCAGCTGTCACAATGACAACAGAAATATAGCCATTTTATTTATTATCCAAAACCGCCAGTGAACCTTCATGTGTCTTCTGAGTTTTTACATGTAATGATAATAATGGTAAATCACAACGTCCTGCATGTTCCTCTCCACCATGGATTATAATAAATACGTTTTAGGCCAGGAGCTTCTCTAAACTATTGCAAAACCATGTCTGAGGCATCAGGAAGTGCGTTTGAAACCATTTAATGTAATAACTTTCTGTGAAGTAGCTTTTACAGATGGACATCTGGTTCCTATCAGCACCACTGTGAACAATTCTGACTAGGTTTCTCTAGAACAGTACTGCACATCAAACAACTCTGTACGACTTTTTATGTAAACAGTTTCATTATGAAGAAATTTTGAAACATCAGTGGAATTCTCCTTTAAATGAATGGGAGTCTTTCAGAAAAATCTTTCAGACAAAGCAAGCTCACCTTTTTAAAATACTATCCAAAACTATGAATTCAATCACTTGTATTCAACATTTCACACACTTTGCTGCATTAAATCCAATTAAACACTTTGTAATCAAACACAGAGTTGGTATTTTTTAAGCACTGACAATATCCGCGATATATGTGACTTATGGTGATGTATTTTATTTCTTTTAATCGTGCGCACGTTTTCTTTACTTCGTGGGTTCGTTTTTTTATTCGTGGTCACGATTTTCTAATTCGTTCCCTCGTTTTCTTTTAACCGTGGTCATGTTTTATTTTTAACTGAATGCAGGCTGTTTGTGTTTTGATAACAGCTCCCTGAGACTCTCTGACAGGTTTTGATGTGTTAGACTGATGAGATAATGAACAGAGATGCTCATCAGGTCTGATTCTGATTTGGGGGGTTATGAGGAAACTGCAGCTCCTCTTCACAGCAAACGGCCCACGGTGTTTCTGCTCCCGGTCAAGCTGCGATGTTAGGGACCGTCACACAATTACATGAAGAAACGATCAGCGTTTCAACACCCTCACATTAATATATCTACATCTAATCCATAGATCTATTAAACTCTCGCTATTTGACCCCATCCCACATGAATGTTTCTGTGTGTGTTTAATTTGAGTTTGTTGAAAAGTTGACGCTGATCATTTCTTCCTGTAATTGTGTGATGGTCTCTAACACCGCAGCTTGCCGGGGAGCAGAAACAGCGCTAAGCGCCTCTCTCTCTGTTAAATATGATCATTAGACAGTGCAGTTTAGTGAAGATTGTGGTTGTAGTTTATTGTCTTCCTTCATTTCACCACCAAACTGCAGCTCCACTGATGAATCTGAGGGCCGTTTGCTGTGAAAAGGAGCTGCAGTTTCCTCATAACCCCCCAAATCAGAATCAGACCTGATGAGCATCTCTGTTCATTATCTCATCAATCTAACTCATCAAAACCCATCAGACCGTCTCAGGGAGCTGTTAGTTACTCCTGCACAGGACAAATAACACGACCTGCATCTACAACACTGATTTTGCGCACGAATAAAAAAATAAACAACCTGCGTTCAGTTAAAATAAAGCATGACGACAATTAAAAGAAAAGGAGAGAACGAATTAGAAAATCGTGACCACGAATAAAGGAAAACGTGCATACGAACTGTAAAACTTTCACTCGAATTAATTATTAATTTTTTACCTCCGCCCCCTCCGGGGCTCCGTACTAATAAACCCAAACGTGAATCATTTTTATGTGAAAGAAACCCTGGACTTCTCCTTTAATTAGCCCGGAGGTTTATTGAGCTCTTTCACTCTTACTTACCCACATTCACTGCGTTCAAGGCAACAAAACCGCCGCTGTAGCTGCAAAAGACGAGGCTCTGAAACTAATAAACACAGCAGAGTCTGACCTTCTGACTAACTACATTAATAACAGCGTCGGACAGAAATTATTCTAATAAATAATCAGGTTTAATCAGCGCTGCTGCTCCTCTCTCTCCTCTCACAGCGCTGCCATGACAGGACGGAAAGGTCGCGCTGCCGTACGGCAGGACGGAGGGGACAAACTTCATTCATGTTGTTTAGAAAGGGAAAAAAAATCTATATCACAGAAATGTTTAACATTAGCGTATTAGCTTATAACCTCTAATTCCCAACACTCTTATATATCTATGAGAGAATATTTGTACATACTTGCCGCTTCCTTGATTTATATACAAGTTTTCAAAACATCAAAAATATTTTTTAGATGTTTTGACGTATATACAATTTAAATCTATAATAATTATTATGATTTATTCTAATTTATTTGTTTGTGTTTTTTTTTATTAAGTTTTTAAAATATTTTTAAGTCCACTACGCCCTGCGTGACGTCACGACTCAAACGCGGAAGTGCAGTGCTGTGTTGCGG
The DNA here is from genome assembly GCF_904425465.1 of Colossoma macropomum. NCBI lineage: Eukaryota > Metazoa > Chordata > Actinopteri > Characiformes > Serrasalmidae > Colossoma > Colossoma macropomum. Next base: position 975,767 of record NW_023494798.1, read on the forward strand.
TGTTTTCATTCACTGCTCGCGGAGCAGCGCTGTTTATCTGTGAAATTTGCGGTTGATTTTTACAGTATGGTAATTGTTGAAGCTGCCCGCAGTGATGGAGAGGATCCGTGCTCGTGTTCCGTTCGGTGTGTCCGGCTCAGCTGAGCCTGTAAAGCTGCGGACACGGAAATCTAAACTGTACAGTAAAAACCCTGCAGGGTGGCGGGAGCGCGGTGAGACTCGCACACACTGTACAGCAGAGCAGAGCGAACAGAGCAGGACTCCAGTGACCTGCACAACTCTGAAACAAAATGAGGTTTTAATAACGCGTGGCCACGAATTTATATATTGAGGCCACAGATTATTATATTGAGTTAAATTTCTCATATATTGTGGGCTAAATATATTAATTTGTGGCCTCAGTATATTCATTTGTGACCTCAAAAAGTCGATCGTGGCCTCAGTATACTAATTTGTGGCCTAAGTATAGTAATTTGTGGCCTCAGTATATTAACTTGTGACCGCAAAATAGTCATTTGTGGCCTCAGTATATTAATTTGTGGCCTAAATAATTTGTGGTCTCAATATAGTAATTTGCGGCCTCACTATATAAATTTGTGACCTCAATATAGTCATTTGTGGCCTCTGTACATTAATTTGTGACCTCAGTGTAGTAATTTGTGGCCACATCTTATTTAAAAAAATAATCACCATGACACCTTAGGGGCTCCATAAGTGGGCACTGGCCAAAATGAAAAATCTAACCATCACTACATCTTCTGTAAACATGCCTACTTACCTCTTAAACAGGTCCTGCAGTCGTCTCTAGTCTAAATTGAGATTTCCTGGTTTAAAAACTGTGAAAACCCTTTGTAATAACGTATCTTGAAGGTTGAAGTGATTTTGAAGGACTTCAATACAGACAGACTGTTTGATTTGTTTTCCCGGGCTGAATCAGTCATTTAACAAGTAAAAAAAATGAAGATAATATATAACCTATGTCACTAATGCTAGCTAGCATCACAGATATATTTGTTAGCCTCTAGCTCAGTGGCTCGCAGTCAAGATTTGTTGAGTGCTCTAAGGATTCCTGATGATTGTACGCTGAAAAAAGTCTGACTTTACTTAATTCAAATTTCTATATCGGTTCCACATGAATGAAACGTTACATTAAGGGTTTTCTTTCAATTTACTCACTTTTTGGTGAGAGTTGAGTTGATGTAATTTTATTCATGTGGAACCAACATATTTAATTTGAATTAAATAAAGTCAGAGCACTTTTTTTCAGTTTACAATCATCTCAGCGCTCAGTAAATCCTGACTGATAGCCACTGATATATGATGTATTTGCATAATGCATGCTGGGTATCGTAGTGAGAGAACACGGATGGACAGAAAAACCAAAAACAGATACAAAGTGGTGAAGTCTGTCTAAACGAAGAAGCCGACAAGCGCAGCTCTGCACTGCAGAATATTACATAACATAACAAATACCTTATTAAATGTTAGTTTAAGGCCAGAATGCTCCTGGAATAATGTTCAATACTAATGTCCTTTACCTCTCCTCCTATTGAACAGGCTTATCTGTTGGCATAAGCAGTATATAGCAGTGTGTGACACCTGCTGCAGAATTACTTTAGTAGTAAATAGCAGAAGTCACTGTTTTTTATCATCACAGGTTTCTTCGGGGTCAGCGTAACGGTTTTCTCTGTGATATTTCGCCTCATTAACTGCTTCCTGGTCCAGACCAGCTTTGTCCCAGATGAATACTGGCAGTCCCTGGAAGTCTCCCATCGAATGGTCTTCAAATATCCTCTCAGCTGCTGGCTCACTGCACGCCTTGTAACATGCATATCGTATCTAAGTCATATTAATTTTTCGTAACTACATTGTGATATTTTTTACATAAAAACTCTTTTGCTAGTAATGTAAATGTATGGCTGCATAGTGATGCATTAATGATTCAGCTGCATTCATTTTGTTTTGAAATGCCAAAATCAATTAGAATCAAGTATAATAACAGTAGTATAGTTTATAATAAAGTGTGTGCACGTTTTTTAGCTTAAACACATGAAACTTCAGGAAAAAAGCTTGGTGTATTCCCAGACAGCAGACAGGTTTGGGCCGATTCTGGCTTTCCAATGTGAATGTTGATTGACAACCAGGTAGATGTTTGGCATGCGGGCCAGAATAGGGCCAGATCCTGGACAACTTCATACCATTTTGCCTTGTGTCTACATTTGTGGTACAATTCTGGTGTAAATATTGTGGACCAACAATGTAGTTGGGCCAGATTGGGACCAGATTTGGGCCATATCCTTTAGTCCTATTCACTTTACAGTGTGTGGGCCAGATCTGGGCTGAGGACCCAGTCGTATACTGAACCAGAACAAACCAATGATGTGGCCCACATCTGGGCTGTTTTTATTCTCCATATATTCCTTTACTCTGTAAATAGTTTTTGTATCTAGCATAATTGTTAGCATATAAAATAATTATGAATCATGTCAAAATAATAAAAAGTGCATCACGTTGAAATTTAAGATGTCATGATGCATTGAATTGTTTCCTAAGGAATCTTTAGCCATGTTAGGCTACTATCATTAGCATGTAATTGACAGACATGTAGCTTTGAACACTTTTTCTTTTCTATGTCTTTAAACCCTTGACTTGTGTTCTTAAGTATGGCTATGAAACCTGGGAGTGGAAGGAGGGTATCCGAGGTTACTCCTACCCGCTCCTCTTTGCTTTACTGTACAAGATTCTGGACCTGCTGCATTATGATACGGTTCAGCTGTTGGTAAGTGGTCCTCAGCATATCGCACCAATACAGACACATGCATTAGCAGCAGGGCTGTCACTATCAGTTATATTGGTAGGCAAGTAAACTATTGTTTATTTCAAAACAATACAAGTAAAGCTCTAGGAAGACTTCATTAAAAACAATAGCAAAAAAATGCACATAAATGTGTCCATGAGGCTGTTTCTTGCTGTAAGAGATCAGTAGGAGAATTTAAAATATGCACTATACAAACTGCCCCCTAATCACTGAGACAGTAAATATTTTTAAAGGGCCAATATCCTGTTTTTCTGCTAGTTTATTTTTTCCTCTTGCGCTTCACTTATAGCATTTATGTGGTTGTAATTCATTTTTAAATGACTATATCTTATTAAACTATAGAATTAAACAGGCTGTTTATGTGCCTTTAAGACTGATCTATGTAAATGAGCTCTGTTCTGATTGGCTGCCCTGAACTGGACATATTTCAAAATGAAGTCCGGGCTGAAACACTCCTTATAACGTCAGTGTGAATGGGTGGAGCTAAACTGCTATAGCTGATATATGTAAATGTGCGGTTTTTTTGTGACATCACAGAAACAGAATTCAAAACAGGCTGTTTTGCAGCTTAGCTTCTATATGTGAACTATAACGATGGTAACGATGGACAGCCTTAATTTGCACACATTTACGCTTTGCAGATCCTGCTACCTCGAGTTCTGCAAGCGCTTCTTGCAGCGTTTGCTGACGCAAAGCTCTATGACCTCATTCGGAAGTGGGAGAGTCCAGATGTAGCCAAATGGACGGTAAGAGAATTTTATGTTTCTTTTTGATGTGAGTAAAATCTGGCCATTCTTTATAAGGATCCCTGCACTGCATGGTTCAGAATAGACCTGGGTGATATGACGATATATTATCTGACTGTTATTCAGCTCATTTGCTAATATCACTATGTTGGCTAAACTACGCTTACTGTGGCCTTCCAGTGGTCAAGTGTTGGAATATGTCCAGAAAGGTGTTTTAATCATGTGCTGTATATCACATAACAGAACATGTCGTAACATGCTGTAATGTGGCAAGAGAAGAACTGGCGAAAGTTTATGCAAATGAGCTGAGCAGTGACCAGGAAGGTTGTTGATGCAGTCATATGCAAACGTTTGAACATCCCTGGTGAAGTTACATGTTTTGCTTATGTTCACTTAGAAAATCAACAAAACATGTCATTTGACCAGAGCCGGACACATTTTTGCATGCTATCGTATGTGGTGTTGTAACCGATTGCATGGCCTGTCGTCCTTTTATCTGTTTTTAACAGTTGCAGTCATACACTCATGAAATCTGCTACCCACATTCAAGAATATGTCCAAAACATCCTTGTAATTCCACTGTACTGAATTGTTTTTTTGCTTTTATTTGTTCCGTTTGTGTCTCCAGTACTTCTGTCAGCTGTGCTCGTGGTTCACCTGGTACTGCTGCACCCGCACCCTCAGCAACAGCATGGAGACCACGCTCACTGTCCTGGCTCTCTGCTACTACCCTCTACACGGCACCAAGACACAAAACAGGTCAGTCAAAATGTGCATCTGGACACACACAGAGTTTCACAACGTCAGCACAGGCAGTAACTTTTAGTGTGGCTGCTGAACTAAACCATTTGTATTGCTGACATCATTGTGAAATCAGTATTGATGAAATTTAAAGGGCCCACATCCTACATTTTTCTTGTACTTTATTTTTCCCCCAGATGTCCACTTATAACATTTGTGTGGGTTTATTTACCAAGTTTAGTCATAATAAAAATTTCCAACCTCTCTTTATCACTTAGAATTCAACAGGATGTTTTTGTCGGTCTACCTTTAAGACTAATATATGTAAATGACCTCTGTTCTGTGTTCTGATTGGCTGCCTTATTCGAATAGCAGTACGGGCTGAAACACTCCTTATAACTTTAGCATGAATGGGTGGAGCTAAACTGCTATAGACAGAATAGGCAGATATAATTTAATACATTAGTATTTGTGACATCACACAAGCGATACATTCCAAACAGATTGTTTTTGCAGCATAGTTTTCATATATGGACTGTGGGATGGAATGGCACAGTTTGAAACTTTTTTCTTCCCCCAATTTTCTACCCAATTCCACCCACTAGTTAGGACTCCCCCATCACACAATACCGCCAGTGCTAGGAGAGCGAAAGCTAGAACAGGCTTCCTCCGAGACCTGTGAACCGCAACCAGATCTTTTGGAACTGCAGACAACGCGTCATTGGACAGCCGATCACACTCGGATGAAAGCGCCAACCGCTAGTTCTGTTACGCCAGCTAGCAGACGCCTGCGCTGTGATGGGGGAGAATGGGGGTTCATCCCACCCACCCAGAGAGAGCGAGGCCGATTGTGCTCTCTTGGACTCCCAGCCACGGACGGCTGTAGCATCACCAGCGACCTCCTGATGATAGGGCCAACGCTTCGACGGTTGCGCCACTCGGGAGCCCCAAGAAAGAACAGGAAAATTCTGATTTACTATGGGCTCTGGATGATGTATGATTATTTTTATTCTTTACATGGTTTCTTGCTATTTTGCCTGGGGTGTGCATGTGTGCACTGTGGGGCATGGTGAAATTCTTCCTTGCTCATGGCCACCAGCCCCTTGGGTTAACTTTTTCCAGCAGAGACAGGCACTACTGTACTATTCTAAGTTGAGGCCTGGCTTTTTTCATTCTCTTTGTAAGTTGTAAATTTAAACTCCCTGAGAATGCTCCGTGTAACTTTGCCTGTGTTTGCATTACATACATAAGGTTTCAGGGTGTCTTCCTCTTCCTCTTAGGGAGTTTTTCCTTCCCACTGTCACCTTTGGCTTGCTCATGGGGTCTTGGACCCGGATTTTTTTTGTAAAGCTGCTTGGTGACAACACCTGTTGTAAAAGCGCTATATAAATAAACTTGACTTAACATAAAGCGGCATAAATTAGTTTGTTTTAAATTAGTTTGTTTTTTAAACATCACTGTCCATGTACACATCACTGTGGTCATCATGCAGCGTGGGCAGGGTGTCTAATAACAGATACGGGTCACTTGCACACACCAATGTAAACCGTCAAGGCAGAGAGTACAGTTGGCTGGTAGTGTGAAAGCTACATTGCTTTTGAGGAACTCCTTACAGACCACCTTAAAAAGTTACGTTTGTGGAACTGTCTAACCCAGCGGTCGGCAACATGTGGCAGTTTTACTGACCTGTTGCGGCTCCACAGCTGAATCAGATTTTTAGGGAAAAATAAAATAATCCTCCTTTACAGTAAAATAAAGCTCTGCTGATTGTTCAACAATAACAATAAATGGTCTTTAACACTGGAGTTAATGTAGAACTGCTAAATCAACCTTTGACCCTGAAGATCAGTGCGCAGACTGCTGGTCACCATATCAACGCAGACAACAGTCTCACCAAGCTAGTAGCTAACGAAAAGACAGAGAAAGATGAACATTGATAATTTGGAGACGAATGGATTTACTTGGGATTATTTTATGGGATTATAATCACTCCAGCTGGTTTCCTGATACATTTAATCTGCAGGGGGAAACACTAAAACACTTAGTGTCAAACACTATGAAGTCACAAAGCTCAAATCAGCTTCCTATTCGCTAGTTTCTCATTCAAATTTTCCTGTTCCACCTTAAATGGTGCAGCAGTTGCATTCTTGCGCCTCAGGCACCATTTAAGGTGGAACAGGAAAAGTCAAACAAGAAGCTGGTGAATGAGAAGCGACTTCAGCCTCGTAAAAAGTTGAACTCTGAGAGACATTTTACAAGAAACTGTTCTACTGTTGAGGTAAAGTTTTTCCTGTCAGAGATGCGAGAAAAGCAGCTACAGCTGAGCTAAAGTTTAAAGCGTTTTCGTTTATATGTTTTAGTCTATATTTGGACATATTAGGACATAATTTCAGCCAAGAAAATGTTACTTCAGTAAAATGCACATAAAATGTTGTGGACAAGGACAAAATGGCTCTTAACCTTTGGGTTGCCGACCCCTGGTCTAACCACAAAACGTTCGTACGTTGCCACTAGACTTATGCTATCATCGTGTATCATATTCATTCATATTTACGGACAGTGACGTCCTGTTTACTGTTAACTTAAAATCTTTCTGTGTCTCTGTTGTTTTCTCTGGTAGCTGGAAGTACTTGTTGCTGGTGTCTCTGGCTGTCGTGGTTCGTCCGACAGCTTTGATTGTGTGGCTGCCTCTGTTACTCCATCACCTGTGGCGTGAGCAGAACAAGCTGAAGCTCATCACTCAGCAGGGACTTCCTGTTGCGTAAGTGCATCGTGTTCTTGAAACCAGTGGTGGACGAAGTCCGGAAGTTCCGTCCGTGAGTGAAAGTAGAAATGCTTTTTGGTAAAATATTATCGGACTGAAAGTAGAGTTACTCTAATCTGTATGTCCACTTAAGCGAATTATTACAGTGACTACATTATATTATTTTGATGAACTTACTCTTGTGTGCAAAAGTTTCGGCACCCCTAGTCAAATTGCATATTTTGTTAATTTTCTGAGTGCAGATAAATGAACACATCCTCTACAGAGGACACACTTCTGCACACTGTAATGCACAAACACTGTTTATTTGCTGAATTTAAGATGTTGAGGGGAAAAAAATGCGGCCTGTGAAAAAGTTATGGCACATTTAATATGTTATGGTTACATTTTTCCAATATGTTACAACAATTTGTGCACAAATGCCATGTTATCCAGTGTAGAGATTCACTTGTGCCTATTACAGTGGCATTTCTTCCAATGTGTCACTAAAAATCTTGGTCTGATCTGCATGTTGTTATACATATTTTAGCAAAAAATAAATATGATGAAAATGAAGAAGAAAAAGGAAGAACTATGAATAACTGTGGCATAAGTCAACAAATGATCATAGTACAGTAAAGAAGTGTAGAAAATGATTCCATGACAGGTCAGTGCTTCATTACTGACTTTAACTAAACAAAACACACTCTATTTTGGGTTTATTTGAGTTTTAAACTGTAATTGGCAGTTCCCACATTTAGGGAACCAAATGACACCAATGCCAATGTTTCACAGTACAGCACAACCTCAAGTATATCCTAGCATAATTATCATGTCTAGCTGTGATGCCTCACAGTTCTTCTACTTTCTAATCGTACTGTTTTTTACTTGAGTTACCAAAATTATTTCTACTGTCACTCACAGACGTTTGTCTACAGTTGCATCAAACAAACGTTCTTCCTCAGGTGCTTTTATGCATTTACAGTTCAACTGTAATAATACACAGACCATTCCTTTCACAGGGCTCTCACTCTGCTGTGCTCTACACTGATAGACTGCATATTCTATGGCAAGGTAAAGATTTTTAAGTCACACATTGATCTTATGGCTTAAGCAATATGAGGGTGACAGGATATGCAATATGTAGGATCTTTAATCTTGTATTTTGCTGTTTTGCTATACATTTGACTTACATTATATATTCATGTCATTAATATATAAATGTAAATGTAATTTTGATGTCAAAAAATGACAAAAATATGGCAAAAATGAAAAGAATATTTATTTTTTCTTTCCACAAAACAAGACCGTATTAGGCCTGGGCAATATAACGATATTTATCATCATTGTGATAAATCACACTTTCCTGAGCATATTGTGGAAATCATCATTACCTAGAAACACTTCCCAACTGCATTGATTACAGAGAGAGTATCATTAGTCCTGTTTAATTGGATTCAATGCAGCTCAGTGTGTGAAGTGTTGATCAACATCACTGGAGTAGTTTTTGATAGCAGTTCTTAAATGTAGCACTACTTTGTTCCAACTTATCAGATTTCAGCAGAAATAACTTTTGTTCAAATCATGATCTCCTTTTCTGCTTACAAACACAAATGTGGTACAGATTAAAAGTTTACAATCTGCACTTTGCACAAAGTTTCTCTTGTTGAGCTTCGAGTGAGAAATAGTTCAGAGTAAGAGGAGAAACTTTGAGGCATATAGACACTGGAAAGTTCAGAACTTATTTCAGATTTGTTGTGTCCTCACAGTGGATCTTCGTCCAGTGGAACTTTCTGAAGTTTAACGTTGTGCACAATGTGGCTGAGTTTTACGGGACGCACCCCTGGCACTGGTACTTCACTCAGGGGTTCGTGGTCATTATCGGCCCTCACCTCCCAGTTTTTCTGCATGGATGCACGTTGGCCTCCAAGAGACACAGAGTGCTGCTCATGAGCATCGTGTGGACGCTCCTGGTTTACAGGTGATGCTGGTGGATAGATTCTTTTAATACCACAGAATATGTGGGTGGTCATTTTTGTTCAGTGCAACAGAAGACAGTAAATTTCAACAAATACTTGACATTCAAAGAGTTCTATAAAACTCTACCCATTAATATTCATCAGGCATCTATCATTACCTTTTTCAAAAAGTATATAGTACATCTTTTATATATACATAAATGTGTATATATATATATATATATATATGTAGAGAGAGAGAGAGAGAGAGAGAGAGAATTTATATTTAACAGAAAATTTACAGACAGCTAAATCTAATATCAGATGTTTATTCCAGCTTCCGTTCTGTTCAGGAGACTCACTTTCAGTTCCTCAAAGAATCTGCAGACACACCTCCAAAGTTCAGTCTTAGAAGCTGGTTGATGATTTTCTGAAGTAATCAAACACATTCAGTGGTGTTGAGGTCTGGACTCTGGGGTGGTCAGTCCATCGTTCAGCTTCTTTGTTTGATGTGTCCGTCTCCTTTTCTCAGTGAGGTTCTTCTTGATCAGCTACACATCCTTTCAGACCCACAGCGCTGAGTCGTCTTCTCACAGTGGAAGGATGGACAGAAACACCTGTGGATGTTTTCAGATCTGAAGCAGCTTGATTTTCTCCTCTCTCTCAGAGATGAAAGCTTTAAGTGCTGTTTATCTGATGGGGGCAGTTTTGGGGTCGACCAGCTCTTCCAGGTGGTTGTTAGGAGGCCCATTTTCTCTGTAGCTTTTATTTGACCTTCTCCTTCCTTATGCAGGTGGATGATCTTATATCTGTGTTAGTATCTGTTTGATCTGGAAATCTACCCAAACTCATCTTAACAGAATGCCAGTGATGCCTTTGGGAACAGTTTGGAACACAGCTGGAGCTGGTTTAAAATAGGAAGGATGGCAGAGTTAAAGTAGGGCGGACAAACTAAATGCTGATAGATTTGATATTATATTTGGTGTTTGTGTATTTGTTAAATATATGTTTTAAAAATGAATAACTTGTACTTGAAAGAATGGTACTGTACTTTATTGCTAAACTGAGATATACTGTATGAATTTTCTTACAGCTTTTTAGCCCATAAGGAGTTCCGCTTCATCTACCCTGTGCTACCATTTTGTATGATATTTTGTGGTAAGTATTTAAAACTCCAAAAAATTAAAGCCATTTTAATTTGTGAAGATATGCTTCACAGTAAAGTGACCAGTGCTCAGTTAACTCTTACAGCATTCACTGGAGTCTAGCTGAACTGTGAATTACCTCTGTGACACCTGCCGTTTTGAATAAAGTCTGTCTGTCTATCTGCCAGGTCTGTCTTTGGTGAAGCTGCGCACCTGGAGGAAGCCGGCTGCAGGTGCGTTAGTGGCGCTGAACCTGATTCCAGCTTTATACACAGGGTTAGTCCACCAGCGCGGAGTCCTGGACGTTATGGGTCACCTGCAGCACCTGTGTGACATCACTGACCCGCAGAGCTCACCTGCACCGGAGGTGCTGTTCCTCATGCCCTGCCATTCCACCCCACTGTACAGGTGAGCCACTTACAGCCAGGTGTCAGGTAACCACATACAGGAGTGTGGACGCACCTGACTGTATGTTTTTTTTTCATAATTTTAAAGTCATTTTGACGGAAGGGTTTGTGCATGTTTCTAAGACAAATATGAACAGTACATTTCATGCCTAAAGTTTGTGCACCCTTGGCCAAATTACATATTTTGGTAATTTTGGAAGTGAAAAGAAGTACGTACAACCCTTGCATATTTAAAAATAAAATATTTAATGCACATGTACTTTCTGTTTTTTAAGTTAACCAAATAGAAAAAAATAAAATAGTAATTGTGACATGTGCAAAAGTTCGGTCACTCTACTAAGTCAGTACTTTATAACAATCATGTTTGGTAGATATCACAATTTTTCCAGCCAGCTAGGAGTCTTTCTGTCCTGCTTTTAGGAATTTTCACCCACTTTTCCATGCAGAACGCTTCTAGTTTTAGCATCAGTTTCTTGACTGCCTGGATCACATTTGCCTCCAGAATTCGCTGATATTAACTTAAATCCATTCTTCCATCTAGCTGTGCAATGTTTCTTGTGCCATTGACATAAGAGCATTAAAGATCCAGCCCTGCTTAACACTTAGCAAGGTGTTCCCTTCATCAGTTGCTGCTCCTTTTTTCTCCAAATACACCTTTGGTGACTCAGTAGCCAGTGTGGTGTGAGCATATGGGTATCTTCTTCAGTCTTGTTTGAAAAGCATGTCAGGTCGCTCCTTATAAGTGTGCCAAGAGTGTGCAAAGCTGCATTAAAGCATAGGGAGGGGGTGCTTTCTAAAATAAAAGACAGGAAAAAGTTTTATATGTTTATCACTTTTTTGGGTTACTGCATAATCCCCTATGTGTTCTGAGTATGCCTTTAGTTTTAATGTTTTTACTACTGTTCTTAAGTGACTTGGACAAGTACTGCAAAGATTTCTATGAACACATGAACATGAATACATATTTTAAACCACTGATCAAACCAGGTGGACTTAAATCTCACACCGTGTAACTTGATTTATTAGAAGGCAACTGGTTTTGGTCTATAGAGGATTTTGTAATTCCACCACTCCTTATATTCTAGATGGAAACTGATTCTGGTCTGCAGAGGATTTGGTAATTCCACCACTCCTTTTTTCCCCAAAGCTCCTTTTCCACTGTGTGTGTAATAAACAGTTTAGGAAAGTCTTGGAGAGCAGTGAAGACGCCAGAGGATATTTTTGCTTCGCTCACATTCGGCCTTTTGTTGAAAGGCACTGCAAATCATGTTTTGCAGCCATGATATTTCAGAGTTCCTTCCCACAGGCTACGGGCAGGGTTTATTTATCTAAACTGGCTGACTGTGTGGTCACTGTTGGCAAATGCCGATGAGAGATGGCCCGACAACTCGGTTTTATTTATTTTCGGTCTTTTCTCACTCCCAGCCTGAATGGTGGAAACATGTTTCATTTGTATTTGTCTCGTCTTCTCATACCAAGGATGAATCCTAAACAGCCGTGTGCAAACGTTTGGGCACCCTTGGTCAAATAAACCGGTGTTGTTGATTTTCTAAGTGACGATAAGTGAACACATCCTCTACAGAGAACACAATTCTGCACATTTTAATGCGCCATTATTGCTTATTTGCTGAATTCAATACATTAGGAGACAAAATCCACAAAAAAACATAGAATGTGGTGCAAAAGTTAAGAGTTAAACTCAGCAAATAAATAAAAATTGTGTTCTAAAAACGAAAGGAATAAAGCCATGTTTGTATGTGTTCCTGTAGAGGATGTGTTCACTTATTTTCACTTAGAAAATCAACAAAACGTCATGTGACCAGAGGTATTCAAACTTTTGCATACGACTGTATAATGTCATCAAGCGCAGCCTGCATTTTTATGCTAAAGTTATATTAAGTTATAATTATAATAAGTTAAGTTATGCAGAATTTATTAAAAAAAGGAATATTACACATTGAACCATCAAGACTGAATGATCTGGACTTGTAGGAGATAATCTGGAGTATCGTGAGACAGCAGGCATGGTGCAGATAATGTTAGAACGATGGTATAGTTGAAACATGATTTGATCCGTTCATTAGTTTTCCTCGTAAGACATTTGTTCCCAATAATGCTAATTTTTATTAGCACGTCTATGGGGTTTGTAATGTTAGCACCAAACTAGCTGTAGTGCACATTCACTGGCTCATTTATGGCAACACTAGCTTGAATATGGGCATTGAATCTTTTAAAAGTGATTCAGGTAACACCATGAGTAACATGTCAGTTTCCTCCCTTTCAATGATGCACATAAATGCTACCTGAGATTGGTAACAGCTCCTCCTTGTGGAGAATCTAAAGCCTGCTAAATACACAAGTAAGGGTGTCAAGCCAGGTCCACAGGTATTCCACCTGAAAATATGGATTGTGTTTGCTTGTCTTTAGTTATAATATAAATGCCAGAGCTAATTCAGTGCAGTGTAGGCTTGATGATTTTTTTAAGTTCTGCATAAATAATAATTTGACAGGAGAACCACAAATCATCTGCAGTTGATTATTATGATTATTTAATGATAATATATCACTGCTGTTAGGCCAAAACCTCTCCATATCTCCATTTTTGTCATTTTTTTAACATCATTTGAAAAGGTCAGTTGCCCTTTGTGTCATAATTTCATGATGAATAAAATTATTGGAAAAATTATTTATCCATTTACTTCAGATACTACTATTTAAGAATGTTTTTCCTTGTCCTGTAAAGTTACCTTTTTAGAGATATGAGGTTTTATTCAACACCAGCGATATGATAATTCTATAATTATTATGATGGGACATCAGTATATTCCTTAGTTATAAAGAACTGGAAAAAAATCCCATATTTAACACTAATGTTAATAAGAAATATGAGGGTGTTTTTTGCAGCCTATTTTAAACCAGAAGAACCAGGAAAGCGATGTGAAGTTTGTCCAGTCTTCTTTCATAATGTTGATGTAATATATAAAATATATATTATATATATACAATATATATAGATATACATTCTTTAAATTGTCCTTTTGATAATATATTTTTGCTTATATTATTCAATAAAAAATTCACAGTGTCGTTCTTATGGTTCCTCTAGCCACATGCACTGTCCAATCAAACTGCGCTTCCTGGAATGTCCACCAAATCTCACAGGAGGTGAGGATTACGTAGAGGAAGCAGCCGTGTTCTACGCCGACCCTCTCCAGTGGCTCAGGATGGCTTTCCCATACAAGTCTACACTGCCCTCACATGTGGTCTTATTCGATCCACTTGAGAAGGTATTAAAGAATCAGAAAAAGCTAAAGCCAGCCGGGGAACCCCACCCATTTTTAAAGATTTCTGCAGCTGTTTAGACAACAGGCTTGTTGAGGAATGTTTGATTGTAGAGACTCTGATTTCTTTACAGTGGTGGTGATAGGAACCAGGGGTCGCCATGACTACAACACAAATATAGACATTTTATTTACTATCCAGAACCACCAGTGAACCTACACATCCTTTTTATTTTTTATATGGAATGTTTATCGTAAAATAGTGAAAAATCTGAAAAAGATTTGTGCCTCACAATGTCCTCCATGTACCCCTCCACCATGAATGGGCTTAAAAAATAAGTCTGAGGCAGAAACCTTCTCGAATTTATCATAAAACAATCTGTGTAACAGCATGACTATGACGTTTTATGTTCCTGGCTATTAAGACCGAGCAATAGTCTGTAGAACCTCTGGATGACTTTGTTTACATCTTAGCCACTTAAGTTATGCAGAAAGTTTTAAAATTTGGTGAAATTCCCCTTCAACATGAGCACAAATGAGGAATAATGTTTATATTAATGACTCTACTTTGTCCAACCATTCATTGTAGGACATTTCGGCTTTTCTGGACGGAAACAGGTATGTGAAACAAGCTGAGATATTCCACACTCATCTTCCGGAAGGACGGGTGGGGAAGAAGATTCTGATATACGGACAGTAGCTCAAGAGCTCACAGAATCACTGGACCATTGATGGTTTTTTTATAGTGATTTTTACAAAGTTGAAACTGACACTGTGCAACTTTTCTAATTAAATACTTGATTTTGTAAAAGGTGTCATTTCATCTCTTTTCTTGACTAAATACAAATTAAGAACATCTTTAAAATCACCATTAAAGGAACGGTTTGGCAACAAATCCAATGTACCTGATTTTCCACTTACCCTAGACGTAGTCAATCCACCAAGACAGATTTGGAGTCCAAATTTTTGCTTCTTTACTTTAGGACTGGAGCAAGAAAGCTAATGTTGCTAACAAACATTAGACTCAGCAGTCACCCAAAGAGCTCAGATTGCACAAAACCACCAAAATTCACCAAAACGCCTTTAAACCCACTCAAACCGCATCCAGGTCTTCATTAAGGTCACGCAGACTTGCTGATGTGGTTTAGAACACGGACTTACTATGAACTAAAAATGAACAAGACTTTACCGCTTTAGACAACACCAGGTAGGAATGAGCAATATGGCCAAAATATTGTAATGATACTTCCTGATACATGATAGGCATCACAGTATTTGATCAGTTGGAACAGACTAAATAGAACCTGCAGTGCCACATATCAAAACACTATACCAATAATAATAATAATAAACCCATAACTACAGTGATTTTTATTCAGAGTTTTACAAACTGCCAATTAAAGAGACCTAATTATGTTCTCTTTGTAACAAAACATGCAGTGGTCAGTACTGACGATATTCATGCTATGAAAAGCTTATTGTGACATAATTTATCACAATAATGATATTGCCACCATGCCCTCCCCTAACACCAGGGCAGGTAGTAGGACTGATCTTGGATCAGATTCCTCCTTTTTTAAGACATTGTTACAAATACTGATTCCAGATCAGCACTCCTGAGGTGGTTTAAGCATGAAGTGGCCTTCCAGTTTTATTTTTATAGCTCACAGCAAGTCATAATGTGGCCTGAACTACTTCGGCAGGTCTGCGCCACCTTAACAAAGACCTGGATGCAGATTGAGTGGATCAGAAGAAAGTTTTGGGCACGTGGGTATTTAAAACAAAAGTTTTGGGTGACTACTGACTTCTAGTGTTTGTTAGCAACATTAGCCTCAAAGCTCAAGTTCTAAACTAAAGAAGCAAAGTTTGGATTCCAAACACGTCTCGGCTGATTGACTACATTTCGGATAAAAGGACAACTGTGTAAATTTGATTTTTCGCACAACTGTTGCTTTCACATTACCTTCAGTCTAAACTACAGACACACACACATTATCAAAGCCGCTTATCCTTCTGGGTCGCAGGGGGCGCTGGAGCCTATCCCAAGACAAGAAGACAGGAAACACCCTCAACAGATCAGTCTAAACTATAGGAATATTTTATGGTTTAAAAGAAACACAAACAACATATCAGTTTTTAATCTTGAGTTTTTATTCTAGGGACTTTCGTGCATAATGATTAGCGCGACAGCAAACAAAAAATAATTACATTTTGCAGAATTTCCAGAAAACAACGCTTCAGTTGGAATGTTACTTAACATTACAAGCGCAAAAAAAAACACATTGCACACAAGATGGCAACTTCAATATTTCACGCCTCTGTATTATTTCTAGTAGATAAATTCTAATCAGTGTTGACATTTAGCAGCAGTAAGAAAACCAAAGCACACGGAACAACACACCAAAGGAAGGTATCTCCAAAAATGATTTAATGCGAAGGTTCCCGATGCTACCACAGAGGAATTTTACAGCTGAAATTTCAGTAGAATAAATTCTAAGTGCTTATTTGGTCCTTGCAAAAATGGAATATTGTCTTTTTCAGCTGATTATCAGTCCATAGTTAACTGTAACTCCTTTACTTTTATGACATATACAGATTATCTGATATAAAGTAGTCCAATTGGATCACTATTATGATTTTCAGAGTTTTTTTTTTCTTAATCAAAAAGTTCGTACTTTAAATTACGTGCCTTCTCAAACATACGATTATGATTCATACAGCAAACTGGCAAAAATCACTTCTAACAAGGAAAGCCAGAACAAAAATCTGTCTTATAATGAACTTGTTTCTTAACAAACTTCTTTCTGCGGACCGTCTAAGAAAGCTTTGACAAAGCGACATTGACTACTGCCTGTATTCGCACCTAGTGACAGCTGACCGCAAAAAACAGCGACAGATAGGGAGCACATTCAACCAGCATTTATATTTGTGCAAAATCACAAAAACTGGGGAGGAAATGCTTTTATAAAAAAAAAAAACCTCCGTTGCAACAGGATCACTTTAGGAGCTACAACAGAAACAACTAAGATCTGCATTGTGTGCTAGTATTTGGGATCGAACGGCATGGGCCCCAGCTCTATTTTGACGTCAGCAAAGTGTCTGTCGGGGCTGCGTCCCGAACGGGCCCATTTCCTGTCCCGCGGGTGCAGAGGGCGCGAATGTTGGTGCTTTCGCTGCTGCCGCTGGCACGCCTGCTCCGCTTTGACCTTAGACCCCGGCCCTTCCAAGGGTCGACTGTAAATTTACAAACAGCAAACGTTTTTTAAAAGTTTTTTTTTTTTCCACCATAAAGCTTCACGCGCCGCTCACAGCAAGTCATTGTCAACATGCAGAGGCTACTGTGTCTCAGACCTAGTAGTAAAAAGGCAAGAGAGGAAAGCGGTAAGCTCAGGTGCTGCAGACAGACATGCAGCTTATAAAAGCCCACAGCACACCAACCCGAACACATTCCAACAGACAGTCTCGCGGGAACAGATGTGATCTCACGACAAGAACGTGTGAGAGGAATTAGAGCCGAATGATCTGGGGAAAATATCTGATTGGAATTTTTTTTGCCAAGAAGACCAGACTTTTTTTTTCTCCTAGAAGAATTTTACAATTTTACAAATGACTTTTACCAAGAATTTTTGGCCAAGAAGACCAAAAAGACCAACAAAACCAAAACCTTTTCTGGCTTGAGGCTTGACCCCCTGAATGTAATGTGCCAGACTGCCAGTAAGGCAGTTCACAAGCTCTGTTATTGGGTTCAATTTCCCCGTTTTTGATAAAGTAGGCTATTACTTTGAAACATTCTGGCTCTTGCTATTTGAAAATTGCACTTTCTTAAATTGTGATTTCCATGTAAAAATGATTAATCTTTAGTCCTAGTGGGTGGGCAGACTTGTCAGGGTGGGAACAAACCGAGTGTGTAATCTCAAAACCAATCCAACGGCTCGTGAAGGCTGATGTCCAGAAACAATGGAAATATATTTTTTATCTAACGTGTTGGCACATCGTCCACCTGTAAGGAGATAACAAGTCCTCGTCGCCATCCAGTGCTGTACCAAATAGCTTATTAGCTCCTCTGAAGAGGCAGCCTCTGTTACTCTTCCAGCTAGTTTTAAATGAAGGAACTTCTTTTAAAATATATTCTCTGCGGTCACCTAAAAAAGGTAATGCATACAGCTAGAGATGGGCAATATTACAATATTTATCGTAATGAATTGCATCACAATATGTCACAATGTGCTTTTCTGAGCAGTCAGTACATAAAAAACACTTCCCAATTGCTTCTTTGATTAAAGAGAGCATAATTATTAATGTTTAATTGCATTTAATGCAATACAGTGCGTAAAATGTTGAATACAAATCATTGGATTCATAGTTCTGATAGTATTTTTGTGACACTTTTTTGTCTGTTCTAACTAATCAATGTCATAAAAAATACATTTTGTGACGTATCATGTATCGTAAAAATCTTGTTGAAGTATCGCAATGTTCCATTTTGCCATATTGCCCGCCTCTACCAACAAGTCGTTAACATTTAAGGCTACCCGAAAATGCACATCTCATCTTAGCATGGCTGAAAAGTCCCCCAAAAAACTCCAATTAAGCATGTACAAAACATATTACATGCAGTATAAAAAACAGATAAAATGGATAGTTTTGGTTCTAAAATGTGACTGACTGAGCTGTGTTTGCAGCGGTTGTAAAATACTTGATCTTTGACCCCCTTTTCAACAACTGAATTCTGTGTTATTGCACCACGTCACCAAAAACACTGTGCTGTAACTGGAATAACTCGCAGAGACCACCAAGTGTGCTGATAAATGAAGTACGAACCCATTTTGTTCAAACTGAGAGGCTGACAACTTATTTTCTTAGCTAGAACTGGGCCAATCAGTGATCCAAAAGGCTACAAGGCTCCATTGATATCATGGGAGCAGCAGATGTTGGTGCAAGCCAACACCAAAATTTTAAAAAGTTGTCCCCAACTTCTCGTCACGAGATCACGTCTGGACCTGCAAGACTACCCCAAACACTGAGTTAGTTCGTTGTACCTGTATTTGCTGAGATGTCTTTAGAATATTCCCTCCCATTCACATGGGTAAAGGTGCCTTTCCACTTCTGAGCATTCGAAATACAACCAACTGCTAACACTGAAACATTAATTTGTCTTGAAAAATGTTGGGCCAGTGTGCTTAAGGCTTTAGATGATGATATTAGATGTTTATACCTGAAAAAATATTGATTAAATGGATAAAACAAATAAGACTTCCTTACCTTGGGCCGTATCGTTTTAAATATGTATCCCCAAAGAAGTGCCTGTATATGTAATCATCCAGATCTTCAAAAACTTCATCATCTCCACCCTGGTACTCATCCATATCCTCCAGGTAGTCTTCGACGCCGCTGACAAAGTCCGTGAACAGCATCTGGTCATGAATAAAGAGTCCGTTATGGAAGAAATTATTGATAAAGCTCTCCAGCTCCCTCCAGTGGTGGAAATGGCCCACTTCCTGCTGGAGGTAGCTATGGAGGAGCTGGTTGAACTCGTCTGCTCTTATAGGGTCCATGGCTTTGTTGAAGAGGCTCATTGACTCTTGGTAGGCACAGTCGAACACGCCGGTGCACCCTTTGGGCACAGCTCTCTGTCCCATGATTACTTGTTCCTTCTGGGCACCTGATTTGCGTATGTTGCGATCCGCCTGGAAGGAAGAGGAGTCCACTGTGGATTTGCGAGGGTGTTGGTGCAGAGGCCTGTGGTGCTGCCAGTGGGTATCTTCCGTACGTTTGTCACTTTGCTCTTTGAAACCCTCTTTCTTGAATTGCTGCTGTTGAATCTTTGCATCCTTCCTCTCATGGGACCTCTTCTGCTGCGGTCGTTGGCTCCTCTCGAAAATGTCCAATGCCGAGTCCTTAAGGTGCCGGAATGTCGACTTGACAGAATCCGAGAACTTCTTAAGGTTCTCTTTGACAGCTTCTTTGGCCTTCTTGATCTGCTCCTTGTGGTGGTGCACAAACTCCTTGGTGGAATTCTTCACCGCATCAAAGGTCTCCTTCACCTTCCCCATCATTCCTTCTTTGGGTTTCCTGGCCTTGATCTGCCTGTCTCCTTTGGCTCTCTCTTCCTTTGTTTCCACATACAGACGTTCCCACAGATCCGAACGCTGCTGCTCAAAGCTCAGCTTCTTCTCCAGTTCCTGAAGTCGTGTCTGGAGTTCTTCTGTTTCAGGGTCCTCATCTGTTCCAGAATCCTTCTGGCTCAACTCCTCCAGCTCCTCCCTCAGCTTGTCCGTCACCTTCCGCTCCTTGTCCAGCTCCTTCCGCAGCACCTGTGCCTCTGCCATCAGTGCCTCCTTCTGATTGAGGAAGCTCCGGACCCTCTGCTTTTCCTCCAACAGGTGGTCCTTCAGGCGCTGGTTCTCGGACAGGATCGAGTCCGCGCCAGCGCCTTTCTCCTCGAGCTCGCGGATCTGAGCACGGAGGTGCCGTAGCTCATCCTGGAGCACAGATAGAGATGCCTCCTCACGCTCCAGGGAACTCTTTAGGGCCTGGTTCTCCAAAGCAAGGTGCTTCTGGCGAGACTCCATATCAGTCTTGGCCTGTTGAAGCTGTTCAAACAAATCTTCTCTCTGTGCCTGAAATTTGACATGAAAACCAATGAGAAATGAAACTGATAAACCAGTTAATATCACCTGTATGGTTTCTCTGAATATGACATAGGACTGGGCAACAGGGCCAAAAAAATAAATAAATTTTACAGTAAATAATTTCAACATTAAGAATATCTTGCTAGCTAACTCTAACTGCACCACTGGTTTGTGCTGTTGTTAGTGAATAGCCAGACTTCTGCTTCCACCCTAGTGTGCAGAAGTAGCTGATGTTCACACTTAAAGCTTTTGACACTAATAAAGAATTGAGAATAAGACTGATAATCATTACCATTTTATCACCCAGCCATTTAGTGCAAATAACACAACCAGGGAAATGCACAGTAACATTAATAAAACAATCAGACATACCAAAAACACGTCAATGGTGAATTTTGTTGCAGCAGTTTTCTTTTTTGAATGTAAAGCCATGTCAAATTTTGTACACTTGTAACTACTGAAACCAGTAAAAAGGGTCACCTGCAGTTCAGCGTCTTTGGCTCTGAGATGCTGGTTTTCTTTGGTAATCTTATCCATAATGCCTGTCAGGGACATCACCATGTCTCGCTTGTCCTCAAGGTCTTCCCTCAGACTTTCAACCACATCCTGAACGTACAGAGACAGCAACGTCAGAATGGGCTCCTGCACTACGACTAGATCAGCCTTAGTCAGATAAGCTTAAAGACCCAGTCATACGTGCATCTGCCAGCGAATTTTTGCAAGCGGAATTACCTTCATTTCAATAGAATTTGCCATGATGAGCGATTTTGTGTTACAGACTCCTGGGGCAAATTAATTTTGAATGCAAAATTCTATGTCCTGTCAAACTTTCATATGCAAATTTGCATCCTCAGCCAATAGCAATACTGCTTTTGCGGTAATGGAGGAAAAGCTCATTTTAGCAGAGTTTTTGCATGAACTTGTAAGCATTTCATAAGACAGAGAGACTGCATGATACACATTCAGGCAGGAGACTGTGATGTTAGCTACTTGGCTAACTGCAGCTACACACGACATTTTTTTGCTACAGATCAGTGTGTACTATGCTGTGGCAAGTATATAATTACCTGAAATATTTATGTTCACTTTTCTGTTTTCACTGTTTGTGGCAGGCAGGTTAGCCAGTTTGCTAACAGCTATTTGTGCCCCTTGGCTAATCAGAAATAAACACAAATCATCCCACTGCCACTAAATTTTTTTCTACAGGTTAGTGTGCAACATGTATATTCTTTTGTGAGGTTATTGTGTGTATGGATAGCAAGCTAGCTAGCCTGCTAGCTGCACCAACATGGAAGGTCCAATCTCGGTCATGTCCATTTTGCAAGGCGACGCAATCTGCAAATGTCTAGTCCGACTGCGGCTTAAAATGAAAAATCTGGTGAAAAATGACTTCCCCTTTACTCCAAACATCAGCCAACACGTTTGGTGACTTAAGTTTGGTTCTTGAGTTTTTTACTGGAGGTACACGGCTAATGTAGCTAATAAGTAATGGAGGCTTATACCTCACCAATTAGCATGATGCTATCTGCATGCCTAAATAATAAAACAGTTGCCTCCAATTGCATCAAACTGTTAAATAATCTCATAGCTATGTTTGTGTATATAAGATACATTAATCTCATTGTTTCAGTGCAGAAATAAAGGTAGTCTAACAAAACCTTACAGACCTTTCAGATGTTTCAAATGAAGGTAAAAATATGACTTGACTGACTTTGAGGGCAACAGGGCTCTGCAAGTCTTGCTAGATTCTCTGGCCAGGAAGTTAAAGCTATCTCAGTGGCAGTAAAACTGCTTGTGGCATCAAAGATGAAATTACAGAGAGGCGAAGATGGACGTCACTGAAACTGAAACAAAGTTCACCAAAGAGGGCATGCAACAGGAGAGGGGACAGGACCAAGAACATCACAAAACCTCAACCAGCCAAATCCCTGGAAAACCCAAGGCGTTCCAAATTCTGGCCAAAACTGACACTAATAGTAGTTGCTGATACCTTAAAGGGAGCTGATTTCTAACCATTAGAGCACTGAAACTGAGTGGTTTTCACATTAATAACCCTTTTTGACATCAAGATTTGATCATTATTTATATCTTTTAAAAATATGTAATCCTGGGCAGTCCTCAGTGACAGGGAAGTTTACTTCTGTTATTTCCTCCATACTCTAAACATGATGTTTCCAATAATTTGGCTGCTTGAACCCAGATCCTTGTGCAAAAACAGAATAGGATTTCTCAGCCCCAGTCCAGCACTTCATCCGCCACCCTGCATATTTCAGCACTTTCCCTGCTCTAACAAATTTGATTCAGACCTTGCTGACAGTGTCTTTCTCTCTCCGACACTGATGAAGCTCTCGAGTCTCGCTCAGCTCATTCACACGGGTCTTCTCCACCATCCTGTGCCTCTCCTGTATCTGCACCGTGCCTGTAACACATACAGAAATAAAGCACTAGTGTAAAGCATTCACTAACTACATGTTACCACTTTATAGTGGCAATAAAACACATCTTTGTAGTCCAGAGTGGACAGAACTGTTTCTGTGGAGAGTCTCCTTTCTTATACATAAAAAAAACTCATGAAATTTTAACATGAATTCCT
Organism: Colossoma macropomum; assembly: GCF_904425465.1. NCBI lineage: Eukaryota > Metazoa > Chordata > Actinopteri > Characiformes > Serrasalmidae > Colossoma > Colossoma macropomum. The sequence goes on from NW_023494798.1 coordinate 998,831, forward strand.
GGACCTCTGAGACTAAAACACAGAAGGAACTGCAGTTGAATTATGTAGTTCATTGAGTTCAACAACTACAAGTTGTGACCAAATATTATAATGATGTTTAGGTCTTTTTATTTAATTGTTAAAAATCTGTTGCTTTCCATACCAAGGTCATAAGATCAGTGTACATTAAACTGCAGATGTCATTTTCTGAGACCCCACATCTACTATAATTCGAGGCCAAAAAACTTTGCTCAGCATTTGTGTCCTTCATGCTGCAGTGCTTGGACCCCGGTGATTGCCATTTGAGGTTTAATTTGTAAAGGTCACTTAGCTCTCACAGCGGTTACAGTCCACAGAAATAAACCCAACACAAATTCCAAACACAGACTAAAGGAGGCAGACTGTCTTGGTTGCTAACAAGGATAATTTACATATATTAACCTTTTCTCATCTCTTTGAAAGCTTCTGAGGGAAAAAAAACCAAACGTACAAAAATAAAGCCAACGCTAACAAAACGTGAGAAGAGAGCCAAGGACAGAAGACGTTTAATTTAGCAATCAGATTTTTCCTACAGTGTTCAAGCCCTGAATGATTACCTGAACAACACTTGGAATTATTATTTTCATTTATTCAGTGTTTATCATGTTCTTGTATTTTCTATAATTTCATCAGTTTTCATGTTTTTTTGTTTTGTTTTTAATCTAATTAAGACAAAGAATACACCAGCAGTCTGGCCTGTTTGCTGGACCGCCATCAGAGATTTCACTGTTGTATAAGAGGGCCGTTTAATTGCTGGTTGTTTTGCTTAGCTTCTGTTTTGGTAGCCTGTTTAAATGCCAGCGTGCAAAGTCAACATTCTCTGCTTTAATTTGATGAGACCGTATTGGCTAATATCGCTGGTCAGTGCACTGCAAATACAGAGCTCAGTCTGGTATTGACTGTTTTTGTGAAGCCACATTCATGAGAATTTACATTCTCTTGAGACCGCAGCAAAAGCTAAAGACTCGGGTCTTATAATAAACCAGCTGTTCTTAATTCAACTGTGAGATTGACAGTTATGCAGGTTATTTAAGCTTTTTGTGACATGTACGATCATCATGCCTCGTAAATATATTATCATTTGAGGCCAGTGCTATGCGTCATTGGGGATAAAAACAAACAATAAAGCATGTTTGTATTCAAACAGAATTGCATGCTCTCAAAGGTGCTCCTATATCAAAATTCAGGTCACATCGCAATCACACTGTAGAACCCTGATCTGTTAACTGGCAGCTCTATTGGGTGTATTTTAGCAGGGAAAGCACCAAATCGTGCCTGACTGCAGCCCTCCAGGCCTGGGAGTGACTACTGCTGCACTGGTGTCAGAGTACTGCACTGCAAACCCATTAAAATTTTATTTAACAAACTTTGGTTAAACTAGATAGTAATGTACATGTTGTGTTTGATGAGTTGTTAGCAAACCGACTGTTTTTACTGACCGTAAAAGTGTCCGAAGCCCATGCTGATGGCAATGATAAGGGCGAGCAGGATGCATTTGTTGAGCGTCCCGCTGACCTGCCGCTGCTGCGGGGCGAAAATGCGAGCCTCCCTGTGTTCTTCTGCCTCGTCCTCAGCACCATCACCACCCTGACACAGGATTCATATGGTGTTTTACTAAAACACGCACACCAGCCGACAGAGGTGGACAATTCGGGTCCGGAAAATAAAAATCCTGCCCAGGATTTAGTCCCAACTGTCTGACATTTCTGGACCTGGACTACTCATCACTGTGCTGACCCTGCTGCCACAGCATTCATACATTTACTAACTAAATACACACAAATAAAATACCACTGCAAGGCTCGTTCTGTTATTCACCAAACATGTTTCTGCAGTAGGCTGATAATTATCAGCTCAGTTACTGAGCAAACACACACTCAACTACTGTAAATATCCTTTAGTTTCCCAGTCCTGCTCCTGAAGTGGCTCTGCTTTGGGTTTAGTGCTTTCTCTGCTCTGACACATTTGGCTCAAATGACTGGACAATTAACAGGCCCTTTATACATACTTGGAAATAATAATGGTGTGTATGGACAACCCAGTTCAACTAAAACGATCTTGTCTTTAACTACCAACTGCTTATTAAGTTTACCAATGATGCTGCTCACTGACCACTGCAAAAAACAAAAGATTGTTAAATCTTATATCTAGTCAATATATCTAATAGTTCTCACTATGAGATTGTGGTAAACATATTGTAAGATTACTCAAATAATTTATAGATATTTCTACTAATAAAATTGATTTAAAAATTACTTAATTGGCAGATGATGTTGATTATTTTAAGAAACAATGATTGAAACAAGTACAATTATCTGCCAAAGCAGCAAGATATATTCTTAGAATATTCTTTAATTGAGAAATATTAAATCTACTGACCGGATTTAGGATGATTTTTCTTACAAAAATCTATTGTTTTGCAGTGCAAGATAATGAACAGCAGGCAAAAATGCCTTGTCCACAAATATGCCACTTGTTGTCAACTCATAAATTCCCAATGCACAATAAGCTCCTTCGTGAGCTGAATCAGGTGTGCTGGAGCTGTTAAAACACTAAACTGTGCAGTGCTGTGTTCCTTCAGGAGCAGGACTGGAGCTCACAGAAGTTCCTGAGGAGTAACATAAGGTGCACCTCCTCTCTCTCCCTTTGAACCTCCTGCTGCTCCTCGGGCTCAGAGCCAGCCGTGCTCCTCCTCAGCCGGCGCCTCCTCACCACCGGACTGGCCTTCATCCCACCATCCTCATCTTCAGTGCTGGTGCTGCAGGAGTCTCTGCGCACGGGACGCTCTGCTGGGAAAACTACACAGACAATACACAAAGAAATGTAAACTACCATTCAAACATTAGAAATTGGAAAGTTTGATGGAGTTGTTTAGGCTGTTTGCTATCTTTTAGCTAGCTGACCAGCCTAGTTCTACTTAAGAACATAAGTTGCCAGCCCCTCCGTTTAAACAAAAAACGGGTTCTTACTTCATCGGTACACTCGGTGCTCCATGTGAGCAGCATGAGATTATTCCATTAAGAGCACAAGAGCACGAGTTCAGTCCCTGTGAGGTGGTCATAGGTGTGCGTATACCATGTATTTTACAAGGGCTTCAAATGTGGCTCAGCCAGTCATATTCTAGGACCGGAACTATTTGTTTTATAATGTCCACTTTATCAGCTCCACTTACCATATAAGTGCACTTTGTAGTTCTACAGTTACAGATTGTTGTCCATCTGTTTCTCTGCATACTTTGTTACCCTGTTCTTCAATGGTCAGCTCCCCCAAAGGACCGCCACAGAGCAGGTATTATTTGGGTGATGGATCATGAGCTCCAGTTTTGGAAACTCCTGTTTTCTCACTTACTTTCCTTTGACTTTCTTCTTCAGCAAGTGCATTACTGTATATCTATGTGAATGAATGGTCTTTGACTTTTGCACAGTACTTTATATAAAACTATTTTTGAAAAGTTATTATAAACCTTTAGACAGTAGTGTAAAAGTACTTGCAAACTCTGGTTTGGACAAGCAGATCAGCAATTACATGGGTTTCTTAATGAGAGTCACTCACTGTTTGATGACATGCTGATGTTTCCATACAAACACAGTAAATACATCTCTGCTGTAAACACAACTCAGTCCAGCACGCAGAGCGGAAAAACAGGCTGTTAGTGTTGAGGTGATGAGTTAATACAGTGCAGCACTGTTCGTACAAACACAGCTCCAGCTAGCACTGCCTGAAGCACTGGTAGATGTTTTCTTATGTAGCAGGATGACCTTTAAAAAACCCCAAAAACCTGTGTAGTACTGTGGAAAATGACCTGAGGCTTATGCCACGCATTTTTCATTAAGTCTGACCAGCTTGCTTGCAACTACAATTCTGTGTAGCTGTAATTCTAAACATGACATTGTGGGTGGGCAATATGGAAAAAATACAGCATCATGACACTAGAAGACACCCTTAAAATACACAATACGTATCAAAATATTTATTGAATTTTTCCCCAAACATTAGTCAAAAGAATTGATGACGCTTTGTTTCCCTTCTTGTCCCGCAAAACAAAACAAAAAAACAAAATGAAGAACAGTAGTTCACTGTTCCGGTCACAGATATACACAGCTAGATGTTCAACCAGGGTCCGACCAGGCGCGTCAACGCCACCGCCATTTTGGGGCGGTCAACCTCGCTGCTGGACTGCATTCAGTACCATTACAGAGCTGCAGTTTAATAAAGATACTATTTCAAGCATTTCAAGGATACTGCACTCAGGATTATATAACTGAGGGAACGCAGTGATCAACGCTCGTGTCTGTCTGTTGATGTTATTGTTTTCCTCTGGTTTTATATTAAACTTATTTCTTTAATAGTCTATTCAGGGGATCTTTATGTACTAGTTATTAATTTACAGCGATGGTTAATATTTTGTAGCTAGGTCAATTATAACATTTCTTAATCTGTGTAGATATTCATAATAGATTATCATTAGCACCTTCACCAGAAAGTGACTGCTGCACCATTTAATGTGGAACGCGAAAACTCGAACAAACAGCTGGCAAACAGAAAGCTAACTTCAGCTTCGTCCTTCTCACTGTGTTTTTGGGGTTTATTTATTTTTATGTGCATTAAGATTAGAAGTGATTCACACATTGATGGATTTGCTGATGTGTGTAAGATTATGTTTCTCACGCTAAACTCGGTTTTTAATGTCAAGTGCAGACTGAATACTTTCCTGCTGGTCCAGACGGATAATTGGCGCAATCACAGTTATTACAGAGATAAAGGCTACCGAAAGTACCGTCTGTACAGCCTGGATTAATCTGTGTCTGAAGATTATAACAAAACAAATTTGGTGAAAATCGTTTGAGTAATAAGAAGTTGTGGCTGATTTAATCCTCACACTCATCGTCTCTCAATACAAGTGAATCTGTTCACAAGTGAATCTTGACCGCTTCAACATGGCGGACACGCAGACGTATCGCCTCAGATAGAGAACAACAGACAATGCAGCATCTAGGAATGTATATCTATAGTTTCGGTCCAGTCAGCATTAGCTTAGATGGCATGATAACGGCTATGCTGACTACAGAACATTTTGTATTTTGTTGTGTGCTATTTGCGTAAAGGAGAGGTTAGTCGGATTTCTGTTTACACATCCCAAGCAAAAGTCTGTTTTTTTGTGTCACAAGCAGTAGGGTTGGGCCAACAGACGATGCCATCGTCCATCGACGATGCTTCTGTTCCCCAATTGAACATTTCACCCATAATCACACACACAGTGGTCACCTTCCCCAATATCAATGTCCATCTCAATGTTTCCCAGCAGACACTGTCATATGCCACTTGGTAGACATCACCTAGCCCTAACATACAGTAAGAGGCACACTACTTTAACGATGTATCGCTTTTCATATCGTCATCGTGATGTCCAACAGCTTTATCGAAACATCGCATTTTATATCAATATCGTACAGCCTTACTGCACACATAAACTACATTCCGTATTAAGGTGCTGAGGTTTTTCGCTTTTGTAAAAGCAGTGAGGCCTTCGAGGCTGTTACAGCGACTTCACATCACATAAAAGCACAGTTAACGCAGGAAGTCTCGTGGTTTATTGCTCCAACATCACAAGACAGATAAAACAAAACATAAACAAAACCAGCGAGCGCAGAGACAGAACACAGAACAGCACGATTCAGAAATGTGATAAACTCACTAAACGATGCTGAGAGTTCAGTTCCATTAAAACTATATAAGCAGAATATAAAAAGAGCTTAAAATTTATTGGCAGTCTCTTAGTGCTACAACTGTACCGGTGTGCGGTAGCCTTTAGCCAGCTGCAGTAAACGTTCTATGCTGATTAAAAGGCATGATGCAGCTCTACACTGAAGGAGCATACAGTTCAGACAGCTCACGGTTCTTAACCCTTTTGGGACTGACGAACGTGCCGGTGCATCAAATTAGATGTATCTCAGTGTTTCTATTAACATCTTCATGATAATACAGCACAGAAATACGGTTCAAAAGTTCCTAAATCTGTACAGATCCATTCCTTCTCATCATGAGATCATACGTGACTCACATCCAGAGTTATGAGCCAATGAAGACAAACACCGTCTGCCTCTCACTGTGTGTAAAGTAAAAAGTATTGGAAAGTATAGCGGTGAGGAGAACATTTATCTACTATTTTATTAAAGCATTACACTACTTTTCTCAACGCAAGTCTTTGGTAAACCAAATTTTGAACACCAAAACAATTCGTCCACATGAGCAAAGCTGTGTTTTCACAAGAGATATTAAGAATTTCTAAAACTGGACTTTTTTTTTTCTTTTTTTTCAGCTTTCAGGCTGAATTATCTCTTTACACAGTGCTCCAGGTCAAAGGGGCCACACCATAGAGAGAGCTGAGATTGTTCTGAACATTCTGATGTATAACGTGGGTATCCTGTTGTAAGCAAGTGCCTTTAAAGGGGCACTTAAGAATATATCGCTGCTGTCGGAAGAAAACCTTGTTTTTCATTTTTTGACATAATTTGAAAACACCCGTTGGTTCCATTGACTTACATTAAAAGTAAAGTAGGTTTTTTCATTCTCCTGTATAATTATCATTTTGGAGATACAAGGTTTTGTTCTGACAGCAGTCAAGAAAATGTCCTCAGACCCCAGAGGGTTAAATATGAGAATGTGTAATATTAGAGAGACCAATCTGCTTATAAGAATTCCTATTTTTTTTTTAAACATTTATACCCAATTTATAATGATGGCAACAATAGCAACAGCAGTGCCCATCTAACATTATATAGCCCAATATTTACAAACAGGAATTTTCCACAACCGGACTACACAAAGAAACAGCTCCAGTAAAGTGACATTGTGAGCGTTAACCAACATGTTTATCAGCGTCAGATATGGTCCAACACCACAGCACACTAAACCCTAGAGTATGCGCTGTGATAAGCTCTCTATTTCCAGCTCACACAAGGGAATGTGGTTCGTTAAGGGCCACAACACAACTAGGTCAACAGCCTTACTGTGGCATTTCCCACACCATAACACAGACAGACAGACAGACAGACACACACACACACACACACACACACACAACATGCTGCAAAACACACCACATCAGTGATCTGCACACACACCCATTGGCTGGAAGTTTCATCAGCCACCAGACTGACTAACGTGGCAGAACCTGTTCATTCCACATCATTCAAATCACATACAGCCCCAATAGAGATGCTCACACACCCTAAACTGAAAGTGCACATCGCCAATCCACTCACACAGCCATCAGCGGTAGGTTTCATCAGCCGCATTAATGTCACAGGATGTTAGGCCACACTGCTCAAACCACACCCACAAACACAAACACAAACGAGTCTCTAACAGTCTCTTCAGAGCCAACCATGCGTTGTGCAAGATGAAGCGAGGGAGCACCTGAGAAAGAGCGAGTGCTGTACAGCTGTTCTGTGAAGTGACCACTAAAGCGTCCGACACTCCTGCAAAAACCACGTCCGATCTTCAGCCAGCCTGCAGCTGCTGCAGAGAGAGGATCGCTGAGGCTTTCAGACTCCATTTATACAATACATAATAATGGGCCAAAAGAAATACAGCAAACCTAAGTGTTTTTAACGGTTCAGCACACTTTTGTCCATTTTTATGGATTAGATATATAATTAAGGGTCAGAAAGAAGAGCATAAACAAGACTGTTGAAATCAGAGGTGTCGCACAAAAACAATACAGCTGTATGCAAAAGTTCATATCACATGTTTATTTTCTAAGTGAAAATAAGATAAGACATCCTCTGCAGGGAACAAACTTAAAGATGGCATTTTTTTGCACAAGCTACACTGAAATGCAGTTTTTGTTTGTTATTGTACAGTTAAGGCAATGTAGGCTAAGCAGTTTGCACTGTGCTAGTTGTTGTACGTAAGCTTCCATTACTTAGCTAAATTAGCCTCGTAGCTCTTTAGTAAAACTAAAGAAGCAAACCTCACACACCAAGGCCCAATCCCATTTCACCCCTTCGCTCTCAGCCCTCACCCCTCAGTTTTGCACGTTCACGTCTAGGGGTAGGGTGTCCAGATTTTTGTTGAGATAGAGGGGTAGGGCGAAAACCGACTGAGGAAGAGACCAAAGAAACCCATAAATGTATTTTTCGTTGTATCTTAGTTTAATGTAATTTCAAGTCCTTTTCTTCATAAGAAGCATTAAAAAAATCACTAGAACTATGCTGATGTCTCGGTAGCTAGCTAGCTAAATTTCCCGTTCCCACCTTAAACCATTTAAGGTGGACCCGGAAAATTGGAACAAGAAGGGGGCGAATATCTGACTTCAGCTTCATATCACTGAAGAATGAGGGGTGGGTGATAATAAATAATTGTCCCCCTCTTTGAAGTCATATGATGCCCTAAATGTAACTAAAGTCCAGCAGTGAGGAGCTGAACTTTACCCTCCTCTGCTGTCACTGCAGACTGGGTCGCCTACAGAGCAGCGCTGGTAGCTGTTAATGAAGTGATGCTCTTTTTATTTGAGGGTTGTTCCATTTCGTAAGGAAGAATTCAACCACTACCCTGTAACTCAGTTCCAAAAGGCACAGTGACACTTGAAAACAAGCAGTAGGGGTAAAAATAAGAAACGGGACTGGGCCCAAGCGTGTCTTGGCTGACTGACTACATTTGGGATAAAGAGGGAAACGTGATTTGAGTGAAAGTTCAGCACAAGCGCACGTCTGCATGTTACTCACTCGTCTCTGCAGCACTGAAAGTATACTGGCTGCTTGATGAGGTCCCCAGGTAAAGCTCCTCATTCGTTGTCTCCTCATCCTCCTTAGCTACAGGCTCCTCCCACGCGCCGATCTCCGTCTCCCTGGAGTCTCCAAGGGTGATGATGTCAGAGTGATCGCTAGAGGAACAGAGGGGCACATGCTCCTCCAGCCCCGCACCCTCTCCTGCCTATGCACATGAAATTAGGGTTACAACACATCCTGTCATTACAGTACAAGAATTACTACTCCCAGCAGCTCTTCAGGGTAATTTCCCACAAACCAAATCATTTGCAAATACAACAAATATAACCTTGAGATCCTTAACCCTCAATATCACCTTGAGGAGGCATTTCAGAAAAGGATGAATACGGTAGATAAGTCAAAAGTGAGAAAATGTCCAGTGAGAAGACCCATTAGCTTTACTCCTATTAGACAGTCCTCACTTTGGGCTAAAACTGTCCGGCTATCTGAGAAATACTGCTGGGTGAAATACTCCAAATACACTTTTTGGAGGCTGTACTTTAGCCTGGCTGGATCTCATTGTTGTTTACATGCTTCAAAAGGTGTTATTTACAGCCACCAACTGGGAGATAATAAAAATATAGGAGTGAATTCTGTCATTCTGCAACTTAAAATTAAAAAAGTTACTTTAATATACAAAAGGTGAGGTCTTTAGGGTAAATTTCGAGAAATATCTTTCCGATTATTGTTAAAATTCACACCACATTCCAGTTGCATTACAGAGGAAACCAGAAGCATAGACCAGTTTAACTACACATAAAAGTCCTTGTCACATGTTAGTTTTTGCTCCACTCTCCCCCAAATACAGAATCTAACAGGTTTGTTAGTGTTGTTGCTGACATCTCAATCAGTTGGTTTCGTGGACGTTTAAGTAAAATATTCCTAACTGTAAGTCTCCTGTCAGTCTGCAGAATGGCCCAACATTTATAGAACCAAACTTCAGATATCAAACGTCTCCCATCGACTACATTTGCTGAAAAGGGAAAACTGTGCAAGTTTTTCATCAAACTATCACTTTGAGAGCCTCAGTCTGCAGACCTAGTTGAGTTACTCTGTAAAAGCACACGCTTCATCATCTCCTCGCCTGAAAGTGGCTTTTATTCAACAGTGTCACGCCTATTTATAGTCATCTGTTCTCATACTTGAAAACATGAAATTATGATGCTGATATCACTAATACAGCTGATGCTGATAAAGAAACTATGTTTGGAAGCTGAACTGAAGTTTTGATCCACGTCCATAAAAAACATGGTCTGGTTTTCCCAGTGTTTTTCTGTGCACATTCAAAGCATATTGTTCTTTAGACTAGACCTGATGGCTGAAAACTGGTACTGATCTGGTTCTTAGTCAGGGTCTTTTGGGAGCACATTCATACAATCTTAATCAGCTCTAATACATCAGTAGCAGGATTTATTAATACATTTATTTATGCACTTTTTTACTGATATACATCAAATATCAAAAATACAGAGCAGTATGTAAAAGTCTGAACACCATCAGTCCATTACATGTTTAGTTGTTTTTCTAAGTGAAAACAAGTTAACACTGACTTTTTTACAAATTTTTATTCATTTTCTCCTTTTAACATTTTGGGGGGGGGGTGGGATGTGGCACAGGCCACATTTTATGCTTTTATATGTTAAAATGCGCAGAAGTGTGTTCTCTGTAGAGGATGTTTTGACCTATTTTCACTTAGAAAACAACAAAAGGTGTCATTTGAGCAGGAGCACCCAGACATTTGCATAGGACTGAACAAATAAACAAATAAGCTTTGCTGGAAGGATTTAGTCTTAATGGATTAGTCTGTACCTGTTGGCCAGACTCAGCTTCCACCACAGTCTCTTCTATAAGAGTGGCGTCCAGAGAGGAGTCTCCAGCTGCTGCCGCAGCATCCTCCTCTGAAAACAGATTCAGGACAAGATATTCCTGATTGCTCCAGGTTTTGGAAATCCACAGAACTTTAATCAGTGGTCCTGCGATCCACTTTGAGGCAGAGCCAACAAACGTTACCTCGTGGAGAAGCAGGCTGGTCTGGAGCAGGAGCTCTGTCCACCTCTTCCTGATCATAATCTGCCCCGTTTTCGGGTCCCAGAGTCTCGATGTCTGAGCCCTTCAAAACACAGCACACGCATTTCGTTAAGCTCAGTCATATGCTCTTCAGAAGCAGATCGGGACTGGCATGTGAGCTTGGGGCTAGTGTGTTAGATCAAGACACCATAAAGCATAATTTTTGTTTAAAATATTGTATTTTAAGAAAGTTGTGTGCACTAACAAACTGAAAATTGACATACTGTAATTTTAACACATGGCATGTTTTTGGCCATCCTTTATTTTTTCTGCAAGGAAAAATGTATGAGGACACCAACGTATCATATTATTAACGAATAATGACTTTTGTGAAATGCATCCATCCATCCATCCCATCTCATATCATGATAAACCACCTTTCCCTTGTATTTTTTTCAATAAAAGAGTTTGAAGTAATATGTAAACACGGTAAAAAGTTTAACACACAGCATTCACTCCTCAGCCATATATGCAAACCATGCTCCTTTCTACGATGTTACAACTCTTTTACATATATCCACCTATTCAGCCCTGCATATTCACACTAATGCTCGAGGCGGGGTTTCAGCTCTGAGTGCTTTTTGAGTGAGGAACAACAGAGCACAGCCAGTCAGAATACAGCTCATTTACATATATCAATAACACTAAACTGTAACAGTACAGTTAATAAAATGCAGATATTACAATATAATTACTCAGTATTAGCTAAATGCTCTGCTCTTCTGGAGTTCAGTTCATGCAAATGTCATCAGCAAACGTTGGTTTGAAATACTGGTCAAATTTAAACATCCACCTAATGAAGATCTCTTTCTTTCTAAGCAAACATCCGCCGATATGACTCCAATATCACTGTGCATCCCTAATTGTACCACTGCATAAATATCTGCCTTTTATTCAGGTTACTGCATTCTCATCTGCCTAGAATTCCTGTATTGGTGCAGCCCTATAAAAATGTCTCCACAGCTGAGAGGAGAGCACTCACCTCGTTGCTGATGACAGTCCATCCGCACGAGGACTCCGTATCACTGGAGCTTTCTGACATCTTCTAAACAGCTGGTGAAGAGCAGGACAGCCTACAGCTGAATCACCATGAAGTTCAGCACCTGCTGCTGCACACAATGTCAAGCATACGGCACATTTGCATATGAAAATCAGACCAGATATACTTGTACATGTTACAACATTAGCTGCTCAATAGCTGACCCACATTACAGTGGATTTTACATATTACCACACTCTCCGGCATGCTCTGATGAGAATGTCACACTGACCACACGGCTGATCAATCATTGTTTGGACATTTGCACAGCGTTCAGCAATACTACCACCTTTGTAAATAAAGCTTGCAGGGAGTTTTGAAATCTTGCAGCACAAACTAAAAGACGGCCATTCCGGTTCTGATTTACACTGAGAAAGCAGCCAAGCTGAAACGTATTTCTTTAAATAGAAAACGGGACAGTGTTATTTTGGATGAGGGTGGCAGGAACTCCACAAGAATGTTGCACCCTAATTGCATCACTCCTGCATTGTACTGTTGACTTTTGCTGGCAGAATGTTGATTTCCTGAAGACACGTAGGAGCGGAGACTTGGCAGGTAGAGAAGTGCTCTTTATCGCGCACAGGTCTCTCGCCCGGCAAGTCCACCTACGCTTACAATAGGATGGACTTAAACAGTCAACCATGTAAAACCAAACCTTCCTGTTGTCCCTTTGTCTAAACGACCCAAACCCCCCTACTTGGTGGGCAACTGCCTCTACGTTTGTAATTAAAATAGAGGTGTTGTGGCTCATCCAGGCATCTACAGTCTCCCCCATCTAGTTTCAAGAAGAGTTAATAAAAGCAGAACAGAAAAAAATACAATTTAAGGCAGACAATGAGCTGAAACAACCCAGCTTAGCCATTAATATGAACTATACTGATGACTAGTGGCGTTTAGGTTGGATTTACATACAGCTGCATTGATAGATAGGTAGATAGGTAGATAGATAGATAGATAAGATAACATACAGTCCAGGGAGAGGCAAAGAACCTAACAGGCTTATATAAAGCCTCCACCTAAATAACTATAAAATTACACAATATAATGAAAAATGCGAAATAATATACAACATAATAATGAAATAAAACAAACCTCAAATAACTTCAGCATCGGCATAACGCAATAAACAAAAACATTTGAATATGAATGTGCGTTGTGTATGTGCACAAGAGCATCCATGCATATATGAAATATAAATATATATGTCTATGAAATGATAGATTTATACAACCATATTAATTCCTGAGCAGTAGTAAAAATAAACATCACAATAAATGAAACAAATAAAACAACAGGAGGTAGATAGATAGATAGATAGATAGATAGATAGATAGATAGATAGATAGATAGATAGACTCATAGATAGATAGACAGATAGATAGATAGATAGACAGATAGACAGACAGATAGATAGATAGACTCATAGATAGATAGATAGATAGATAGATAGACTCATAAATAGATAGACAGATAGATAGATAGATAGACAGATAGACAGACAGATAGATAGATAGACTCATAGATAGATAGATAGATAGACAGATAGACAGACAGATAGATAGATAGACTCATAGATAGATAGATAGATAGATAGATAGATAGATTCATAGATAGATAGATAGACTCATAGATAGATAGATAGATAGATAGATAGATAGACAGATAGACAGACAGACAGACAGATAGATAGACTCATAGATAGATAGATAGATAGATAGATAGATAGATAGATATCATGGTTTGCACATTTAGGTTGCACTGCTTTGATACCTCACATGACTGCAATATTAAAGGGGAATTCCACCAATATTTCAAAATTAGTCCCTGAGATATAGAGTCATTCAGAGTGGTTTAATATGGAAGGGTTGATTGTAGAGAAACTTACATACTTAGATTTCTTTACAGCGGTGGTGATAGGAACCAGGGTTAAGATGGCAACAACCTAAAATAGTCATTTATTTACTATCCAAAACCACAGTTATACCCACAAGTGTCTTCTGATTTTTTATATGCAATGTCAATGATGGTAAAATAGTCACAAATCTGAAAAACTAAGTTTTCTTTGGGGACTATTTTGCCTTATAACGCCCTGCATGTAGCCCTCTGCCATGAATGGACTGAGATAAATGGATTAGCACACATTTTAAGACAACATTTCATCTCAAAACTATCATAAAACAATGTGTCAGACATCAGGAAGCATAAATGTGACCATGTCATGTAGTAACTTTCTGTGAGGGAGCTTTTAGAGGTGGACATCTGGTTCCTATCACCACCACTGTGAACAACTCTGACTCAGTAAGTTTCTCTAGAACGGAGAGTTTTACACCAAACCACACTGAATGACTCTGTTTACACCTTAACCATTTAATTATGTAGAATATTTAAAAAATCAGTGGAGTTCCCCTTTAAAGAACACAAGCAGGCAGAAACCCAGCCTCTGCCTACTTCTTAGCTACATCTGTTGGCCCTCTAACTGCGCCATCACGAGTCTCCATCTGCAGGAAAGGGTTTAGGAAATAACTACGCCAATTGGACAAGGTTGCTCCCCAAATATGTTCACGAAGCCGTAGTAATCTTCTTATTTGAATTTTCCCGTTCCACCTTAAACTGTGCAGCAATTCCATTCCACCAAACGTACTTTTTAAGGTGGAACGAAGAATTTGGAAAAGAAGCTGGCGAGTTTAGAGGCTACTTTCAGCCTCGTAACGTTAACATTAACAAATTGTCATTTTTCCGTTCCACCTTAAATGGTGCAGCAGTGCACTGTTGTATATAAACGGCCCATACAGAACTCATAGTTCTAAGTAGAACCATTGTCTTTACTAAAGAACCTCTGGAAAAAACATCTTTCTAAATAGTGTAACTGTTAACAGCAGTTACAGCAGCAGTTACTGTTGCACCATTTAAGGTGGAACGGGATAATTCGAACAAGAAGCTGGCTAATAGGAAGCCAACTTCAGCCTCGTCTAACGTCACAGGACTGATTTTGCAAGATTTTTTTTCCACAAAGTACTGCAATAACCGCTTTAACCCGTTGTTCTTATCAAAATAAGAGCTTAAGAGCCGAGATAAATGCGTGGTTACCTATCAAAGCTAGCCGAATCCACAGCACGAAAGGTTTGTTAAATGTCCTCTGTGAAAGAGCAGCTCTCCACCTCAACACAGCAACGCTGTACCATCATCAATAACAACAACACGTCTTGCCCGGGGGAGGCGCAGCTTGGGAGATGTAGTTCGAGAACGCTCCCCGTTAATGCACCGCAAGGCACACACAGGGACTGCATGCACTACAACTCCCAGAATTCAATAGTGGCGAGCTTCAAACTGGTGCCACATGACTCTTGTGAATAGATGTGGGACTGCGGTTTGTTGTTGGATTGTTTAATAGTTTAGATTCCTCTTTCATAACTTAATTTGGAAAGTTCAATAAAACTTTTAATTAAAAACCAACAGATGAAAATACTGGCAGTTTATTTGAATATACTCGAATATACACATGTCTCAAGATTTGGAAGGTTATTACAGCACGGTACCTACACTCTTAAAATTATGGTTCTTTGGTGGGGGGGTTCTCTGGTAAATGCAGTGTCTCTATTTAGAGCCATGACTTCTGCATAGAACCGTTTATATGGTTAAATGGTTCTTCAGGTTGATGGAGAATGTGTTCTGTGTGGTTCTATATAGAACCTTTTTGAAAATGGTTCTATATAGCACCAAAAGGTGTTCTTCTATTGTTACAAGCCTGACATCATAACAATAGAAGAACACCTTTTGTGCTACGTAGAACCAATTTAAAAAAAAGATTCTATATAGAACAAGATACAACATATTCTCCATCAACCTGAAGAACCATTTCACTATGCAAAGAATGATTTAAGCATGTAAATGGTTCTGTCTAGAACTCATGATTCTAAATAGAATCATTACTTTTACTAAAGAACCCTTAACGAACCACATTTTTTATGAGCTTCTGTCAAGAAGTCCCTACAGTGGAGCCATTGTTCTGCCCTTCGGGACCAGGCGAAGACACTTGTCTCTTTATTGATAATAAAGCTCATTTTTAGAGTGAAGCAGAATAACAGAAAACGACTCTCTGCCTTTTCTGTCATTTGCGCAAGATATTTGCAGAAGGCCATGTCTGCAGATCTAATCACATGTTGGAACATAGACAGACATTCTTTGAGGTACTCAGGTGCTTTAAGGCCATTTATAGATTTGAAAACAAGTAAAAGAATGTTAAAGTCCATCCTAAAAGCTGAAGGTAACCAGTCATATGTCCATTCACAGAGAACAGAAAACAATACTGCAACTGTAAACTATCTCATCTGTGGATTACTGTAACGGTGACTCTAACTCCAATATTTTGCATACATATGAGTGTCACATCCTTTCTGTATTTACCATAGCAGCGTCATAGTTGTATGTATATATGCACACACAAGCACTAGTAAAATACAATATAATGCCATACTACATATATGTATGTAATCTTAAAGGGGAATTTTTCCAAAATTCTACATAAAAAGTTAAAAGGTTGAGATGTAAACAGAGTCATTCAAAGTGATTTGGTGTGAAATGCTCCATTCTAGACAAACCTATCGAGTCAGAATTATTCACAGTGGTGGTGATAGGAACCAGACGTCCAAGACATCCACCTCTAAAGGCTCCCTCACAGAAGGTTTTACATGAAATACGTATGAATACACTGCCTGATTAGACATTGTTTTAGGATAGTTTTGGGATAATGTATTTTAATCCATTTATTTTAACCCATCCATAGTGAAGAGGTACATTCAGGGCATCGTAAGGCAAAGTAATCCCCAAAGAAAACTTATTATTCAGATTTATGACTATTTTACCAGCATCAACATTCCTTAATAAACTCAGAAGACATGTTTAGATTCAATATAATAAAATGTCTATATTTGTGTTGTAGTCATGGCGACCCCTGGTTCCCATTACAACCACTGTAAAGACATCTGAGTCTCTACAATGAACCATTTCATACCAAACAATTCTGGATGACTCAGTTTAGTCTCTCAAGGGCTAAATTGTTTGGAATTTTTGAAAAACTGGTGGAATTCCCCTTTAAAAGCGAGCCAAACTGTGCTATTGATCCACGTCTCTAGCTGTGATGTAATCGTAGGGGGCGCTGTCATGCGCAGTAGGGTCGTTCCGCTTCTCGGTCGTTGCCAAGGAGACGGAGCTACAACAGGAGCCGTCGCGCCGCTGGTAAGCAGAGACTTTATAACTCAACATCTCGAGATATCTAGGTTTATTACTGATCGGTTATGTGAGGATTTCCCCCTGTTGTGGAAGGTTTTGGCGCTTGGGTTCCTTACTTATGGCAAAGCCAGAGAACAGGGGTGTGGCTTAATACATTGTCCCAAATGGACATCATTAGAGATGTGAGCATCTGAGGAACTACATGTCCTCAAATTAAACAGGCTTCATGTTGAACAATACAAGATTTATTCATCAAAATCCGAAGAAATTCAGAGGGATGTAGATTTTATAACCGATTTCACAGCTTCACAAATGTAATATCTTCCGATACTGGTCATCCAGACCCCTTTGTCCTGCACAGACAGCCTTCCTCTTTGAATTTTTTGTGCCGTGTCCAAATCTGCTGTCCAGTTGGTGCATTTTTGTTGAATTTTCTCGAAAATGCACGCTGCTCACTCTTGTTTGACTGAGTTCGAGCATATTCTAACACACAAAATGCCTTTTCATTTCTAGTGAACGCCGTTCTTCATCCTGAAAAAAAACATTAAAAATTAAACTTGGTTAGTTTTTACACGTTTTGTTAAAATTTAAGATCATTTGAGGGAGAATTGGCTGTTATTAGACTAAGAAATGATGTCAATTTTTCTGGGACACTCTGTACAGTTAGCACTGTTAATATCTCAATTTCGCACTCATAAACCAAAATGTTCAAACTCTAAGCCTTCGTAGGGCCTACATAGTCTTTATTAAGGAATTTGAGCTGTAACTGTTACCTGAAGCTTATTAGCTTATCTCACACAGAAAAGCTGTGAAAACTGTGACTAACCTGCTTAAAAAAAACCTAGAAACCATTAAAAGTTTCTGGAGGTGTCCAGTAGTCTCTAATGGTATTCAGTGTTTTCCTTAATGGGTTGATATCAGAGTGTAAAGGACTCCCAGGTGTTCTGGAACGGATTCCAGATGATGGTTTTCTAATAGGATTTAGAGGTGTGCTACAGGCGACTAGTGGTCTTTCATGGTAACCATTAAGCCCATTAGAGAACAGAGCCAAAATCCTAAAGGTTTTAATGGTCTTTTTTCAGCAGGGTATTTGCAGCACACTGTATTTTCTAAATTATATGCCTGTTTTATTTCTTTATCTTAGACCATTTTCAACACTCTTGGTATTGTTTCATTAGAAGTGTGAATATTTTATTAATTATGTATTTATGCATACTGATATTCTTGATTAATACCACCCTTTTTCTACTTCTATCCCTCTACACACTTAAAACGATGGTTCTTCAATGGTTTTTTGGTGAAGAATATGGTTCTATACAGAATCATTGACAATCAAAGAACCGTTTGCATGATTAACGGGTTATTTGACTTGTGTAATGGTTCTTCAGATTGGCAGAGAATGTGCTGTAGATGGTTCTATATAGAACCTTTTCGATGTATGTAGCACCAAAGGGGGTTCTTCTATTGTTACAGTACTGACATCATAACAATAGAAGAACCCTTTTTGGTGCTATTTGGTACCCCTTTCAAAAAGGTTCTATATAGAACCATCTACAGCACGTTCTCCGTCAATCTGAAGAACTGTTTAATGATGCAAAGTACTCTTTAATCATGCAAATGGTTCTTTGATTGTTTATGATTCTTTATAGAACCATTTTCTTTACTAAGGAACCCTTGAAGAACCATCTTTTTCATGAGTGTACCAAGTTTACATTCCCTGTTTTGTCTCTTTTTGTTTTAACAAACGAATAAATGCTAATAAAAAAAGACAATATAAATATCAATAATGGATATTTTTGTGCATCAAGTGCTTGTGCTTCATGATCTTCAGAGTGGTTCAGTGAGAAATGGTGCCTCACTGATCCCTTTAGCTGCTGCTGCACTCAGCACTTTAACTTAAGACACATACTTTGCACATTGTAAGGTTTACAGGTATGACTGTGTGTGTGTGTGTGTGTGTGTGTGTGTGTGTGTGAATGAGTGATGGTAGGAATGTTTGTTTTATTTTATTTTATTTTATTTTTATTTTATTTACTACTTGTAAATGTCTGTCTGATACTGTGCACTGTGAGCTATTGTAACCAAAACCAAATTCCTTGTATGTGTGAGCAAACCAGGCCAATAAAGCTCGATTCTGATTCTGATTCTTCACAGTGGTGGTGATAGGAACCAGGGGTCGCCATGACTACAACACAAATACAGACATTTTATTTACTATCCAGAACCACCAGTGAACAAACGTGAGTCCTCTGAGTTAAACGGAATGATGGTAAAATCTTAAAAATTTCTTTGGGCTCTCCTTTGTCTTATAACAGCCTGCATATAACGTCTCACACCATGAATAGATTTTTTAGAATTAAAATATATTTTACGCCAAAATCTCGGTTCAAAATATCATAAAATGTCTCAGTCATCAGGCAGTGTATTGATAACCATTTCATGTAACAACTGTCTGTGAGGGAGCGTTTAGAGGTGGATGTCTGGTTCCCATCACCACCATTAGATCGTTATGCTGAAATTTAGAAACATTCTCTTTGAAGTCGCTACTAATGTACATTCCAGATGACTTGTGACCTTCAAAGAGATGTTTTCTATTTGCTCCTCTGCGAGTTTGATTAACACTTTGTGGTTTTTTCACATCCTCTTCAGAGTGAGATGTCCCAAACTGAGGAACAACAGCAGGAGCTACAGGGGTCAGCTCATGCTCCATGTGCCAACCCAGGCAACCCGGTGTTCTCCTGCATGATGAGGCCCAAGGCCACCTCGTTCTCTCCCTGGGTAAAACCACAAAGCCTCATTTACCGAACTACAGCAAGTGAGTATGGACTGCGGGCGCCAAGCTTTGAGTCCTCGCCGTGTTCCTACCACCCTCTGTCCCAGGCCTTTTCTCAGCATCTCGGCCAGTGTGGAATGTCCCGGGACAGCTCCTTCAACACCAGCCTGGACCACAGCAGGGTGTATGACTGCCCCAATCTGCAGAACACCATCTGAGTGAAGGACGGCAGTCGAGAGTCCTTATCTCAGCAGCCTGTTGTCTGGATTGAGCAAATGCTTCTGCAGAGGACTGGTGGATGGTTTACAGCTGCCTTTGTAAAGTTGAATTTTTAAATATTGCCTGTTTTTTGAAAATTATCTACTCAAATATTCGTGTGTAGCTGTTCCACCTGGCTATAGTAAAATTTATTTCAATAAAATGATTTAAAACGGAATGTTATTGCTTTTCCTTAATGTTATTAAAGAGGAGTTCCACTGATTTTCCATCATTCTTGAGTAATTTAATCATTCAGATGTAAACAGAGTGATTCAGAGTGGTTTGGTGTAAACTGGTTCAGATTTCTTCACAGTGGTGGTGATGATAGGAACCAGGGGTCGTCATGGCTACAACACAAATATAGACATTTTATTTACTATCAAAACCACCAGTGAACCTACATGGGCCATGCCAAGATAAAAAACCACTGTGCCTTTAACGTTTTTAAAAACAAAATGCAATGATGTGCAGATCATTTAAACCCAATATTTAATTGAGAATAGTACAACGACAACATATCAAATGTTGAAACTGAGACGTTTTATTGTTTTTTGAAAAATATTTGAATTTGATGCCAACGACACAATCCAAAAAAGTTGGGATGGGGGCAACAAAAGGCTGGTAAAGTTGTGTAATGCTAAAAAAAACACCTGGTGGTTGATTGGCAACAGGTCAGTAACATAACTAGGTTTAAAAGAGCATCTCAGAGAGGCGGAGTCTGTCAGAAGTAAAGATGAGGAGGAGTTCACCACTGTGAAAGACTGTATAAGCAAATAGAGCAACAATTCAAGAATAACGTTTCTCATCATAAAATAGCAAATTGCTTTTCATCATCTACGGTACATAATATCATTAAAAGACTCAGAGAATCTGGAGAAATCTCTGTATGTAAGGGACAAGGCCAAAAAACAGTATTTTCTGGCTGTGATCTTTGGGCCCTCAGGCAGCACTGCATTAAAAATAGATATGATTCTGTAGTGGAAATCACTGCATGAGCTCAGAAACACTTCTGAAAAGCACTGTCTGTGAAAACAGTTCATCACCGCATCCACAAATGGATGGGGGGCATTAGTGCACATGGTATAGGGGGGCATTAGTGCACACGGCATGGGTGATGTGCACATCTATGAAGGCACCATTAATGCTGAACAATAGATACATGTTTTGGCAACGTATGCTGCCATCTAGATGACGTCTTTTTCAGTGAAGGCTTTGCTTATTTCAGCAAGACAATGTCAAACCACATTCTGCACGTATTACAGCAGCATGGCTGTGTATTAAAAGAGTTCAGGCGCTAAACTGGCCTGCCTGCAGTCCAGACCTGTCACCCACTGAGAACATTTGGCGCGTTATCAAATAAAAAATACTCAAGTCAAGTCAAGAGGCTTTTATTGTCATTCCATCTATGTACAAGTACACAGTGGAGAGAAATTGCGTTCCTCCAGGAACAACACGGTGCAACAAGGAACAAAAGTACAAAGTGCGAACGTGCAGACAGTGTGCAAACAAAAAATTAAGCTAGAAACTATACAATAAATACAATAAATTAAACAAACATTAGACACAGTAAACAGACAGGACAGTGCAGCGCCGACACAACACTCATTTGAAGCGTGAAGTTGTGGAATAAGGTGCAGAGATATTTAACATGCTGTGATCTGTGAGTTACGCAGTCAGACAACATACGTGAGCACAGCAGTTACTGAGGTAGGAAAACAGTGTAAACACAGTATTAGCAGCAATGTTCCAGACAGTGCAAGTAGTGCAGCAAAAGAGGAGTGTGTGTGTGGTGGTGGTGGGGGGGGGGGTTAGTTCAGTCCTTGTGAGTTTAAAAATCTGATTGCTTGAGGAACAAAGCTGTTGCAGAGTCTGGCAGTGATGGCACGGATGCTCCGGTACCTTCTGCCAGACGGGAGGGATGGATGGGGTCGTCCACAATGCTGGTGGCTTTGTGGATGCAGCGTGTGGTGTAGATGTCCATGATGGAGGGGAGAGAGACCCCGATGATCCTCTCAGCTGTCCTCACTATGCGCTGTAGGGTCTTGCGGTCGGAGGCGGTGCAATTCCCAAACCAGGCGATGATGCAGCTGCTCAGGATGCTCTCCACAGTCCCCCTGTAGAACATGGTGAGGATGGGAATGGGGGAGATGAGACTTCTTCTGTCTCCACAGGAAGTAGAGGCATTGCTGGGCTTTCTTGGCTATAGAGTTGGTGTTGAGGGTCCAGGTGAGGTTCTCTGTGATGTGGACGCCGAGGAACTTGGTGCTCTGGATGATTTCCACAGCAGAGCCAGTGATGGTCAGTGGGGGGTGGTCACCTTGCACTCTCCGGAAGTCAACAACCATCTCCTTAGTTTTGTCTACATTCAGAGACAAGTTGTTGGTTCCACACCAGTCAGTTAGCCGCCATACCTCCTCTCTGTATGCTGACTCATCATTCTTGCTGATCAGACCCACCACAGTCGTGTCATCAGCAAACTTGATGATGTGGTTTGAGCTGTACTTTGCAGTACAGTCGTGAGTCAGCAGGGTAAACAGCAGCAGACTGAGCACACGGCCCTGATGGGCACCGGTACTGCAAATGAGACCCTGAACTGTTAGCAGTTGAAATCAAACAAGAACAGGAAAACATTTCACTTTCAAAACTGCAGCAACTGTCCTCCTCAGTTCACAAACGCTTACAGAGTGCTGTTTCAAGCAGATGTGATGAAACACAGTGGTAAACAGGGCCCCGTCCCAACTTTTTTGGAACGTGTTATTGGCATCAAATTCAAAAGGGAATATATTTTTCAAAAAAACAATGAAATTTCCAAGTTTCAGCATTTTAAATGTTGTCTTTGTAATATTTTCCTTTAAAAATATGGTTTACTCTATTTGCATATCATTGCATTCTATTTTTATTTACATTCTGCACAGCATCCCAACTTTTGGAAATGGGGTTGTACATGTATTGTTCATAGTGGTAAAATAATGATAAAATTTTCTTTGGGCCTTACAATGACCTGTATGTATTATAAAAATGAGTTTTAGTCCAAAATCTTCTCAAAACTGTAATAAAACAATGTCTCAGACATCAGACACCATATTTATAAAATGTTACATTTCATGTAATAACTTTATGTGAGGGAGCTTTTAGAGGCATTAAACTCTAGAGATGTCTGGTTCCTATCACCACCACTGTGAAGTTTGTTATGAATTGCATCAAACCACTCAGTACCTTCCTTTACCTTCATCACTTAGTTATATAGAAAAATCAGTAAAATTCACGCTTAAAACGTCTTTTATTTTTAAAAGAAGTGTACAACATCAAATGTGGTCATATGCAATAACAGAAGTACATTTTTGTGAAGTGAAGTGTTGTGAAGGTCTCAGAACCCAAGAAAGACAAAGGACAAATTTATTGTAATTCTTGAATGTGATTTAATCTGAACACCTTAATATTTTTAACACAGTGCATAAGGCAGTTTGTAACAGCACTTAGAAGATGCCCCAGAACTGCAGTCCAGAAATACTTTTTAGGTGTTTCTCCCTCTCCATCAGCTCCTGATAAGCTGGATAATTAACAGATAAATGAATGAAAATGGTAAAACTCTGTATTGCTGCGAGTAACACTGCCATATGCGGTATAGTACGTGAGCCGTTTTGGATTCAACTGACATGTAACTCAGCTCAGTCACTTCATTATGACTGAGTTATTAAGTATAATGTATCAGCTGTCTTAAAAGACGTTGCATTCAACTTTAAGGCACAATATCCGGATTATAAGGAAGGCCCGTCCCTTAAGAGCTGGGTATCGTGCCTTGAACGATCTCTCTGATCTTACTGGCATCCGCCTGCAGAGCCTGGTTGTTTGGATCGATCTTGAGAGCAGCCTGGTAGTCCTGAAGTCCTGCGGGTCAAAGAATCAAAGCTCAATGTCTGTTATAGAAAGTTTCTAATGTAGTTCTACAATGAACTACAATGTAGTGGTACCTTCTATAAAGAGCTCCAGCTCACAGAAAGCAGTTCCTCTCCTTACATGGGCCCTCAGTCGGGCCGCTGCATTGTCAGCGACGGCTGGGGTCAGCAGTTCCAGGGCCTAGCACAGACACAGTGACCGACATACAGCCAGTGTTGAGGTTAACACACAGGAAAGAACAGAAAAAGGTGATTTAACAGTTGCAGATATAATAATTCTTAATATTTTTTTGTATTTATTAATATTTATTTTGTATTTATTTATTTTATATTTGTATTTTTTATTTAATTTACACTTCTTTGTTTTATTAGAGAACTTAAGCAATGTCGTTTTCTTATTTAAGGTTGAAAACAGACAGGAGGATGCTCTGTGTTCTTTTATGTAATTATTGTGTAATACGGCTCATTTGAACTTGAAATGAGATGTTCAGTGTCCCTGGCTGGGAAAACTGACCTCTTAACGGAACGTTTAGAATGTTGCCGTAAAGCTCCATTGCAAACAATGGGAACTCGTAAAAGTGTAAAATGTTTTTAATGTACCTTTAAAATCGAAAAACATCACAAAGTGTACAGTATAATACACTGAGGAGAAATCGCTGACCTGAGAACTGTCCTCGATGGCTTTGTGAAGATTTCTCAGCTTCAGATGGCAAGCCGCTCGATTGGAGAACAGGGCAGGAATGCGTCTGTTGAGTTTAATGGCCAAATCGTAGGCATTGACCGCAGCCTGGTAGTTCCCAGTCCTGAAGAAATTACTGTAGGAAGAAAACAGCAAAGAAAAAGTTCAATATAGTCTTGATTCTAGCAACCAGATCTACAACGACCACACACCTTTCTCCTGGATCGGTCTGAAAAGAGCACAGTCTTGTATCTTTAGCAGTAATTATCTTATTTGTGTAATATGCCACAGCCAAACCCAAATTCCCTAATGAGGGGTCTCTTCTCACACATAATCAGCTTTTGGTGGTTACGTGCAACAACCTTCAGTTCAGATGTAAACAGGAGCTCAGCAGTTAATCCCTTCAACTGCATATGGGCCCAAACTTCAACAGCTCGCTCTCTACACAACATACACATTTTACAATACTCAATAATTCACTGTAGTTACTGAATAATAAGTCTTAATCATCCTCAATTTTTAAAATATACTGTTATAGTGTCTTTTCAAAAAGGTTCTATATAGAACCATATTCAACAAATTCTCCATCAATCTGAAGAACCATTTGACCAGGCAAAGAACCATTTAAGCATGCAAATGGTTCTATGAGTGTTCATGGTTCTATATAGAACCACTATCTTTACTAAAGAACCCATGAAGAACCATCTTTTTTGGAACCATCAGCTTCCACTGTAGCTGCTACTGTAATAAATAGCTGCAGGTGTCTAGTAGACTAGAGTTAGCTGTGCGTGAGCTGTTTGAAACGTACTCTCCTTTATCCTTCAGCCAGTCAGGGTTCTTCTCTTCCTCCTTCAGATCATCCAGCTGAGCGAGATCAGCGCTCGCCATCCGTCTGGCCTCCGCCTGCTTCCTCAGCCACTGTTCAACAACATACACGTGAGCCACGCCTACAGTCACCTCCAATTACCTTTAATTAAACACTCAAATTAAATACTTTCCATGTCCACTGAATTTACTACACACTTAAAAAAATGTTCCTCAAGGGTTCTTTAGTTAAGAAAACCTTTTTGAAGAGGGTTCTATATAGCACCAAAAGGGGTTCCTCTATCGTTACAAGCTTGACATCATAACAGTAGAAGAACGCTTTTTGTTTTTATGGAACCCTTTTCAAAAAAGTTCCATATAGAACCATCTACAGCGTGTGTACAATTAAACCCCTCCCCTTTATCTACAATTAAAGGGCCTGTATCATGGAAAACAGACATTTCCTCACTTTTTGAAACAAGCTTGCTGCATCATGTAAACATTGTTAGAGTTTCAAAATATACCATTCCTCCCTCAGTCCATATGGAAACGAAGCTGCCTGTTTTGAAATCACAGTTTTTGTGAGGTCACAAAAACCAACATATTTACATATATCCACCCATTCAGCCTACAGCAGTTTAGCTCCGCCCATTTACACTGAAGTTATAAGTAGTGTTTCAGCCTGCTTTTGGAATGAGGCACAATCAGAACAGAGCTCATTAATATATATCAGTTTTAAAGGGCCTGTATCGTGAAAAAATGAACTTTCCTAGCTTTTCTATATAAAATAGTCTGATATAATATGTAAACACAGTTAAATTTACACAGCGTGTCTTTCACTCCACAGTACACATACAGAAACTAAGCTGCAAAATCAGCTGTTTTGAAATCAGTAGGCCTCATTCACCAATATCGTCCTAAGCTTTTTCTTAAACGAGGTCTTGAGAAAGTTCTTAAGAAAAAGTCTACATCAGATTCGTGAGGTTAAACCACAGAACTGTTCCCACCTCTGTGCTCCTGAGTGTGTAGATTCTGTTCTTACCTAAGAACAAAGCCCAAATAAGAAAACACTGGTGAACGACAGAATCTTTGTGTGTTTTAAGAAGAAATTTCTTCTTATGAACGGTTGGTGAATGAGGCCCATTGTTTTTGTGATGTCATTAAAACCAACACATTTACATATATCCGTGTGTCAGCCTGCAGCAGTTTAGCCCCGCCCATTCACGCTG
This sequence comes from Colossoma macropomum, assembly GCF_904425465.1. Taxonomy (NCBI): domain Eukaryota; kingdom Metazoa; phylum Chordata; class Actinopteri; order Characiformes; family Serrasalmidae; genus Colossoma; species Colossoma macropomum. The sequence continues at coordinate 1,025,594 of NW_023494798.1, forward strand.
AAGTTATAAGGAGTGTTTCAGCCCTAGACTGCTTTTTAAATGAGGTCAGCCAATCAGAACAGAGCTCATTTCCATATGTTTATGATTGATTGATTGAATTATGATTGATTTTGGCACATACAACCACATAAATGTCATAAGTGTAAAAAAAAAAAATACAAGAAAAATGCAGGACATGGGCCCTTTAAATGAACACCTATTATACACTTGAATTTAAAAGAGGATGTGAACGGTTAAGCCAAGGATTGGTTGAAAAAAAAATCACCTCTTCTTCCTCGGGTACGCGGGACTCTCGTAAGGCGGTGGGGAAAACACGTGGAGTGAAACTGATCTTAATGCAGCCCGCTGACCTGGGGGCAGGTACATCCTTCTGTTTGTCCTTTTTCCCGCTGTTTATCCGACCTAAGAGTGATTCTGTTAGCTTAACAGGCCTTCATCAACTTTAGTCACGATCAACAAGTCACATTACGCCAGATCACATCCCGAAAAAATAAGCAGATCACAGCAGTATTAGTGGGAGCATTATGCAATAATGCAAGCATTTTAATGCTAAAAGCGAAAGCTCAGCCAAAAGTCAATTGAGTGACCATTATTAGCCCCACAACGGGAGTGGTGGGCAGCCCTATCCGCAGCGCAGTTGGGGGTTAGGCGCCTTGCTCAAGGGCACTTCAGTCACAGTACTGTCGACTCAGGGGATCAAGCCGGTGACCTTACGGTCACAGGGCTGGTTCCCTAACCTCCAGCCCACGACTGCTCCAAATGTGCATTTTCCCCTTTTACACCAAATTTAGTCAAGCAGCCAAGACAGGTTTGATGACTAAAGTTTGCTTTTTTAGTTTTGCACTGAAGCCAAGAAGCTAATGTAGCTAACAAGTAAAGGAAGCTTATACCCCTTATACCAATTAGCATCATACAAACTGCACACCTAAATCATCACAGACTCGCCTCAAACCATGCGGAGTTGTGCATCTCTAATAGACTAGATTATTGCTTGCAGCTAAAAGCAGTAATAGTTGTTATCATGAGGACTGGACTTTGTCTGGACTTTTGTCCATGTCTATTAGGGACTTCTAAACACAGCCTGAGGCAAGTGTGTGATGAGTTAGTGTGCAGTTTGTATGATGCTTATTAGTGGCTACAACCTTCCAGATTCAGTATTAAACCAAAGCAAACATGTCTTAGCTGACTGACTATATTTGGGGTAAAAATGTAAAAACATCTGTAGAACCCAATATTGTAAAGAATCCTCAGTAATGTAATAATGCCCAGATATGTAATAATATTTTGCACTTAACTTGGTCAAAAATGTAATAAAACCCAATAATGTAATAACTTTCCCAAGAATGTAACACATATTCTAAACTTATAATGTATTTTTTTGGAATGATAATGTAATATTTTATTATATTATAGGGAATTCATTACATTATTGGGAATTCAGCATATTTAGAATATCATATATATAATTTATCATATATACAAGTTGATCATTTTTCAAATTAATCATATAAACTTTTCCTTATTCTACATTTTGCTGAATGCACAAAAGCATAGCAGACGGCCATTGGGAAGTGCTCTCAACAGTATTACATCATCCATTTTGAAAAAAGAAAAGATGAACTTATAAATATGACAAATTCCCAATAATATAACATATTAATTATAATATCATTTTACCAGTTTACACATTGTATTACACTATTGGAGAAGTTATTACTGGATGTTTTCCCATTTCTGATCAAGTTATGTGCAAAATATTGTTTATGGGCAATATTACATTATTGGGAAATTATTACAGTATTGGGTTCTACAACATCTCTAAGGTTCAGTCTTTGAGCTGGATTTGCTTCTGGAATCTTCTTTTACTCATGATCCAAGTAACCTCAAACATATTCAGTGATGTTGAGGTCTGGACTCTGGAGTGGTCAGTCCATTGTTCTGAGAGCACCAGCAGCTTCTTTGTTTTATTTGCAAATTTTGTCTGTTTGCTTTAGGCGGTCTAGCGGGTCTTGCATGGTTGTTCGGAGTCACATTTTTTCAACATCTTTCAATTTTTTTTTTTGGAAAAGTTTAGTCTCTGACTTTTTGCACTGTGTGTAAATAATGAAATTAAATCGGTGTAAAGCTGGTGGTAAAATCAGACACATTCATTTTACTTTCTCACCTTCAGTTCTGCTGGGGTTTTGTGCAGCTTTCTCAAGCTTTCTCTCTTTAGGAACTTGTTTATCCACCTGCGTGGTGGTTCCTTGTAGCCTTCGTCGAGCCTCCTCTTCCTCTGCCGTTTTCCTCTGCTTTTCTTTCCAGGCCTCCAGTTCTGCTGTGGCTCTCGCACACTCTTCGTCCTTCATCGTCTGAATTCTCACCCGCTCCTCTTCCTCAAGCTGCACACAAGTAACCAGTAGTAGAAGAAATTGTCAAAGTACTTTTTAAAAAATGTTTCGCTAGAGACTAGAATTAAACAGGCCTTTCTGTTTCTGTGTCTTTAACTAATATATGTAAATAATCTTTTTTTTTTGATTGGCTGCCCTGTGCTATGCCTTAATATGGGCTCAGTGTGAGCTGAAACACTCCTTATAACACAGTGTGAATGGGCGGGGCTAAACTGCTGTTGGTGGAATAGGGGGATAAATGGAAATGTGCTGGTTTTCGTAATATCACAAAAACTATAAATTCAAAAAGCAGTCAAAAAGTGGTGAAAATAGAGTTCTACATGATATGAGCCTTTCGTGTTTAATTACTGACGCTCAATTCTGGAGTTTATTGGGTTAATAGTGACTTGAGAGTATCCAATGTTATAAGGATGATATAAGGAGTTGTTGTCGGTGTTGTACGTACAGAGATTAGAGGACACAGACCTTCATCATAGTCTCCAATGTGTATTTCTTTTCCTGCTGAATCTTTGCGGCTTTGGCCTTGGAGTTTTCTGCAGCCTTGTTTTGAGTTTTGAGGATGGCCTCGTCTCGAATCTCTCTTTGTTTGGCTTTGTCTGTAATAAGGCAAAATGGTTCAGTTAGACAGTGAAGAGCAATTGATTTAAATACCCCTGAACTTCAAATACTGCTAAACTACTATACTACTACTACTAAAACAACTACTATACTACTAAACGTCAAATGTTTGAGGTTTGTGGTGAAACTGCTGCTGTTTGTAAACTCAGTAATAGAAAAAAATGGTTTTAGGCTATATGTTTTATATAATCTTTATATAGTTCCCTACAAAAAGTTATTTAAAAGTGGTGGGGACAAACTCTGGAATTTCAAAAAGTGGTAGGTGTCCCAAGAATAACTTTGCATTTGTTTGCTATGGCTCATTTCATTTAACTGTTAAAGGGGAATCCCACCAATTTCTCGAAATCTCTGCATAGTACAATTACTAAGATGTAATCAGAGAGCATTCAGAGTGGTTTGGTGTGAAATGGTGCAGATTTCTTTACAGTGGTGGTGATAGGAACCAGGGGTCGCCATGACTACAACACAGATATAGACATTTTATTTACTATCCAGAACCACCAGTGAACCTACACGAGTCCTCTGAGTTTATATGGAATGTTGATGATGGAAAATAGTGGTAAATCTGAAAATAATAATAGGTTTTTCGTTGGGGACTATTTTGCTTCACAACGCCCTTTATGTATCCCTCCACCATGGACAGATATTTTTAAAAATCTTTCAGCCAAAATCTTATCACAAAACTATTGTGTCAAGCTTCAGGCAGTGTATTCATAATCATTTTATGTAATAACTTTGTATGAGGGAGCCTTTAGAGGTGGACGTTTGGCTCCTATTACCATCACTGTGAACAATTCTGACTTGGTGAGTTTGTCTAGAACAAAGCATTTCACACCAAACCACTCTGAATGACTCTGCTTCCATTTTAATGACTGAATTATGAAGACATTTTGAAAAAATAGTGCAAATTTCACTTTAAGAGTGAACCACTTTCAATACAGTACTAAAAAAATCAATGTTAAAACAATGTTTCATGAAGGCATTCACTGATGGTCACTTTCATTGAAACTACTGTTAATGGTAAAAATGGCCATCTCAGTGCATCCTATTAATTTTATATAATGTTTTATATGATCAGAGTGTTGCACAGAGATAGAATGCTACTTTGCAATCTTTTGCTCTGAATTAAATATTGTACTTATCCAACCCAAACCAATCAGGGCAGCGTAGAATTATAGCTTTGTAGAAAATATGCTGCTAAAAATCCCAAATAATAATGAAAATACCAAATATTTACCACAAATTTAGACACGTTTCTTCACCTCATAACAGTTTTAGCAATAATGATGCATGAAAATTACAGAAATGTGTTTTACTACACGGCTATGATGTAAGTGTGGGGTATAAAAATAGAAAACAACACATACCCACATCTCTGCTGAGGTGCGTCCACAGGCCTTCTTTCTTTTTCGGCAGAGTAAAAACTGCAACGCCGTTTCCCAGTTTGGCCACACTTTTATCATCATCTACAGGCTCAGAAAGGAAGGCTTCAAACAGAAACGGAGGGAAACTAACCTGAGGGGACAAAAAGGGCATTGCTCTCTTAAAGGGGAATTTCACTAATTTTTCAAAATATTTGAAAAATTCAGTCTTCGAGATGTAAACAGAGTCAGAGTGGTTTGGTATGAAATGATTCAGATGTCTTTACAGTGGTGGTGATAGGAACCAGGGGTCGCCATGACTACAACACAAATATAGACATTTTATTTACTATTCAAAACCACCAGTGAACCTAGATGTACACCAATCTGGCATAACATTATGACTACCTACTTGTTTCTACACTCATTGTCCATTTTATCAGCTCCACTTACTATATAGGTGCACTTTGTAGTTCTACAGTTACAGACTGTAGTCCATCTGTTTCTCTGATACTTTGTTAGCCCCCTTTTACCCTGTTCTTCAGTGGTCAGGACCCCCATGGACCCTCACAGAGCAGGTACTATTTGGGTGGTGGATCATTCTCAGCACTGCAGTGACACTGACCTGGTGGTGGTGTGTTAGTGTGTGTTGTGCTGGTGTGAGTGGATCAGACACAGCAGTGCTGCTGGAGTTTTTAAACACTGTGTCCACTCACTGTCCACTCTATTAGACACTCGTACCTTGTCAGTCCACCTTGTAGATGTAAAGTCAGAGACGATAGCTCATCTGCTGCTGCACGGTTTGTGTTGGTCATCCTCTAGTCCTTCATCAGTGGTCACAGGACGCTGTTGGCTGGATATTTTTGTTTGGTGGACTATTCTTAGTCCAGCAGTGACACTGAGGTGTTTACAAACTCCAGCAGCACTGCTGTGTCTGATCCACTCAGACCAGCGCAACACACACTAACACACCACCACCACGTCAGTGTTACTGCAGTGCTGAGAATGATCCACCACCCAAATAGTACCTGCTCTGTGAGGGTCCATGGGGGTCCTGACCACTGAAGAACAGGGTAAAAGGGGGCTAACAAAGTATCAGAGAAACAGATGGACTACAGTCTGTAACTGTAGAACTACAAAGTGCACCTATATAGTAAGTGGAGCTGATAAAATGGACAATGAGCGCAGAAACAAGGAGGTGGTCAGAATGTTATGCCTGATAAAATAGTGATAAACACCCTACGTGTACCCCTCTGCTATAATGGACTGAAATAAATGCATTACAATACATTTTAAGCCAGAACTGTATCATAAAACAATGTGTCAGATATCACATCTAAGCATTTCATGTAGTTAAAACTTTCAGTGAGGGAGCTTTTAGAGGTGGACGTCTGGTTCGTATCACCACCACTGTGACGATTCTGACTCGGCAAGTTTCTCTAGAACAGAGCGTTTCACACCAAACCGCTCTGAACAACTTTGTTTACATCTTAACCGTTTAATTACGTAGAATTTTTGGAAAATCGGTGGGGTTCCCCTTTAACCAGTTTTTCTCACAGCAGCGCTATGAAGCCAGAGCCGCCGACTGGCTGCGGAAGTTTAATGCGATCTTCTCACCTTCAGGAACTCATCCGTACAAAGCACGTCCACTTTGGCCGGCTTCACCCCCTTTAACGGGATACTGAGGTACACCGTGGTTTCTGTCTGGGTCCATGTGTGGTCTCTGACCAGCAGCGGCATCCTGAACGCACGAGACTGATCAGCTTAGCTTTTAGATCAGCTGCCTCTGTTTAGTGGGAAAGCGTGGTTGCTATGTCGCCGACTGGTTGCTAGGGGGAGGAGACTAACCAAACGCCCCTCTTGGCTCTGTAAGTGTGCGGTTAAAGGGCTCATATCCTACATCTGTCTTGTTTTTTCTGTAAGTGTAATTTTAACCCTCCTGTTTTCCTCAAATTTACTAACATCTTTAATCCTTGGGGTCAGTGTGAGCCTTTAAACCTCTGAACTATTAGTGGTTCTGGCAGTACTACAGGTGTGGTTATGGTAAATTAGGGCCCTACACACTTGGTTGGTTCTTTAAGGGTTCTTTAGGAAAGAAAATGGTTCTAAATAGATCCATGAACGATGAAAGAACCCTTCGCATGATTAAAGGGGTTTTTTTTTCAATTAAGTGACCCTTATTAGTCTGACAACGGGGAAATTTCACCTTCGCAATCTAACCCATCCGTGCAGACACACACTAGAGGGCAGTGAGCACACTTGCCCGGAGTGGTGGGCAGCCCTATCCGCAGCGCCCAGGGAGCAGTTGGGGGTCAGGTGCCTTGCTCAAACGCACCTCAGTCACAGACTGCTGGCTCAGAGGGTCAAACCGGCAACCTTTCAGTCACAAGGCTGGTTCCCTAACCTCCAGCCCACGACTGCCCCAGTCTGGGGTTCTTTGCATCATGAAAGGGTTCTTCAGATTGATGGAGTGGTTCTATATAGGACCATGAACAGTCAAAGAACCCTTTGCATGATTAAAGGGTTCTTTGCATCAAGAAAGGGTTCTTCAGATTGATGGAGAATGTGCTGTGTATGGAACCTTTTTAAAAAGGGTTCTTCCATGGTTACAAGCCTGCCATCGACAATAGATGAACCCTTTTGGGGGCTATATAGAGTGCGTTTAAAAAAAGGTTCTGTATAGATCCATCTACAGCACATTCTCCATAAATCTGAAGAACCCTTTCACAATGCAAAGAACCCTTTAATCATGCATAGGGTTCTCTGAGTGTTCATTTTCTTCACTAAAGAACCCTTAAAGAACCATCATTTTTAAGTGTGTTAATTTGTCAACTTTTTCTAACCTCTTTTTATCCCTTACAATTAAAGACTTTTAATCGCTGCACCTTTAAGAATGGTATATGTAAATGAGCTGTGTTTTGATTGACTGCCCTGCACTGTGCCTCGTTCAAAAAGCAGTCTGGGCTGAAACACTCCTTATAACATCAGTGTGAATGGGTGGAGCTAAACTGCTGTAGTCTGAATGGGTGGATATAAGTAAATGTGATGTTTTGAGTGACATCACAAAAACAGTAAATTCTGTTTTGTTCCTGCTTCCATAAGTGAACTGTAAGGACTGGGGGGCAAATGGGACGTTTTGAAACTACAAACATCATACTTTATTTCAGGTGAGGGAAATTCAATTTTCCGTGATATGGGCCCTTTAAACTGCGAAGTCCAGGAGCAGCATTGAGAAAACTAGATTACAAGGCCTTCACCTTTCAGAAAACTAGCCCAAACAAGCTCTCTGCTATGGGACTGAACACGGGGTCACTGGAAATACTAAACTTTGGTAATTTTACAGCTCACAGACAACACTGAGACACAAAAGGCTTTAACTTTACCATGTGAAGTCCATTTAATTCATTTGAATGGCACACGTAACAAAGGCAAAGTCAGTGTATTAAAACAACCCACACGTGAACTGAGAGGCATCATTAGAGAATCTGCCTCTGATATAATTACTGAGCCAGATTCTGAGTATATCGTCACTAGTCCATGTTAATCTTTCATTTAGGGTTATTTTTAGCTGTACATTCAGCGTCTGCGAACAAATCAGTTGCACCAGGTGCTCCATATGGTATTCATGTGACCACACACAGTGCCTTCTATTCCTGATCTGTCATGGTTTAAACAAGCGAAGCAAGGCTAAGGCACCAGGTGTCAAACAGTCTTCATACAGCCAAGCACTTCAAAAACAAGCAACTGCTTTTTTATATGAGAGGAAAAATAATCATTTGAGCAAATTATAACATGTTTATAATACAGGAGAAATTCGTTTTTGTTCGTTTTTCTCTCCAACGGTTCGGTCACAGTCATAGATTCAGTATAACCGCACTGAAGATGCGGCAGGAGAAACAGATAGAGAACAATGCGTGAACTGTAGGAACCGAGAAAGACGTTCTCTAAACACTTGTTTCGATACTGATTTTAACATGCCCTCGTAAACGTGGCCTTGGGGAAACCCCAGATGCCAGCTCAAGGACCGTTCCATTACTTTATTAGCTCAAGTCAAAGTTTATTAGATGAGCCCTCTGAGGGGTCAGGAACCGAGTGAACCGAGTCTACTTCAGCAGCAGAAGCTGCCCAGAAATTACAGTGGTCTGATGCAATTTTGTCTTCAAACTCCACAAAAATGCTGCACTAAGCTGTTCAAAAGTAATAGAAATAAAAATATTTGAAAATGCTTCATATCTCAAAAGTACTCTTAAAATGGTTCTTTAGGCTTCTTTAGTAAAGGCAATGGTTTTATTTAGAACCATGAGTTTTCATGCTGAAATGGTTCTTCAGATTGATGGGGAATGTGTTGTATAAGGTTCTATAGAGAACCTTTTTAAAAGGGTTCTTCTACCATTAGAACCATCCACCACCATCTGGAAAAAACATATCAGCATGCAAAGAAAAATGTCATGCTTAAATGGTTCTATGCATGCTGAAACAGTTCTTTAGATCAACAGAGAATGTCGTATATGGTTCTATACAGAACCCTTTTGAAAAGCGTTCTTCTATTGTTGCAACCATGAACCTGAAGAACCATTTCACCAGGCAAAGAACAATTTCATGCTTAAATGGTTCTGTGCATGCTGAAATGGTTCTTCAGATTGACGGAGAATGTGTTGTATATGGTTCTATATAGCACCAAAACGCGTTCTTCTATTGCTACAAACATCAATCTGAAGGACTGTTTCACCATGCAAAGAACTTTTTCCTGCTTAAACGGTTCTTTGCATGTTGAAGCAGTTCTTGAGATAAACAGAAAACATGTTGTATATGGTTTCTATATAGAACCTTTTTGAAAAAGTTCTATATAGCACCAAAAATGTTCTTCTTTTAGAACCATTAATCTGAAGAACCTTTTCTGCATGCAAAGAGCGATTTCATGCACAAATGGTTCTTTGCATGGTGATATAGTTCTTGAGTTTGACAGAGAATGCGTTGTATATGGTTCTATATAGAACCTTTTTGAAAAGGGTTCTATATAGCACCAAAAAGAGTTCTTCTATTGTTGCAACCATGAATCTGAAGAACCTTTTAACCATGCAAAGAACCATTTAAGCTTGAAATGGTTCTAAATAGAACCACTGCCTTTACTAAAGAACACTTGAAGAACCATCTTTTTTAAGTGTACACCATTCAGTTTGCTGTGACTATGATAAATGTAGCAATCTGCCCCATCTGTTATACAGGACTGCTGATACTTCATTACTCTGCTAGTTTGCATGCTAAAGGCTACACAGCTAGCAACACCAAAAAGAAGGGCCGTCACGATTGATCAACTAAAAATGGATTAGAATGTACATTCCTGATGATTTGGTTTTAGTTATTAGTCTGCAATTTTAATGATAAACAGGGTATCTGCAGATCATTCTAAAGTCATGTTTAGCATACTGGAGATTCTCCACAAGGGGGAGCTATTAGCACTCAAATAACTTTTATTTGCATTATTGAAAGAGAGAAAACCCACACCAGCAGGATCTCATGAATGCACGTATGTTTGAAGTGACAACCTGCATGCATATGAAGTAAATTTACATACTGCACATACATAAAAGGTTTGGGTTAACTCTGTGTAGGTTAATCAGCTCAGCAGACAGCTAACAGGCTAAAAGGCTCACCCAATAACATAGAGTCAGTTTTTACTGGACATCTGGAACATAAAAAGTAAACGCCAGCTGAATGTCAAATGTCTGTGTTCAAGCAGAGCTGGCCTAAATTAAACTTAAAGTTAAACTCTAAGCAGTAAGTGTTAGCTTGGTACTAACGAAACACTGACATCCCCATAAAAGTGCTAGCAGCATAGGGGTGGAACCCAGGTTACTTCCAAATCTAAGTAAATGATGTTGACATCAGCTAATTTTTCATTATTTAGCCTTAAAAAAGACAAAAACAAACGGACTATACTATTCATCTAAATTATCACTGGATTATTTGATCGCTTGTATATTTGATAGTGACAGCCTTACAAAACACTCCAGTTTTAAACCAAAGCTTATAGCCAAAAAATCATGTACATAATGTTAAGACTTCTCAGAAAAAAATGGTGCTACATTACAAAGTTACCAAGACTGACTGATTTTCTCACAATGCTCATCTAGTAGAGGAAGGGAGTGTTCCAATTGGTGTAACGCACTTCTGAATTGAGTTGAGGGCATGTTAAAAAAAGTTTTCCGCTGAATTTGCTGAGGGCGTGTTAAAAAAAGAATTGTAATAATATTTGTATTTAAATGGGGCATTTGTGTGTGCGATTCCTTGGTACATAAAAACAGGACTACGACAAGACTAGATCATCACCGCAACACATCTGCACTGTCAAATTACAGAGGAGATCGTGTTTGAACTTTACATTCAGGATGCCACACTGCTTCAACTGCTGCACGCTATAGTCAAAAGCAAAACAATATTAGAACAATATCAAATTCAAAACATCAGATGTATAAAACATCAACAGTAGACAACATGAATGAAAAACATCCATCCTCTCGATGTGGGAATATACATTTACAGTCTTTTGAAACAAAGATGTCTTTAAGATTACATGGACATGGCTCTTTTATTACAATCCAGGGGTAGGAAATGACAAATTGTCATATGAATGATTAAATTAACTGATCAAAAAGCATTTGATCTATAGCATTTGATATATTCTGTGCAATTTCTTAATAAAGTTGTTCTCGAACCACCTTCAAGTAATACAATCTCATCAAAAAATGGAAAAAAAGCAGAGAAAACCAGTTAAGGAAATGCAATTAAACATCAAAAGGTGACTGATATATTCAAAAGCATTTTAGTGCACACAATCAGTTTCTCTGTTATTATTATCATTATCGTCATTATTATTAGGGGCTCTCTGTGACCTTTGCTGGACCAGAGCACTTACGCTACAAGCACTCACATAATAAACGGCACACTGAATGAAATAAATGAGAAAAGAAGGAGAACGAGGCAAGTTACAGAGCACAAGCAAGCTACGATGCTCACTACGACTCAACTACAGACTGTGACACATCAATCCTCTACATTAAGAGAAATCAACGAATGTATTGGATCGCTCTGGTCACCAATCGGAAAATGCTACAGTAGCCAAAAATGATAATCGCTACATTCGGCGCCAGGAGCTTTGACCAACCGAGCTCACAAGCTTTAGTTCTTCATTCGCTGCTCTGCCATAATGACATATAGCTTTGGCAAATTACAAGCGGATGTTCAAAGGCAGCAACTAGAGCACTTTTTACAATCCAGCCTTCTTCACGGGCCTTTACTGAGCTGCTCTGAGTTTCTGACTCATCTTCCTTTGGCACACAGCACTCACGACTGGACAGAAAACACTGAACCCTCAACCTTGAGTTCAGGTTGAGCCAAACAGTGAACACGTATAGCAGCAAACCGTTTCTCCTCACCAGCATACATACAAGCTTACTGAACGATTTCAAAAAATAATCCAAACTGTTTAGCCGAATGTACCTGAACGCACCATTCGCAGAAATTATGGATCAACCTCTAAACCAGAGAATCCACCATACAAGGTACCTAAGAGGAGGCCGGGAAGACAGCATGGAACCACGGGCTCAGAGAAAACGGTCCAAGTATTCGAATGATGAATTTCTACACCAGAAGATGAGTTCGGGCAGGCACAAGGAAGACATCTGACCTCAGACGATACAAAGCTAAAGCCCTGGTCTCTGTATTTACACTTCAATCCAAACAGATGGAGATTTTATAGAGCAAAGGTACTGGATGAAGCAAGAAACTTATAAAAGCCTCTCCTCTTTGTTTCAAATGGAGATTGCAACATTTTACAGACCAACTACCGCAAGAGAAAAGAGGAGAGGCGAGTGGAGAAAATGAGCTCTCCCCAAAGAGCACTGAAACCGAGCGCAGAAGGAAATAACTTTGACGTTCACACCGGCACAGTGAAGTCTAGCTGCATCCCTGCAGATAAAGGCCCAGGAAGGGCAAAGCCTCGGCTTTGGCAGAAGAAACCTCAGCTTGGGCAAAAACTAGCTAGCTAGTTATCTAGCTGGATATCTGACTAAGTTAGCCAGGGAGCTAAGCTGTTGGTGAAGTACCTACTATTAATGTTAGCTGAAAGTTCACTAGCAGAGGTTTGTTAGCAATGTTTCAGAGACCGTATGCTGTAGTTACATGTTTATGGTTCAAATTACATCAGCAAGATAACTTAGAATCACTCTTTCAGTGTTTTACATAACTAGCTAACCCTCCGCTTCACCACAATTCATTTATTTAAAAAAATAAATCAGCTTGGAAGAAACTATTTTGGGCTGAAGTTAGCTAACCTTCATCTTAGCCCAAATCCATTTAGCCTCAATCTGGGCTGAAGTTAGCTAGGTAGCTAACTGGAAGAAGCCTCATCTTTTAAAACGTCTTTTAGTGCATGTTAGCCAGCTAACTACTTCACTCTCACCCTAAGCCTTTTATTTTTATGGCGCCATCAGTTTGGAATACGCTGACTCGGGCAGAAGTTAGCATTCGCAATTCTAATTACATCCGTTGGATACACTGCTCCTTCAGTAACCAGCTGACTCTCACTTTAATGCTAATCTGTTTATATAAAAGGAAACAGCTTGAAAGAAGCCTCAACATGGGCTGAAGTTAGCTAGCTAGACATTAGCTAGCTAGAAGAAGCCTCAAGTTGGCCTGAAGTTAGCTAACCTTCATCTTAGCCCAAATCCATTTATTTTTCCAGAAGAAATAAGTTGGGAAGAAGCCTCAGTCTGGGCTGAAGTTAGCTAGGTAGCTAACTGGAAGAAGCCTCATCTTTTAAAACTTCTTTTAGTGCATGTTAGCCAGCTAACTACTTCACTCTCACCCTAACTCTTAATTTTATCGAGCTATCAGTTTGGAATACGCCGATTCGGGCAGAAGTTAGCATTCGCAATTCTAATTACATCCGTTGGACACACTGCTCTTTCAGTAACCAGCTGACTCTGTTTATTTGAAAAGGTAATCAGCTTGAAAGAAGCCTCAACATGGGCTGAAGTTAGCTAGCTAGACATTAGCTAGCTAGAAGAAGCCTCAAGTTGGCCTGAAGTTAGCTAACCTTCATCTTAGCCCAAATCCATTTATTTTTCCAGAAGAAATAAGTTGGGAAGAAGCCTCAGTCTGGGCTGAAGTTAGCTAGGTAGCTAACTGGAAGAAGCCTCATCTTTTAAAACTTCTTTTAGTGCATGTTAGCCAGCTAACTACTTCACTCTCACCCTAACTCTTAATTTTATCGAGCAATCAGTTTGGAATACGCCGATTCGGGCAGAAGTTAGCATTCGCAATTCTAATTACATCCGTTGGACACACTGCTCTTTCAGTAACCAGCTGACTCTGGTTATTTGAAAAGGTAATCAGCTTGAAAGAAGCCTCAACATGGGCTGAAGTTAGCTAGCTAGACGTTAGCTAGCTAGAAGAAGCCTCAAGTTGGGCTGAAGTTAGCTACCCTTACCTTAACCCTGATTTATTTATTTTAGAGAAGAAATCAGTTTGGAAGAAGCCTCAGCTTAGGCTGAAGTAAACAAGCTAGATAAAGCCTGAAGGTAGCTAGCTAACTAACTAGAAGAAGCCTCAACCTTTTTACTCTGAAGAAGAAATTTATATCCACCCTGACATGGGGCTTCTTTGTATCTTTAGTCTGCAGAACTGCAGCTAGATACGTCTGCATTGGCAACTTCTCCAATAACAAAAAAACAAAAAAATACACAACACAACATTCAAGATTGTCCCTCGCTCTTCGCTGTAGGTGGGCCTGGATTCTCCCGTGTTTTAAGGAGCTGTGCTCCTTTCTCCTCCATGCAGCTGTCGCAGCCCCACACAGCGTCCACCTCGGCCGTCAGCAAGTTATAGGCCGTCTCCGTCATCCCTGTGCAGACCCTGTGGAACCACTTCTGACAGGAGGCCTCACACAAAATGGCCTCCTGGTCATCATTCACCTCGCTGAGGCAGATTCCACACGGATATACAGGCTCTGACAAGGAGGCGGAGTTGTTTGGCCTGCTAGGGTGAGCCAAAGGTTTATTATTGGCCAAAACAGTGCCACTGCGGCACGTAGTCCCGGGCCTCCGGTTCCTCTCTGTAGGGGTTTCAGGAGGCTGAGGGGACTTCTTCAAAGGGTCGGTGCTGGGGTGGATCATACCATTGATCTTCTCCATCCCTCCATCTAGGCCGGCCGAGACGTTTCCCCTGTTCTTTCCCTTAGGCTCCACCTGGGCGTCTTGACCTCCACCTCCCTCCTCGGAAGTCTGGCTCTGCTTCCGTGGCGATGTGATATTCTGGCTGGCGTTTTTGCTGTTTGTGGTTTCATTTGGGTCCTGTTTGGGTGTGGATGTGGGCGTGTTGGACTGGCCAAAGTTGCTGGGTGGCTGAGGGAGTCCAGGGCTCATATCAGGGCTTGGTTTGACCGCCAGTGGCAGATTCCCGGTTCCTTCTGGACCGAACCCTGGACCTGAGCCATCCGGACCACTTTGGTTTTGATTCACATTGGGAAGGGGCAACTGGTTCAAGTTCTCTCCAGGACCTGGTCTAAAGGGTTGTCCAGGTGGAAGGTGCATGCCGCTGCCATTGTTAAACATGGGCTGATTAGCGAATGCCGGATTGTCCGGATGCCCATAATTAAAGCTGGGCGGCCGGCTGAAGCCCATACCCATCGGGCCCATTGGGTTCTGGGCGAAAGGGTGTGGTGGCTGATTCCGCATCTGGTAAGGTCCCCCATAAGGAGAGGGCATCCTATTCTGGATATGGGGCACCAACCGGGGAGGGCCATAGCCACCAAATCCTGAATAGAGAGAGGGGCCGAAATAAGGGTTGGTGGTGTTCAGCGGCTTCAGTGAGGGAAGAGGAGAGTTGTAGTTGTCGTCAAAAGGATTGGTGGCCACCAAGTGATCGGAGCTGGGGTTCGCCGGAGGAGCATATTCGGACAGTGGTGCAAAGGAAGGAGTCTGTAGGGACACAGAGATGAAATGTGGGTCAGTTTATTGATGGACTGTGTAGGAATTTGTAGTAAATACAATTATAGAGTTCATATAACTTTTTCGAATTATAGAGAACTCTAAGCATGACAGGAAACAAAAAAAAACGCCTCCAGAAGCCACCATGGCTATTCTGACAAGTGTCAGTGACTTTTAAGATGACCTATAGCACTTTGCAACAAAAACCTAAACCGTTACAGAATCAGTGTTGGGCAGATTCCAACCAAATTAGGTGGACTTTGGTTGGATTTGGCAGGTGAGCAAAACTTGGCCTATAAAACCTTTAAACTGCATTGTTTACTAATGCAGATGGAATTTGAATAGACTTGAAAATGAGTTTGAGTCACAAAAAGCAAACATCTGCAAGTTATGAGAGTTCGATACACATGCTAATCAAATAATTTACATATCCTTTATTATTTTATTAAAATTGTTTTTTTTCATCCAGGCGTTTCTATGATGTTTTACAGGTAGACTAAAAAGTATATAAGTGTATAAAAACTTTTGGTTTATTCATACCAGACAACAAACACAAAGGACTGATGGGTTTCGCACATTTTTTTTAGCTGGAAACTCTGGCAACCCGGTACAAGATACATTAATATACTCAAACTATTATAATAATTTTATATTAAAATGAGGAGGTTAACAGGTAAGCACGGCCCAGCTAGAGCCTTTTAATAAAATGATATAAAATGAACACATGAAAACTACATCTGGCACTTAGAATTGGCAAAAATAATGGTACACATTATCATAAGAGGTTATCATAAGAGGTTATCATAAGCCCATCGTATCTGACTCTTCAGCAGCCTTTTTTCCTGAGACTGTAAAATATATAACTTGTACTTGACGGCTATGCTGACTGGAGATTCAATAAAGGAAGGCTGATCTCCGACTTCTGCATAGTACAGTATTACAAAGTTACTTGAGAAACAGGATGTTTGGTACGGAAGTCCTTCATCAACAGTTCAAACAAACTTTGTTTAATATTCCACAAATTTTCTAACCTCTACATGTATTACTGAGTTACACTCTTTTGGGATTATGCGTTGTTGCTATTGTGAGAAAACCTCATCTACAAATTAGTAAGTTTATAAATGACATAAAACGTTCTTAATCTTTTATGTATGTTTGCGTAACAGCAATTTATTCCAAGTAATTTGGGAACATTTGTATTAGTCCAGCTTCACATGATGCAAATTTGTCAAATGGTGGGAAAAAATATAAATACAAACAAGAAAGGAATAATAATAATAATAATCATAATAATAATAATAAGTAATAAGAAAGGAGTTACAAAGTTTTGAAAAGACCGTCTATATAGGCCACTTGATTCTTGTACCTGTGTACTGGACTTGCGTTTCTTCTTGTCCGGGCTCCCCAGCAGCAGGCCTGGCCCCTCCTAATACATCAAGACCACCATCTCCTCCTACAAACCCAAGCAAAATAAAACTTATTATGGAGTTTAAACGTTTTCACTTTTTTAATTTATAATGATCTAGTTCTGGAGAAAAAAGGACAAATCAGCACAATGGAAACAGTGAAAAAAAAACCTAAATTAATCTGCAGACCTACTGACTGTCAATGAAACATAAATCAACTAAAAAGTACTTATCACTGAATTGAATTCATGATTCCTTAACAACATGAATGGTCACCTTGGTTCCTGGAGGTCATTCTAAAGTCATGTCTGACTTTAGAATGACTTGTCGTTAATGACTTAGCAAGTTACACTATATGGCCAAAAGTATGTGGACACCCCTCCTAATTACTGAGTTCAGGTGTTTCAGCTACACCCAATGCTAACAACTGTATAAAGTGGCCAAGACTGTAGCTCAGTGACTTTAAACATGGCACTGTCACAGGACGCCACCTTTGTCACAAGCCAGTTTGGGAAACTTCTGCCCTGCTAGATCCGCCTCCATCAACTGTAAGTGATTTTATTGTGAAATAGAAGTGTCTAAGAGCAACAACAGCTTATCCACGAATACAAAGACCATGCAAACTCACAGAGCAGGGCTGCTGAGTGCCTCTGGGAGCTGCATCAGATTGATGATTGCATGAGGGTTCTTTGCATCACGAAAGAATTCTTCACAATGTGCTATAGATGGTTCTATACAGAACCGTTTATAAAATGGTTCTATATAGCACCCAAAAGGGTTCTTCTATTGTTATGATGTCAAGCTTGTATCAATAGAAGAACCCTTTTGGGTGCTATACAGAACCCTTTCTATGTAGAACCATGTATAGCTCATTCTCCATCAGTCTGAAGAACACTTTCATGATGCAAAGAACCCTTAATCATGCAAAACACTTCTTTGAGTGTTTATGGTTCTTTATAGAACCATTTTCTTTACTAAAGAACCCTTGACGAACCATCTTTTTTAGGAGTGTAGTAAGCTATCACGTTGAACATTGTTAGTTGTTATAGTCGGTTTATTACATATCTTTGTTCTTTGCTTCTAGGACTTCTTATATGTCTTATTATTATATATTATGCTATTATATGTTCCAACATTATAATTATAATGTATATTACAATGTCACTGATCATTTTGTCCTCAGCTCTGGACTCACAGCTCTGTGTTGATTTCTGTCCGTTGATGGTTTCCCTGCTTGTATGATAAAATGTGTCATTAATAAGCCTACAACTCTATGTTCTATAATTGCTGGGGTCTAAAGGGTTAAAAAAACGAGACAACAATAAAAATTTTGTTAATAAAAAATTGTTAATTACTATTCTGTAATAGTAAGAGCCCTTAAGGTATATATTTTATTTATATAGTTTCTATATGCAGTTGTACACACAAATTTGATTGGGTAATTTTCTATATAGAAATAAGTTAACACGTCCTTGCAATCAAACTTAAATATGGAATTTTCTGTATTTCTATTTGTTTTACTGAGTTTAACATACTGGAAAAAAAAAACATAAGACATAAAATAAAATATGCCGTGCACTTTTTTTCCCCAAAGTCAACACATAAACAGCATTAAAATGTGCAGCAGTGTGTTCTCTGTAGAGGATATATTAAATTATTTTCCAAAACATGTCATTTAAACATTTACATACAACTGTGGTCAATTATTGATTTATGTTTCCCTGAGTATAAACTACAAATAAACATTTTGTCTGCTCAAAAAAATGATTGAAATATTGATTTTAACTCTTGCATTCAGAGGAATACAGTCGGGGTGGACAGGGGTCCTTAGTAGGATGTTGCTTTGGCCCCCCAATGTTCAGAAATGGCCCTGCTGACTTCAATTTTCAAAGCATGACAAAATGCACTGAAACCGATCCATTAAATCTAAAAAGAAGAGCCAGAATTACAGCACAGGTTTGGTCAAAGTCACTGTTCTACTGGAGGTTCACTTCAGCTCTTTGGCTGAGCAACTGAACAAACCATTTCAAAGTTCACAGCAGACTCGTAAAGGTCTAGATGTCATTTCCAACCCAGAACTAACATGTTCTGCTTAAAGGGGAACTCCACCTTTTTTTTCAAATTTTCTGCATAATTAAATGTTTAAGATGTAAACAGAGTCGTTCAGAGTGGTTTGGTGTGAAACGCTCTGTTCTAGAGAAACTTACAGTCAGAACTGTTCACAGTGGTGGTGATAGGAACCAGACGTTCACCTCTAAAAGCTCCCTCACAGAAAGTTACTACATGAAACGGTTATGAATTCACTGCCTGATGTCCGAAACATTGTTTATAGTTAGTTTTGGGAGACATTTTTTTGTCTAAAACATACTTTAATCAGTTTATTTTAATCTGCTCAAGGTGGAAGGGTACGAGCAGGGTGTTGTGAGGCAAAACAGTCCCCAAAGCAATCATTTTTTTTTCAGATTCATCACTATTTTACCACCATCAGCAAACTCAGAAGGCATGTATTTGGTTTTGAATGGTAAATAAAATAGCTATATTTGTGCTGTAGACATCCTGAACCCCTGGTTCCCATCACCACCACTGTGAAGAAATATGAGTCTGTAAGTTTCTCTGCAAATGAACCACCTCACAACAAACCACTCTGAGTGACTGTTTACGTCTCAGCTACTGAATTATGCTGAAATTTCGAAAAATCGGTGGAATTCCCCTTTAAAGCGATCAGTTAGTCTAATAAGTGTCTGCACGGTCACTGCCGTCTGCTTAGAAGTTTCATTCAATCCGTCAGAGGCCTTGAAGGCCTTCTTCACCACGAAGCTTCTTAGTTCGTCAGCTTCTTGATCGAATTTTCCCGTTCCACCTTAAATGGTGCAGCAGTTACATTCTGGCGCCGTTTAAGGTGGAACGGGAAAATTCGATCAAGAAGCTGGCGAATAGGAAGCCAACTCGACACACACACATATAAACACACACACACACACTATACAGTGTGAAAAAGCACATTACCTCTGTTTCTTTTGAGCGAAAACGAATCTTTCTCCTGCTCCGTGGACATTACAGGTCACCTCACATGACTCTAAAGACCAAAAACGATCAAATAGGGCGAGATAACTTTCAGATCTGAGCGACTGAAGTGCTGACAACTCGTCTTTCCCCCTTTTAGTAGCTATCACTGCTATCTGTGTGTGTGTGTGAGTGAGAGAGAGAGAGAGAGAGAGAGAGAGAGAGAGAGAGCTACAGGAAAGCTACAACCTCTCGCAAACTTTGGGAGGAGCGGCTGGATTTAACTTCCTTTTACGCGCTCCTGGTGGGGTAAACGGACAGACCCCGGTTAAGCGGAGGCATCCCGGGGGCCCTGCGCGCCGTGGCGGGGCCGCGAACCCGCTCTGGGGGTCGTTTGCTGGGGGCGTGTTGGGGGGCCGCTGCGCAGATACCCCTCCGCCATTAGCATGTGAGTGTGTCTGAACTGCTGCTGCGTTTGATGTGCGGTAGTTTCTGACCGCGGTTTATCTCCACCCGTATTCCGGCAGCGCCCGCCTCCTGCGCTCTGATTGGCTCATACTGTCCCGCCTGACGTGTTGTCATTGGTTACTAAGATGGACTGGGCTGGAATTGGACAGGAGTGCATAGTTCTACTCTGAGAAAAAATGGTGCGTGTTTATTGTTAATTTAAAGGGGAATTCCACCGATTTTTCAGAATTTCTGCATAATTCAGTGGCTGAGATGTAAGTCATTCAGAGTGGTTTGGTGTGAAATAGTTCAGATGTCTTTACAGAGGTAGTGATAGGAACCAGGGGTCACCATGACTACAACACAAATATAGACATTTTAATTACTATCCAGAACCACCAGTGAACCTACACGAGTCTTCTGAGTTTTTAAATGGAATGTTTATGGTGGTGAAATAGTCATAAATCTAGAAAAACAGCTTTCTTGTATCCTTCCACCCTGAATGGATTAAAATAAACTGATTAATATACGTTTTACACTAAAAACTTTGTCAGAATTATTGTAAAACTACGTCTAAGACATCAGGCAGAATATTCATAATGATTTCATGTCATAACTTTCTGTGAAGGAGCTTTCAGAGCCATTAAACTCTCTTTTTACATCATCCTGTTTACATTGTCACTGTTTGACTGTGCAGAAAATTGGAAAAATCCGTGGAGTTTCCCTTTAGTTGTATAGTTGTACAGTTAAAGTTTTTCCATGTACTCACTGTTTGCAAACAACAAAAACAACAACAGTAATAATAATGATAATAATAATAATAATGATAATAATAATAATAATAATTCGGGATCCACTATGTGGTCTGATGCTGATATCCAATAGTTTTCACGTATGTGTCTTCTGTAACCAATACAAAAATACTAACTAGATCCATCTGAATTAGCATTACAGAGAAATATGACTTATTTGTATTATTTGTATTATATTGTGTGTGTATTATTAGGGCAGCAGCCCAGCACCTAAACATTCTGCTCTTCCAGAAAACAATCAGTTCATCATCAAATATCGGTCAAAAATACTAATTAAATCTCTGCTGATACTGACTTGATTCCGATATCGTTGTTCATCCTTAGTCTTAATAATAATCATAATAAACTTTTGATATAGAGCATTTTTCAGATAAACAGAGAGCACATTACAGACCACTGATAAAGTTCAGTAACTGTATTAAGAGAAAGCTAAACTTTGTTTATTTTTTGTTTATATATACACACACACACACACACACACACACACACACATATATATATATATATATATATATGTATATATATATATATATATATATATATATATACATATATATATATATATATGTGTGAAAACCCATATCTCCAAAATGGTAACTTTTCAGGAGAAGGAAAAAAATCTACTTTACTTTTAATGTAAGTCAATGGAACCAGAATTTTTTCCGATCATTTTAGGCTTTTTCCCTCGGTCCATTCTTCATGAAATTTACACACAATTTAAAGAGCAACTGGCGTTATTAGATTATGTCCAAAACTGAAAAATGATAAAAAAGAGAGAGATTTTGTACATGTATATATAGTATAGCATAGAATAGTATAGTCCTGCTTTCTGATTGGCTAGTAGTGCCCTGCACCTTTTGTGGGTAGTAGGATATAATCCAGTTTGGACTAATAGAGCTCTGCCTCCTGTGCTCTAATTGGTTAGCTGCATATTCCTGCACTAGGATTGGCTACGGTTGGCTTGGTTGAAGCACTAGCCAATCACAACACAGAAGGGCGGGGCTTGTCAGAATATAGGTGGGAAAAACAACACGCTGCTGATGTAACATTAGAAAGGAAGCAGCTTCTAACTGCGTTATTACTGAAGCCCTGACTAATCATTCTGTCTTGGAAATCACTGCGTTCAACTGTGTGGACATTTCTAGCCTGTTATATCGTCCCACTTTGTGTTAAAAAGCAACATTTATGATATAAATATTATACGTCCAGTAGACTTTCTTGAGGATCAGGAGGAACCTGGCTAAGTGGATTTGGTAAACTGATGATCACTGCTGGCTGTTTTGATTAAATCAAGTTAAACAGGTGTGTACAAGAAAACAGCCTACCAGCATCCGCCCACAGGCATGTGTTTACTGTGCTTGTGTTGTGGAGGTTTATGTACGGGCATGTTAATTGTGTAATATGAACATGTTCACAGATGAAGGCCATTACAGGTTGTAATGGAAATGACTGCTGCCCTTGAAAATAAACACGACACACATATACATTCATTTTTACCTGATTTTATTATTTCTGGCAATCAGTTATTCATTTATGACTTAAAATAGTTGGCTTTTAATTTGTTTTTTCCTATATAAGACTTTTGGCGTGGATATTAAGGTTATAGAGAGAAAAAATAATAAACTGGCCGAAACATCTTCCAAAAATCTGATGCTTAATGTGTACTCAAAAGGAAAGAAATAGGTAACAAAGAGAACAGATAACAAAACACTGACAAGTAAAATAATCTCAGAGAGGTACATTCAATGTTCAAGGCTTGTGGTGGGCTTGACCGGTGCAGCAGCGTGGGGCGGCTGTTGAGCCCCCCTGAGTTAAAGTTGTATGTGGCCTCCAGACGCCCCAGCTACGGCTCCTCCAGCAAACCCTCCACAGCCTCTACAGGTCAGGGCACATCGAGGGGCACCTTGAGCCCCTTCGTTCATCCCTTTAACAAGTTCAGAAAAGGAACAAAAAAATAAAAACAACTCGTGAAACGCAGGGCGTGCGTAATCCTCCACAGCAGACTGAGCGGACAGACTTTGCAGTGTATTGTGATCTAATCTAGAATCAACTATACTGGGTTTCTACAGTTAAATTAACTTGGGGGGTTTAATGAAGATGGAGCTCAGCTGTGATGCAAAGGATTGCGAGCACACCAGAAACAAAAATACCAAAAAGAAATAAATGATATACAATATACAACATGTACTGAACAGTTAACCATTCCAGATTCATGTTTTCTGTAGTGGATTCACAGTGTATTCAAACAATAACAGTTCAGGCATCGAGGCAAAGCCAAAACCTCACTCTGTACTTTCACACAAAAATAAAAAAAAAAATGAAATGTTAACATTATTTTCTCCTCCAGTGAGAAAATTCTAAAAAAAGAAAAAAAAGTCAGTCATATTCTTCTATTTCAACTTTGGTTCGCTTGAATGGATTGACGTAAGCTCAACACCCGTTCATTAACAAGCAATCAAATCCTACACTGGAATTTTTAAACAAGAATCGTTTTGGAAAAATTACAAAACATCATGCAAAAGGTAGGAGTACAAGATAATGTTCTGTGCAACGGTGACTACATTCTTTGGTTTAAGGTTGTTTGCTTTGAAATGAAAGCTAAAAATCTGATTTGTCTCTCTGGGTCGCTCTGGTTCATGCAGAATAGGTCAATTAAGGCCAATCAGCTTCCCCTGATTGAAAGAATTTCAGCTGCGTAGGATGCTGATTAATATAATATATATATTTATATAATTTTCACCTACAATACAAACACATCCATGCGGCGTGAAAATCTTTTGAGGCAGGCCGACGGCTGAACTGTTTGGTTTTAAGCGAGCATGAAGTCCAGAATTTTCTTGATTTGTATCGCTGAAGAAGCAGCTCCTGCACCTCAGGAGCGCTGAGACTGCCCGCATCTCAACTCTTTTGGTCACCATACGAGGGCACAAACATGCAAGGCATCTCAAAGCGGGGGAAAAGCAGCATCTTAGGCCTCTGCTCCACAGCCGGACAGAACAAACTAGATTAAAGGAAGTGTTTACAGAAAAAATAGATGTACACAGTTTCCCCAGTTTCCTGTTTGGTGTCTCTTGCTTTGTTAGTTTTGCACTGGAGCTCTGAGGCTAATGTCGCTAGCAGGTCACATAAATCTTTTTGGGTGGCACAGACTTGTATTATATTAGCCTCATAGCTCCAAACCTCAGACACCAAACATGTCTGTACTGATTAACAACATTTGGGGTAATCAGCAAACTGTGCAAACCTGATTTTTCAGCAAACCACACCTTTGAACGCACTTAGAATTTCAGAAGTTCCTCCAATTGCCTGCCTTCCCACAGTATCCTGTAATTCTAGCCATGTCCGATCCAGATTCGTTCGGTCTGGCAGTGAAACAGTGGCTCTCGCTCATCACTGGGACTTTCATCTTTGGTCTGGTTCATAGAAAAACACATTGTCATCGTCGTAACGTCCCAACAACCAGCAAAAAGCTCAAAAAACCAAACAGAAGTAGCAAACAATCCTTAGGATGATGGCGTCTGTCACCGTTGCACGTTTTAGTCGTGTGATCTACAAAACTTCTAAAACAAATTCAAAAGACAAGTGCTAACCTTACTTTTCTACAACAGCGTCAACTATATTATAGGACAAAAGAAGTAACTAGAATGCGTACTCAGTAGTACATATACGTCAAGAAAAATATATATCTTTGGAGGTAAAAGAGGTTTTTGTGTCCACTCCTTTCTTCACTTTCATTTCAATGATTCATAACATTTTCATTCTTCACTCTTCTCCGTTTTCTAAAGCATCTCTCAATCACACGCCTGAGGATCGCTTAACATGCCTGACTCCGCTCATGAAAATCATGATACCTGATGAGCTGAAAAAGGTGTTAAAGCAGAAAAAAAACACAGAAACTGTCCACAGCATGGGGGTCACCAGGACTGGGACTAGGAACCGCTGTGGTAGGATCCTCTCACAAATCTCCAACAGTACTAATCTCTTTCACTCCTCACTGACTCTGCTATAAGGCCATTGTTTAAATAAGCCTTTAAAGGAATTCACCCAAAAGTGCTAACATGGAGCTTTATTGCTAAAACATGCAGGAAAGCTTGTGAGGCCTGGGACGATGATGGCCGGTTATGACCGGTTTTTTGTTCATCATTAGCATTTTTGGGCATTAAGCATTCCTTTAAGGTTTGCTGTATTGAACCAAGCCGGTACCAGCATTTTAAAAAAGAAGAAGAAGGAAATGAAGAAAATAAACTTGGAAAAGAAAACCGGATCTACCGCAGACATACAATTCCTACTGAAAGGCCTTTCCATGTGAGAGAGGGCATCTGCATTAAAACTGCCTTGAAACACTATACAAACATTCAACAGAGGTCAGTGGCAATCAGCCTAGCAAAAGCAGCCCAGCTCTACAAGGATACCCTGTCAAAACAAACCATGTCCCTTCAAACATCACATGGCTTTTCAAATGTACTAAACCTTGAGTCCCTGAGTTGAGTACAACCAAAACACTAATTAACACAACAATGCTTAAAACGAGGTAGTTTAAGACAGAGACTGTAAGAGCACGGATACATTAACATACACACATTCATATGACGAACCTGAGAACGTTGGTGATCTATGGAGCGGATGAAATGACTTCAAGTACATCATTACCTGATCAATGTGGAGTGAAATAAAAGGTTGAAAGTTCAACATTCGTGAACTTTGAGGTAGATCGTAGAAGAAAATGTGACAAAGGCTTTGTACTCTTACAATCCCACTTCAGGACTGAAAAACAGACGAACATGGACAGACAGACAGACAGACAGACAGACAAACTCTAAGCTAGCAGGAGCAACATTATTGCTATAAGGAAGTCTAACCTGTCATGTTGATGGGGAGGCCCATTACATAACTTGCGCATAATTAGATATTAAATATATATGCAGTACTGTGCAAACGTCAGAGACTACCATCCATTTAATTTCCAGTCAAAATGGGCATCAAATATGTTAAATTACTCGTTTTGTTGAGGAGATATAAGAGGTTAGATATGCATTAGAAAAGGAAGTCAAAGGAAAATATGTGAAAAAAACTGGCGATCAAAAAATGATTAAAAGCGACACAGAAAATGAGACTCCTAACAACCACCTGGAAGACCTGGTTGACACCAAAACTGCCCCCCATCAGATAAACAGCACTTAAAGCTTTCATCTCTGAGAGAGAGGAGAAAATCAAGCTGCTTCAGATCTGAAAACATCCACAGGTGTTTCTGTCCATCCTTCCACTGTGAGAAGACGACTCAGCGCTGTGGGTCTGAAAGGATGTGTAGCTGATCAAGAAGAACCTCACTGAGAAAAGGAGACGGACACATCAAACAAAGAAGCTGAACGATGGACTGACCACCCCAGAGTCCAGACCTCAACACCACTGAATGTGTTTGATTACTTCAGAAAAAGATCAACCAGCTTCTAAGACTGAACTTTGGAGGTGTGTCTGCAGATTCTTTGAGGAGCTGAAAGTGAGTCTCCTGAAAAGAACGGAAGCTGTGATGAAGGTAAAGAGTCACATACTAAATACTGATAAAATGATATTATGTTTAGTTGTTGAGGCTTCTGTGTCATTTTCTGTTAAATATGTGTTTCCTGCTTTATTCCCGATGCTGAAAAATGAGCTTGTACTTAAATGGCTGTTTTGACTGGAAACAAAATAAATGAAGGGTGGTCTCTGACTTTTGCGCAGGAGTTTAACATGTGGTAAACTACGTTATATAGTTAAGCAGCCACAAATGTTGATGTGGTTAAGGGTAAACTGAAGCAAGTGGTCAGCACTGTCACACTAGCCACAATTCACTGTTAGCCACATCAGTATTGTTTTGGCTGAAGCTATCCCTTTAATAATGTAAAAAGAGGCTCTGGCACCTCTCCTCCAGTGATATACTCACTTAAATAACGTCTGAAAACGCAACATCGCACACTTCACATTGTTTGGACAATCTTTTCAAAAACATTCACGGTGGGTGAGGTTTTTTCCTTTCAAACACAAATGTTTTTTAAAATAAAATGAAAAGAAAAGAACACATTCACTGAAACGGAGGGCTCTGAACAGCCAAACCAAATAGTGATTCAAAGCAGCCTCGTGGTTCGGGGGCTTCTGCTTACTAGTCCACTGAAGCAGAGAGGAGGTAGGAAGTGTTGTGGAAGTTAGACCTGGAGTGAGCATTAATAACAGCTCACCACTAGAGGGAAAGTACAGCTACAAAAGCTTCATCACCGCGCACTTCCTCCAGGCCAGCAGATGGCGATGTAATCTCCTCTAGCTCAACAGCGAGGTATGGCTCACGCTCCTGATCTGGACTTCCCTCTGAACCCCCACTTTCCTCTTTGCTGAGGGACGCGGGACGACTGCTCGCGCTCGACGACAGGTTGGTCATCTCTGTCTCGTCGTGTGAGTAGCGTCCTGAGTCTCCAGTCTCGTGGCTGCCTTCGCTGGAGTGGGAGCCCTCTGAGTCGCCCCCTTGTGGTCCCAGCAGGGCGTGGAGGGAAGACGGCTGCTGTAGCGATGTTGCTCCAGGTGACTCGTCAGAGTAGCGCAGCAGAGTGGTGCCTGGCTGATACATGGAAGACGTTCCAGGGACCTTCTTTACCTGCTAAGAGAGGTTGACGACATAAGGAGGGGAAAAAAGAGAGAAATATTTTTATTACTTTGAACACTAGATTTATTATTCAAGGGTTTTTCTTTTACATTAAAAAGAACTGGTAAAGTTTACAGAAACCATTACTTCATCAAATCAATCTTAATTGACGAAAAATATAATTATTGAGAAAAGTGTGAGTGATTTCCTACTTCAACACCCTTCCTGAGAGATAATTAGTAACACTGGGCAATACATTTATTAATAAATACATAAATATGTGTCAGTAAACACTTGGATTTGTCCGCTATGCCATACCTTGTTTTCTTTCCGAAATAAATTCCATCTCTGTTCCTTCTTCGTCTCAGCTGTGGGTCTGACGGGGCCGTAACTGTTTATGATCAGATCTGTCCCACCCTGAGAATGAAACACATGGTTTATTAACACTTTTGTGCCATAATCCATCTTCTTATGAAAAGACTCTACTGTCTGCATTTACCTTTGCATCAATGAAATGCTCTCTCATCATGGGCACCATGACATCAGCATTCTCAGCTTGATTTTCATTGGCTCGGAGCGTAGCAGTTGGTGGGCCTTGACTTCCCTGCCTTATGACTTTGCTGGTACATGACTTCCTGTGAGGTGATGTATTCATGTCAGTGAATCAGCACCGAATCAGTTCAACAAAGTGAATCACTGAATCAGCACTGAACTATGCAAATCGCTGATTCTCTGAATTAAAGAGTAAAATAATTATAATCAGGTGAACACTTACCTGGCTTTGCCTCGGCACACCAGGATGAGAGCGCAGATGATGATGCACGTGAATGCAATACACACACCTACGACAATACCCGTCACTGACCGCTGGTCCAGATGGTAAAAGCCATCAGAAAACACTGCAGGGACACCCATAAGCATTAGGAACACACTCTCCAGCAAAACACATAAACAATAAAAAGCCTACAAACAGGGCAAAATGAGCAGAGCAGACATGAAAGTGTACCACACAGCTTACCTCAGGCAAGCTCAAATACACAGTATTCTCTGAGGGTACAATATTATGAAATGATATGTAAATACTCTCCAATAAAATAAGCAGCATAAAAAAGCTATTACTAATTTCAAGTACAGTAAATCAATACTGGTAATAAATATTGATCTGTGTATTCCAGTCATGTGTAGGACTGTAATAACAATGCTTTAATCTTGAAAAAGTCATTTGGAAAAATGCCTTGCAGGTTTTCCTACACACCAGTGGCATGGGTGGACCCATGAGAGTGAGAGGCGTGTCCAGAAGTTCGGCCATCGGAACTAACAGTGAGTTCTACAGCAGGTGAGAAAGGCCCATCTCCCATTTGATTAGAGGCGGATACTTTCACCAAATACACATTGCCAGGCTGCAGATTCTCCAGTAGAGCCATGGTGATGCTCCCTGAGTAAAGAAAATTAGTAAATTAATGACAAAGAAAGACAAAGCCTTTTCTTTTCTAAGCATTTCCAATAATTACCTAATGGATTTGAATATCAAGTTTCAGACAATGGGAGAAAATAATTAGTAGAGAATTAAAAAACTCAAAGAGAATAATGAATAATAGTCAAGAACTATTATAGCAGCAATTAAGTCACAGCTCCTACAATCCTACATTTATTCCATCAGGGACAGTTCCTACACATTTATTCCAGTTGATAGAGAAATATAAATGTACAGGATGTCAGTAAAGCAGTACACCATATTTACAGCAGTTCTGACCCGCCATCAAAAAGGAATGCTTTAATAAATCACAAGTTCTGTAGCTCTAACTGCCAGTACATGCTCACAGTTAAGCTCCACAGGAGTCCAAGGAGACGTTTCAGAGCAGTAGGCTGATTTATAACAGAAGGTCAGTGAATGTGCAGCTTTAGCCGCAGTCATAAAGAGCTGTTATAAAGAACATTCAGAGCCATGTTCTGTTTCTTTACGAAGCCTCTGTGGGTAAGCAATCACTACCATTCCTCAACGGCGTGACATTTTGAAAAGATTAGTGGGTCTTTACTTCAACAGCTAAGCGCAGATGCCTTACATACTCAGACGTTGCATGTTATAAATTTCAAGCACGCTGGTGACCGCCTGCCCTCACACACACACACACACTGCTCACCTTCTCTCTGAAGGATCTGCCACTCGCCAGCAACCCACGCTTTGCGTGATGCATACAGGATGGTGTAACGTGTCACAGCAACACTGGGCTCATTAGGTGGTTTCCATGACACCAGTGCCGTGTCTCCTTCAATCAGAGTGACTTTAACTCCCGCCGGGGGCAGAGACGGAGCTGAGAGCAACAGAGAGAACAACCAGCATTAGCCAGAGCAACTACATAGCAAGCTACAATTCAAAAAACGCATCAGTCCCCATGCACGACAAAAGCACCAACTCTGAAGGAAATCTCGTAGTAATGAGACCACTTAGGCTTTGTTCACACAGCAGGTAAAAGTGGCCCAAATCCAATATTTTTTCTTCAAATGTGACACAGATGTTACTGTACTTGTGTGTGCACTGCATTTGACTGTTTTGGTCGCACTTCAATGAGGCAAACACATTTGAAGCACAAAGAAGAGGTCAAACAGCATGAAAACACTGTAGTAGAGGTTTTGCTTTTCATTTTGGCACATGTTCAATGTTTCAATGAGGCAAAAATGTTTAAAATACTGCACAGTGGAAAGCAATGCAGCCGTGCCCTGAGTAAATTTCAAGATGGATTAGATTCAGTTATGACACAAATTCAACACTTCATTTTTTAAATGCTAATCCTCACATACTGTTTCTCAGTAAAGAGGTCAAACGACATGAAAACAATGCAACAGAGGTTTTGTTTTTCATTTTTTCAAGCATTCTACATGTCACTATAGAAAAATAATGTCATGTGTAGTCCTTTAATGTAGTGACTGCTTTTCTGGCACAAATTGCTCTCCATAGACTTCATGATTGATGCTGTTACTGTGTGTGAATAGTGAACCTGTGATGCAACAAGATTTGGGCAATAACTGTTTTAGCAAAAAAATACTGATACTGAACAATAACTATAACTAGTGGTTAGTTCTCACCATCTGGCAGAGTGCTCTGATACACCACAGGGCTCCAGGGGCTTGTAAGCTGGTCTACATGCAACCGCACAGCAAACTCATACCGAGTATTCGCCTCCAGGTCCTTCACAAGCAGACTCTGATCCCCCCTGCAGCCAGCAAACAACCAAAAAGGAAGACAGGAATGATTAAATGGCCTCATACTGCTTGTCGGGTATACTGAACATACTGCTGAGCTTGCGGAATTCAGATCTACTAAAGATATTAACTGAAGTTCGTTAACTGTAAATATTCTACTAAAGTCATCCTTCTTAAATGCTTTAATTTATGACATTCCTTAGAGAATCTCAAGCTGTATGCCCTTATGCTTGTCTATCTTCTCTGTTTCAGACACTGTAAACCGGGGCTGCCAAAAGTGCGTCGCACATGCCGTCTGATTTGACCTGCCAGAAAGGCACTCTCACCGAACGAAAGAACAAACACATCGCTTTTGTCTCCAAAATGGTAACTTTACAGGACGAGTAAAACCTAATTTACTTTTAATGTAAGTCAAGTGAACCAGATTTTTTTCTAGTAAGTAATTTTGGGCCCATTTCTTTTGGTCCACTCTTTCAAAAAATGTATATACAATGTAAAGGGCAACAGGCATTTTCAAATTACGTCAAGAACTGAAAAACAAAAATGGAAATATATCTCCAAAAATGGAAATATCTCTAAAATTGGAGATACTTCTTCCGACAGCAGTGATATTTCTGTCCTATATATAACTTGTTAAAGTCTATTTTCTTTGAAAATTGTGTTTCTGAAGTATTTTCGTAACAAAATATAGTGTCTTCTTTGTCTTTTTGGCCCTCAGGCCACCACAAGCATTGCACTTTGGCCCCCAAGACAAAAAGTTTAGGCCCCTGCTATAAACGCTCCCTCCCTCAGGTCAGCAGTACTCACGTCTGTAGGTAGAGCACCAGCGAGGCGTTCTGGAGGCCGACCGGGTTACAGCGGACCGTGTAGTTGACAGTTTGGCCGCCGGTGAAGGCGGGTCGAGCCCAGTGCAGGAAGACGGAGGAGGAACTGTTTGTCCGTGCGTACACGTGGTGGGGAGGAGGAGGTGGGGGCACCAAACGATCACGTACCGCTTTAATGCAAAGCAATATAAACACACAGTATGTCAGTAAATCAATAAGCAAGAAAATTAATGCACAAAATGAATGTGCTGGGGAACTCTTTTTGTATTGTTTTAGCTTTGTCTCACACCAGGGGTGCCTAACCCTGGTCTTGGAGATCTACCACCCTGCAGAGTTTAGGTCCAACTCTAATCTAATACACCTGTTTCAGGCAATCAAGGCCATTATGCATGTCTTGTGTGCTGAGTCAATGTCCTTTTCTAAGTTCAGTGAAATTAATGCCCATGGAAATGAATTATATGCTACAGATATTGTACAGATTAGGTTGGTAACACTGGAGTGTCCCTTGCATTTTGAATGGGAGAGAACAGTGTGTTAACATAAAGCACGCAGCATAATTATAACTGTCAGTATAATTGTGTCAGTGATTGTGTCAGTACTGTATGCACTTCTCATACTGCATACAGACACTCTTGCATTAGAGTAATATGATTATTGTAACATAATTATTAAAATTAAAATAATTTTAATGTGATCAAGTGTGGTGGTCCTTACAGACACATCCTGGAGTACTGATGGTCCGGTCAGCCTGGTAACCCTCCCCTATGAAGTTAAAGGCCAGGAGCTTGACGTGGTATTTCTTCCTGGGATCTGATTAGAGAAAGAAGGGAGAATACAAATTGTGAATTTTTACCAGATATGAATGCTCCCATATGGGTAGGTGAGATGACTGGGATAACTTTATTATTATCGTGCCTAATTACGTTATGATACAGTTTTCTGAACCTTCACTGTTTCTCAGTGTGCATAAACACACACATACAATCACTGCCACTCAGCACTCATAGCTCTTTACTGTTTATGTAAGAAATGGCAAAAAGCTTCATGATACATAAACATATCATGATATTTTGTTTTTGATATCCAATAGACGCTTTCTACAATTGATCTAAGTCTCTTATTTATGAGGCATGATCAATTAGATCAACGCTCTGCAGCTTTGAGAAACCCTGTCTGTTCTCCTCCCTCTGCAGAAAACAAAAGACGAGTGCTCATCTCTCTGTTCATACCTCAATTATCCTGTCATCTCACCCTAACCTCCAGTCACACTTGTCCATCCCCCACTAACCCACACACCCCACATGGCCACTGGTCACTTCCCTTTCACAGCCTGCTCGCAGAGGTTAAACCAGGCAACAAAAGATCATGGGAAACAGAGAGAAAGAGAGCGAGATGGATGAACAAACAGAAATAGTGAGGTCAGTGACATGGCCAAAGTCAGGACCTTAGAGTCGGGAACAAAGACCATTTCGCAGATGTTGGTTCAATAACTATCCGAGTGGTCAGCCTTTGATTAATAAGATGCTAAAAGGCAAATGCAAAGCAGAGCACCAAACAGCACTCTAGAACATTAAAGACCACAAAACAGACATCATATCCCATTGACCAAGAAAAGTATTTGTAAACCACTGAGGAAAAGAGAAGACAGACAGATAGATAGGTAGATAGGTAGATAGATAGATAGATAGATAGATAGACAGACAGACAGAATATTTCTCTGAACATTTCTGAAAAATGTGCAGGCCGAGTCAAATGTCAGAGATCCCCAAAATATCTGATATAATAATTATGAGATTAATCTAACATTTCTAAGATTTCTAGAATGAAAGGAAGAGATGAAACAAATGTTTCAGTAACTCAAAAAAAGAAATAAAACCAACAAACAAAACAACAACAACAGGGGAACAGGGAAATTGCATCAATTTTTAAAAATTTCTGCGTAATTAAATCTTTGCAATATAAACAAGTTTATTCAGAGTGGTTTGATGTGAAATGCCCCGTTGTAGAGAAGCTTGTCAAATTAAAACTCTTCACAGTGGTGGTGATAGGAACCAGACGTCTGAAATGTTTAAAGTGTCTAAAGGCTCCCTCACACAAAGTTAATGCATTGAATGGTAAAGAATACACTGCTGGGTGACTGAGCCACTGTTTTCTGACAGTTCTGAGAGAAAGTTTTGGCTTAAAACATATTTTGTTTAATCTGTTAATAGTTGAGGGGTATAGGCAGGCCTTTCTAAGGCAAAGTAGTCCCCAAAGAAAACTTATTTTTTTCTGATTTAAATTATTTGACCGTCATGAGCATTACATATACAAAGTGAGAAGACACATGTAGGTTCGCTGGCCATTTTGGATAGTAAATAAAATGGCTATACCTATGTTATTACTTTATTAGGCACAACAATGCCTGGCTCCCATCACCATCCTTATAAAGTAATCTGAGCAGGTTAGTCTTCTATACAATGAACCATTTCACATCAAACCACTCTGAATGACTTGTTGAATGTGTTGTATGGTACAAACTGTGAAGTATTTTGGAATGCAAAGAGGGCAAGTTTCCCGACAGTCTAACTAAATTACACTGAAATGTTTTTCATAAATCTCAAAAATAATTATTTGGAGCAACAAAGCTGTAGCACAATTTAAAAGTACAAAAACACCTACACATTCACACTAAATTTCACTTTAATGTCACACAGTTAAGTAAGAATTGTTTAACAGCCCAGATTCAGCTTCATTTCTAGGTAATACACAGGTACATACTACTTAAAACTCTTATGTCTTTGCACTGCCTTTTTCCTAGTACTTCAAGGCATTTCCCATTGACTTTCCTGCTTAAAGCACTTTAGAGTTTGTACCACACACCTACCCAGTCAATACCTAGAACCTCAGTGTATTTTAGTCTTGCAACTCACCATCACGTTACCCAAAACAATTACCTACTATTTTGGACCTTGTTTCCCACTTTTACTAGGTCAATACCCAGAACTTAAGTGACTGTAAAAGAAAGTGTTACCAACAATTTTTACTCATAAAAATGTAAATATTAATTTCATGTAGCAAGAAAGAACACTGCTGCTAACATAATGCACATGGAATGTTGACCACAGTAAGCAAACTGATGAACTGTATCAAAACAGCATGATAATGTCCTAAAACCAATAGCACGACAATCTATTGCAAACTCCTGGGACACTCAGAAATAGCAGAACATCCGTCAGCCTAATGAGCTCCTGCTTGGCAGGAAAGCACAAACATATCCCACCTCTGCATCTCACCCACATCACAACTTATTACACCAACACTGCAGTGCAAGGTCAGACAGCTAAATGTCTCATAGCACTGAGAGTGCGGAACATATGATTACTGAAAACAGAACAGGACGAGACGTGCAGCGTTCAACACCGTTTGCTCTGGGTTGTTTGTTTGTTTAAACTAAGAAAATCTGTCTGTTTTGGTGGCCCAGGCTTCCAAGATTTCAGCTTCATCTAGGGTTGAATGATTGATTGTATTTATATCACAACTGCAGTTTGAAGGAGTGCAGTTTTCAGAATGTAAAAGCTGCAGTTTTAAGCACTTCCTGCATTATTCAGTGTTGTCTTAGCAAGCTTTAAGTGGGGACATTGATCTTGTAACACAGAGCTTGTGAGCTGACTTTCTGGCACAATACATTCAGTGCTCAAACCTCAAGCTTGGAAAACTGTGTGTGCTGGTCTTCTTCAAAAATAAAAAGACTGGAGCTTAATTCATATCAACCTGAATTCTTAGCCATTTGGTATATTCGGTAGGTAATGCTATCTCCTCATATATTTCAGGTTATTCTGTGTATTATTTATTTGTGTAGGCAGTATCATGCATTTTATAGAGCTGTGAATGTTAATATAAGTGTAAGTATCAATGTATGCAGTTGCTTGCACTTTCCTAGGATTTAAAATATATTTTGTGTCTGTATTTAAAGACATCCTCTGCAGGGAACACACTTCTGTGTATTTTAATGCACAATCACTGCTTACTTGATGTATTTAATATATTGGGAGGAAAATAACTGCATTCAAATATGAATCGCAACACTGGTCTGAAATCACTCACAAGTGACTGAATGCCTGATTCAGCATGAGGGACTGATAATGAGCTATTCAGTTGAATCAATTATATGGATTATGGTAGTAACTATAATATGCAATTTTTTGTGACCCTCAAAGGCCTTAATCTGAATTCAGCAGATTTTGCTACTTGATGCATGCAGTATTCACACTGGCCACTAGATGGCACACAAGCTGAAAGAGTGGTGCAATAAGTGAGCATCTCAAGCAGTCAAGATTCAGGTTGCGTGCACCTATATCTTGGCAGCTGCAACTGGATTATTAAGCTAATTACACGATCACAGTTCAAGCTTACTCTTGGAAGTAACATTCAAACGTTTTTTAAACATCTGCCCAGTGACAGCTGGGGAAAATGAGCCATCTGGCTGAATGTGGCACATTTGTGTTATGAAGTGGTGTGGATTAGTGTGCACCGTTCACATATAAACAAATAAAAGTAAGTTAAAATTGAACTACACTGTCATTTACTGGATTTAAGGTGTGGATCTGAAGATGTCTGTGTGTCGCTTTTAGATGAATCAGTTTATCAATACTAATCAACTGCTGTAGTCACAACGAAACTAGTTTTAACTTTTTGCTGACCACTGACCACAATCAGTAGTTCAAAAAAAATTGCCTGTCTGGCCATTTACTTAAAATCTGTTTATGGCCTTTGGATCAGGGAGTGATAAGTGCTGTCTGGGTCCAGGTAGCAGGAAGTGATTGGATGGCCGGATGAAAGGGGGTGTGGTCTCTGGATTCCGAGCCTGAGGAAGCTCGGTGGAGCCTCCTAACAGAGGTCAACGTTCAAGCTCAGATAAAACTCCTATAGAATCCGAGGTCAGGGGGCAGGAACACGAGCTGGGCCTCTTTCTGCCTTCCACAGCCCTCACAGAAAGAGTGGGGGAGGGAGAGAAGACAGTGATGTCCCTCTTTCAACATTACCTGCATGTCTTCCGTGACTTCAGGCATTATTCGGATGACCCACCTTCTACGCTTACCTGTAGTTTTAGCCATTTGGTGGATCTTCATGGATTTCAAGTTATCTTGTGTATTATTTGTTTATTTGTGTTGGCAGTATCACACATTCTATATGGCTGTGAATGTTAATATAAGTGCAAGTATTGCACTTTTCTGTGATTCATAATATACTTAGTGCCTATATTTAAAGAGCCCATATGAAGTGAATCAAGTGAAAATAAGTTCTCCATCCTCTACACAAAAAAAGGCACTTCTGCACAATTTAATACATTTTAATTAAGTGTGTATTAATACTAAGCAAACACACAGAAATTGTGCAGGAAAAATCTATATTTAAAGTTGTTTCCTGTAAAAGACGTTTTCATATGTTTTCACTTAGAAAATCAACAAAATATGTAATTTGACTGGGGGTGCTCCAACTTTTGCAACAACTGTTTATGAATAAGCTGTGTGCCAATTGGCTGCCCTGTACTGTGCCACTTTCAAAAAGCAGTGTGGGCTTAAAACGTCAGTGTGAATGGGTGGGGCTAAACCGCTGTAGGCTGAAAAGGTGGATGTATGTAAATGAGTGCATTTTTGTGACATCACAGAAACAATCAATTCAAAACAAGCTGTTTTTGCAAGCTTAGTTTCCATATATGGACTGGGGTGAGAATGGTTTTGAAATGTATGATCAAACCTACAAATCTGGAGCTGAATTCACCGAAGTGTCTTTCTTCTATTTCTTAATTTCTTTCTTAAGAAAAAAGTTACGAAAAAATGTTATTCTTCAAATAACTTCTTAAGAATTATCCTATTTTATTTTCTTAACTATTTTCTTAAAAATTCTTAAAACTAGTGTTTTTTTTGAAAATTTTATTTTATTAAATGTTTTTTTAACCTTATGATAGCTTCACACTTCACTTTTATGTTCACTTTAATATTGTTTTCCCATGTAAAATCTGTGGAGGGTCTGCTGAATAGCATTTTGCCCAAAACAGTGCAGTGAGTGTAGTGCGTGCTGTTGCTATTTAGGTAAGATAACAGTAATTAGTCCCCAGTAGTTTTTTAGGAGAGCCTTTCCTTTAAGTCTGATGCATTTATATTCAGCAAACTTATGAAGATCTTGTGTTACCTCTCACATCAAACTCCAGTCGAGCACAGCAACAGGCCTATCCCTGTCCCCAGCGAACACTAGCCTGGGGTCACTATACCACACACTGTGAATGGGGGGAGTGAGAGGGGTTTGTGTGTGTGAGGGGGTGGAGGCGGGGCTGACATCTGGGCCGTGACCTTTGACATGGAATGGGCAAGCCAAATCCTGCGGTAAAATGTTTGGCAGGGTGGGAGAGAAAGAAAACGTACGAAAGAAGTCCCTAAAAACCATGACACAGCATAACACTGCATATACTGGAAAGTCATGTGGCAGCTGCTTGTGCACAGTCATGCTTTCGTCATGGAGAGGTTTCCCTTTCTGTAGCACTGGACGCACATACTTGTGCTAATCCAGGGTTTCCATGGTGACAGAAAGATTACACGCACACACGTTTATACATACACTGAGGCAGTAAGCTCGGTTGGACATGTGCATTGGCCTGCAGTCAACAACATCAGAATAACACAGATAAGAGGAATAGACTAATGGATTCGAGGGTGTGTTTACTTGTGTGTGTGTGTGTGTGTGTGTGTGTGTGTGTGTGTGTGTGTGTGTGTGGTCGCTCCTTTCAGATGAGTTACAAACAAACATAACTTGAATATATTAATGCATAACTGAATAAATTAATGCAAATTTACAAAATGGCTAAAGCACCTCCAGATCCTTTATGGGTTTGACTGGACTGGGTGTGTGTGCTCAGTTTCAGTACTGTGGAGAAGACCTGAGTGGTACTGATAAAAGCCAATATCACAATATAGGGGTGGGCAGCATAACAGCATTTATCTATATATATATATAATGTTTATTAATTCACCTTATTAATGCTAACCCTTTATTAGTCCATGCTTCATGAGTGCTGTTTATGCTTAAAGATTTGCTAAAAGAATGTCTTACAAACCTGACATAGCTATAGCACTGAAAGCAAAACTCAGAGCTGCTGTGTGACACCAATACCACTACAGATGATACAGACTTGTAATCTAAATATTTTGAAAATAATTAATACTTTAGACAAGTGGCAGCTGAACACAGTCTCAACCAGTTTATTGTTGGTCTAAAATGAGTACATTTGGGGCTGCATAAATCCACAAAAAACTTGCTGGGACTTTGTTTATTGCTTTTCCAGCTATTCATTCATTTTTCCTCTGTCAACAAACAGCCCACAGAAATGCATCTGACGAGGCAAAAACCCAACCAGGCCTCAGACCACACAATAAATCTTTCAGGGACTTATCTGAACCATGGAAAACCAATTCTACAGATTCAAACACACAGGAAACTAGGGATACTAGTCTGAAATGTGAGTGCCTTAACATGTTAAAGACGTGACTGAGAAGACAGAGACAACACAGCTTTTATTGCTAAACAGGCTGATCGTCCACTAATTAGGAATAAGTACCTGTGTAAGATGATGAGTCTCCATCAGCATCCAGTGTTACCAGTAAGTTACAGTTTCAGCTTAGCAGCTCATCTGAGACTTCATTACGTTACACAACCCGACATGAAGACCTACCGATTTCCCTCGGCTGTTCTTGGATAATAAAGCATGATTTGAAATGCACTCTTTTTCATGAATCCTAATCTTTTTGTGCAACACCAGTGCTGTCACCTAAAAAGGTAAGCCACAGCTCTACATTCATTTCAAACAAAATATTTTTTTTCCTTTTTTGGTGTTGTTTATCCTTCTTCGTGTTTCACCAGTTATGTAATCATGAACTCTTACGGATACTCCACTATCAAAGATAGTCAGAATGCCCCTGCCTAATGCATATACAGTTGCTCAGCGTGCATGTCTTAATTTAACTTTTCCTCCTCTGCAATTACAGTGAAGAAAATGGAGATGTCACTGTTTCAGAAGTGCCCTATGCAGAAGCACACACCAACTCAAAACATACTCTACTACATCTCAGACGTCCTTCCCTCACATAGCTGTCAACCACACATCAGAAAGAAACATACCATGGAGACCACAGAGGGAGAAAGAGAAGAAATGAGAGAAGGTTATTGCATGTAACATATGGTTAATACTCATTAGAGAGAAAAACACTCACAACCTGCTTTTATAATCCATCTGTAACTGCATTAACTGTGTGTATATAAATGGAGTGACAGTCAAATCTCTGTGATGTAGAGGAAAACTAGGTTTCAAATATTTCTAAAAACTGAAATGTGTATAAAATTAGTACTGTGATCCTTTTAGTAAGGCAGATGACATCAATGATAATCAATGGCAATCAATAGTAATCTTAAGAGGGCCACAATGGAAATAAGCTTCAGGGCTTTATTGTACTTTAATGCTGTGTGATTTTATTACATGTAATTATATGTATTTTAATCAAAAAACAAACTACTTTTTCTCTCTTGTCTGTTTATTTCTGTCTCTGTATGTTATCGCAGTTTGCCATGCAAGCTGCCACTCAGTAAATGAAAGGCCCATTTATCACCCCCAAAACTTCGCCTTAAGGCCTCCCCCAACCAGAACGC
Organism: Colossoma macropomum; assembly: GCF_904425465.1. Classification (NCBI taxonomy): domain Eukaryota; kingdom Metazoa; phylum Chordata; class Actinopteri; order Characiformes; family Serrasalmidae; genus Colossoma; species Colossoma macropomum. The sequence goes on from NW_023494798.1 coordinate 1,065,933, forward strand.
TTTACTGTGCACTGTAATTTACGCTGCGTCATTTGAATGCAGTAGGAAAAGGATCGATGCACAGAAGCCCTTTCCAATCCCTGTGTGAAAGGTCAAACAGGATTGGTCGATTACAGTTCAACTCCACATTATAGCTGATCTAAACTGATGGGAGGACTCAGTTTTAATTAAAAAGAACCAATATCAGGGGTCCTACCACTGCGTAAACACAGAACAACTGCTACGGTAATCGCATGGTAAGTGGTAAGACATGAAAACAATAAGAGAAAGAAAATGAATGAAGAATAGAGAGACAAAAAAAGAAAGAGAGACAAAACAGGCAGCCATGATACACAGCATAAAACAGTATATTCAGAATATTAACAGAACACAATATTAAACTGCACTGAAATTAGTAAGCCATTCAAATATGTACAACATTTCCACATGAATGGATTATATATTACATATATATTACAATACAATTACTGCCAAAGGTAAGTAAACTTAACAACAAAATTGTGTTGATTTAATATACTTTGTCCATGTGAAAATGATGCATACATTTGAATCAGGTAAATTCAATGCATTCCTTTATTCAGTCTACAAAAATAATAATATTCATTCTATTAATACGAATAGCATCCTCTAACCAGAATGTGACTAATTTACACTAAACGGGACCAGATCCGAGTCTTAACTGTTAATACTAAACTGCACGACTGCTGTTAGATCAGTGTCAAGAAGGAAACTCTAACCAACACCATAAATACACTGCTGTCTGTCTTATGGAAAAGTCTCTACATGCACTGACAGCAGATATGTCACCTTTGGCCCGGCCAAATCTGTTCTGATATTTTACTCTGCTGGCAGGACTGGTGTAAAAGCAGTGTGTGTGAGTTAGGGAGTGTGTGTGTGTGTTTGGGTATGACTAAGTGACAGGCGTCAGTGGGTATGATGTATGAAGCAGTGTGGGAGTTCAGAAGTGTATGTGTATCTGTTGAGGAGGAAAAATGTCAGATTCTTTGCTGATATGCAAAGTTAGCATTAATAAAGTGAATGAGCCCATACTTAACGAGTGCTGTTACACTATACTAAAACCTGACATAGCTTGCTTTATGTGGACAAATTACATGCAAAACATCATAATTAGATTTTTATACAGGTTCAACACAACATTGATAACCTCTACAAAAGTTATCATCAGTTTATTACTTGTTAATGACAAATACAGAGGGAAAAAGTCACTATGTAGGCTATAGAAAATTAAAAATCAAAATTTTTGTCATTGTATCTTGGCACCCTGAATAAAACTCACTTCAAAATTGATTCAGGGGTGTCTTGAGATCACCACCAAGTATTATCAGTGAAAATGTATTCTTCTTGAATTTATAGAGTGTTTTGAAGCGTAGAAATGTACATAGATTGGTTTCTGAATGCTTGTTTTTTTCACAACATAGGAAAAAATGCTTTGTTTATCTATAAAATTCATGTGCATCTGTGTGTGAACGCACAGTATGCATGTCGATCTGTATGTAAGCGTGTTGCTGTGTGTAGAGCTGCGTTTCTCTCTCTGATCATTAAAACTCTCAGGATGGTCGCCAGAGACACGGCACAGCCAGCAGCTTTGAAGTGAAACTCCCCCACCAGCACAAGCTCACAGCAACCATAAAACCCACCGTAAATCTCTCACACAACAACTCTCTTTCTCTCTCTCTTCCCTTCTTCCCTCCTCCTTTTTTTCTTTTCTGTCCCATCTCTATGCCCTCCCTACAGAGACACCCATATATCTCCCCTCTCCAAATTCACATTACCTCCTGTGAGATCACTGATAGAATTCAGCAACATTATCAGCCAAATCTCAAACTTTCACACTGTCCTCCCACCGTTCTGCTTACTTTTTGAGGTCACAGGTTTAACTGAATACAGCTCACAAATTATACATTCAAAGCTTTAGAATACCAAGACACCATTCATGCTTACACAACATCTGAAACATGCAGTTCTGAGCCTGAACTGATATATCGATTGGCAAATAATACTGGACAATACTGAGGCTAGGCTGATTAACTGATGCTATACTTATTACTTGTGAAGTTATATTATGTCTCAAAAATTTCTGTAACACTGAGGTTAATAACTGATCCCACTGATTACAGGTATTGGCAGAAATGCTGCTGATAAAACATGTTTAATGACTTGTTTCATAGTATAAATTATACAGTGTTTATATATTACAGGCAGACATTTGGTGGGCTGAAACTGTTCGTGGTATACATTATTTAATGTTTAATAATTATAATAAAGCTTAATAATTCAACAAAGAGTTTTTTTTAACAATTTTGACAAATGTGACAGCTAAGCACTGAATCATTTCTGACAATTCACAGGTGACAACATCATACTACTGCAGTCTATTTAACTTTTAACCATTTTAAATATTATACTATATTTAAATACTTAAATATAAGTATTGGCTGATATCAGTTATCTGAACTTTTTGCTCCTTAAAATATAGGAATCGTTCACAAAAATTCACATCAGTTAGACAGTACTACCCAGATATAAACTTCTCTTTCCAACATTTTACACTTATTTAAGAGAGGAATGGAAGGGTGAATAAGAAAGTCGGGTCAATGGATAATGTACAGCTAATACCCAGTGTGCTTGTCCCTACAGAGTAAAAAATAAAGACATGCAGAAAAGTAAAGAGAGAAACCGAAAGAAAGAATGAGTGCACAGGTACTTGGACTGTACAGTTTGAGAAATCTATTTCATCTCTTTTCTGGATCTGGCACCAGCCTTACACCAGCACCTTAACCACAATCCAAACTGGTCTCAGATCAGCAAAGTCCTTAGTTTTACCCCACTGATCTGAAAGTCAGCTGCTGACCAGCTGGCTGACCTCTTTCTGGCCACAGATGGCCACTGCTCCTGCAAAGCATTGTGGGACGGTCCGCACAGCCACTGTTCCCAAACGGGACGAGATAAAGAGTGACCCTAGGGGTGTCCGAGAACAAGGCCAAACACAAGGCAAACACTCAGCGCCCCCTCATTCCCATTCTCTGGCCACAGCAAAGGCTCATGGGAAGGCCACTGGGCTGACCAGTATTTAGGCTCAGAGGTCAGGGGTCATGTAGGGTCACTAAAAGAGGTCAGGAAAGAGGGAGGAGGAAGTGGACATTGGGTTTTTGGGGGGGAAAGGACCATTTTGGGCTCGGAAAAGAGCCCTTCTATCAATCACCAAACAGCTCCACTGTCAATAGAGCCAATACCTACTCATAACCCCCACACTGGCATTGTTCTCTCCCAGCCAATAGCAGCAGCCTTCAGGGTCATTGATAAAGGGGTGAACAGCTCTGGTGGTTTGCTCTGAATTCTGGCCTGGGCTGAATTTGTTTTATTTAAAATATTGGAAAGCCTGAATTTTTAATGTATGACTTTAAAATAGGGGTGTGAGGATACAATTTTTATGATAACCTTAAGTGTCATGGTTTTTGCATCAAATTACAATATATTTTCAATACAGAAGTAGAAAGAAATTTCTGCATTCATTTTGCATTCAGTTTTTGATCAAAGTCTAATTGTCCAAATAAGACCACAGTGATTGGTAGAAGCATAATTACTAAGCCTATCCTCATTTCTTTAGAAGATTTTCTAAGAAAATTATGTTGGATGCAGGTACTTTTAGGAATATCATAATATTTTTTTAACAAAAATCATTAAAATTTATGTTAGTATGTCTGATACTATAAATAGATTTTATGACAAAAATGTATCTGTTTAGATACAAAGTATATAATTACTGAGAAAATGAATATATACACATGAAAGTGTGTGCATCCCTATAAAATAGAATAGTATAGAATAGAATTAGTACAATCATCATACTGAAATACATATTCTGGAATATGGTGTATATTAGTGGCATTTGGTCTCTTTTCACCCTACTTTTCACCACCTCTTTCCCCAAAACCATCCATCCACTCATCCATCCACCTTCCCAGCTATCTCTGAACCACAAACTACTTCATAACCCCTCAGGTCAATCACTGACATCACTACAAAGCTTGACAGATAGGTCAACATACTGACTAGCTCAGTTTAAGGTGGCCTTACTCTGAACCTAGCCCCTGACCTACAAATACAGCATCACTGCACACCAATCAGAAACCATATCAGATCTGATCTGAGATTAGACACCCAGTCTGTTCTGATTCTTCATATCACTGAGAATGCTGAGCGTAGCATCTCCACTCACCCAAGCCTCCGACAGTGTGTTGGTTGAGGTGGGGGGGCAGCTGGATGGGGGCACTCTCAGGCTGGCTCTCCTCATGGTAGAAGAGTCTGTATCCTTGCAGGCCGGCCACAGAACTGCCCACAGCCAGACGCCAGCGCACAATAACAGTTGTACAGTTCAGAGGCTCCAACTGCAGCTCTGGCGCCAGAGGAACTGCCAATGGATGAGAAGAGAGAAAGAAAGACAAAGCGAATGAGATCTACCAGCATTCATCTTTGTAGGACTAGGTCAATTAAGAGATTAAACTATATTATTGGATTAAAAAATAAATTTATTCTAAATTAAACAACAATAATTAAAATAATGCATGCTTCAAATCCTCTTGGACGATGATGAATGCAGCCATTTATATTAATTTGACATAAAGTGAATAAACAATTAATCACCAAAATAATTGACAGATTGTTCAATTGATGATATAATTAATAGTGATATGTAGAGTATTCATATATGAAAAGTCTATTCTGAAACATTTTCATTTATAACTGTTCACAGGCTAGGAAAATTAGCCCATCAGGACACAAGCACACCAACAAACTCAATCGCGAAAACAAAAGTGTGTTAGGACAGCTTTACAATGTTCCTCATTCTGGTTTATTTTCACTTTTTATATGTTTACGTCTTACTTTATTTACTACAATGTTCGGCTTCAATAAAGCTAAAAAGAGAGACTTTACATTTGTACTGTACATTTAAATAAATAAACACGTATAACAACAATATAGTTGAATTGGCTTTAATTGGCGAGTCAGATCTTTCCTGAACATTCCAAGGCAAACGTCCAACTTTACATATGCCGAGTGCTCGGCTTGTGGGTGACTTTATGGAGATTCTAAAGCTAACTGCCCCATTCATAAAACGCTTTGACTGATGAGCAGATTCCGAGGCCTCTTCCCCCTGTGGTCCTGAACAAAATAACCATTTCACACTGATCTGACAACAGTTTTGCCATTTCTCTTATAAATGGCTGTAATTATGAATTGGGGAGGGGGAAAGATCTGGGATCAGCGTGAAAGAATATTTTCTAGCAGTAGTACCCGCTGGGATCAGTGGACACCTTTATTCTACTGAACTGACCTCAAGGGGCCTGCAGGCTCTCATTTTATAGCCCGTGACTGAGGCTTTTCCCATGTGCCTCACAGCCAGGGTCAGAGTGCACTGCAGTAACCAATGCAACGCCTTAACAAGACTGTTATAGTAAGCACTTAACATGCATTAAGACAGTGAGAGTAAGGGAAGTGAGAGACAGAGACACAGCGAGAAAGGCTGGAATAGAGGACAAGAAAGTCATTCAGGGAGTGAGAAAGAGGCAAGAGAGAGAAAGAGAGAGAGAAGAAAGGAGGAAAGAAAAAGGCAAATCTTCTAAACCCCTTCAAATCAAAGGAGTTGTACATGGACCCACATTTCAATCCCTCACTCTCATAATAACTATGTTTCATAACAGTTACAGAAAAAAATACATGATAATAAATCTTAAGAATTATGACTGAACAATGAGCCTAAGGTTCATAGGGTTGAAGCTGTTCTGAAGCTTGGCGTCCCTCACCTTCCCCACTGGAGGCTTTGGGGGTCCGGTGTGAGGTCCATGCAGATGGCTCACACCAACCCACACTGGTGGCGGCTGCGATCCGCAGAAGATAGACTGTATCTGGCTGCAGGCCCTCCAGCAGGCGCTTGGTTTGGTCCCCAGGCAGCTCCAGCTGGGTTGTGGCTCCGTCAGAGCTGGGCCGGTACCACAGACGGTACGCAGAGATACGACCACGGCTAAGTTTATGTGAGAGCGGCAGCCACGACACCTGGATGTCTGTGGGACTGCGGCTGGTGAGAGATAACTCAGGAGCACGCACGGGAACTGAGAAAGAGAGACAGAGGCAGAATACAGTATAAATGGACATGGCAAACACTTAAGATGTAAACACAAGGTGCATTTTCATCATATGGAAGGCTACAACCTCAGAGAATACCAGCAGGCACATGAAGTAAAACATGACTTCTAGTAAGTGATGTAGATAGACTACTCTTTTCAGTATCACCCTGTCTAATGATTTACCAGCATCCTTTCATCTGTAACTCCCTAACCCCCCCCGAGTTCCTTCCTCTCTTTCTTTGTTCATCTTCCTAGAACAGACCACTTGTTTGTCCTGGAAGAACGCAAGGTCGTATGCTACAATCCTACACCTCAGGTGATATGGTTAAGCATGATCAACCTTTGGCCTTCTCAGGCAGGTCTAAGTGTGCTAGAATCTCCCCACCACACATTTCGTCTCGTTGCGTGTTGTATGATGTACATCACGCTCACCATCTTCAAGTGTGTGCTGTATGATGTGGTCAGACATGCGGCTGGCACCCATAGGCATGTACGCCACCACGTAGAACGTGTAGTTCCATGCAGGCTCCAGGTCATCAATGATGTAACGAGTGGTGTCGTTGCCAATGACAACTTGGTACTCTTCGTTGTTCAGACCTGCAGACGATAAAAGCATAAGAAACAGGATCATGTCAGTGAACTGAATGCTAAAATCACAAGGTGCTTCTTTCATTCAGTACCAGAAATGACCAGATAGGCCAGAAACATAATCAACTCAAGTATGCAAACTTAAATGACAACACACTAACAGCGCGCAGTACTACTGCATGGAAATGTGTGTTCTTATGTTACTGTGGCGCTTAAAACATTCAGTAAGAGCCGAGCAGTCCTGCGAAAGGTTTGTCCAACCGCTGGTTTGTCTTAACAGCAGACTGGATGAAAGCACGCAGGCGATAGGAGATAGCTTTGCCAGACTTGGCTGTTGCTATAGCGCCCCTTGTGGCAACACTCAGAATGCAGCTTGCTTGAGATACAATCTAGAGGTGGCTCGATATGATGCATTTTTTCATACAGCAAATATGTGCATATGTTGGTGCTAATATGCTAATGTTTGCATCATGTGCATAGCCTACATGCCCTAACTATACACGTTTTCAGGTCTGATACAATTTTTAATTCCGAAGTCATGATTCAACTCAATTTTCAATGTTTTATATTTATAAATAAAAGTTTTCCAATAGAACTTTTTCAATGTCTGCCAAAAACTCCAAAAAGCACACCCGTACAATTTCTAATTGATTTGTATTTATTCATATTTGTATTTGTATTTATATACACCCAGTCATTTGGGTGTTGGTACATGCATAACATTAGCCCCTCTTCCCCCCCCGTCCACTTTACTCCAATAGGAAGCCAGGTTTTGATAGCTGACAGTGGTTTCTACAAACAAAGATAAATTATACAGGTTTAAATATCTTGCATTATTTACAAATCATCTTGGACATTGGGTATTCAAGCATAAATTACCTTATTTTTAACAAAGTCTGAAGCTGAAGTGCAAATGTCTGCTTCCCTTGCACTACAATGCCCTCCTTTTACATACAATAATTTGTACATAATTGCTTAATAAGATCCCTGTTAAGCCTCCTGATTCTTCCATTCAGTTCCTTCAGTAATGAACCTGTATGGTTATTCTAAACAGGGCCCAGCATAAAAGAGACATGTCAACTCAATCAAATTGGTCACGCCTCCTTCAACAGGCGATTTCATAGTCACTACTAAAGCCAAATTCCACATGCTGATTTTCTCACACAGCCAACGTGTCTGATAAGGCTTTAATTAGTCCCGATTAGGCAGCTCACACAAAAGAATCCCCCGGAGCCTCACAACGACTGAATTCACCATTTCTGACCCACCAAACAAGATCCTTAAGACGCCACAGAAAAGGCCTTGTCCTCTGTCTGAATAGCCTCACCGCTGACTTTAACTGCTAGACTTTTACTGAAGTTTAAGAAACACACAAACGCTTCCCTACATCACCACTAACTCTAGTGTTGAACTGACACACTCTAATAGAGCTTAACTGAGCAACTTTTCACTCCCTTTTCCCTCACTTCCTATCAATTTTTCTCATTCTATCTCTCCCTCACACTCTTTCTCTCCTTGTCTTTCTCACTTCAGTATTGCACTAGCAATTAGGGAACAATCCTGGGAGGCTTCCTCTGTCCTAAAGGCTTAAGAGCACCCAAAAAGAGCAGTCCTGAGCGCAAGAGTAGTCCTTCTTCTTCTGACCTGTTTTCTCTCTCTTTCTTTCTCTCACACTCTTTTTTGTGCCTGAAAGTGCTGGCAGGTGTTTCTTTTACTGACTTTTCTTTCACACGTTAAAGCTGCTTAATGGAATTCTACAGCAATAATTAGGCTGAAAAGGGGATGTTCTTGTCAAAAAGTGACTTTTGCTGCTTCTTTATTAACAATGACAGTGCCCAGCATGCTGGAGCTCCACAATGAGGCCAGTGCTGCCTTCCCATAACTGGCCTTTTTGCTTTCAGAAGTCAGGAATGTTCCGGAATAAACAGGACTGTGTCTTCAAGAGGTGAGTTACTGTAGGTCACTGCCGGTGGTCAGAGAGAATAAGCATGTGACTATATGTCTATATATGTTTTTTAAACACACTGAGGTTATGGGAAAAAGGAAAGGTGGTTTAACTGAATAATAACATCCCTAAGTAGTTCCAAAAATGATGAAAGCAAAGGACAGTAAATTATTATTCCATATTATGGTCAACCAGACCCTTAGCCAGACATAATGGAACTTTTTTAGCAAAATGTCTTTAAGACCAATCTAGTCTGATTTAATTTCTCCTTCAACCCTTTAACGTATATTAAAAAACAGCTATTTCTGTCATTTAATGTACTCATCATCACTCTTAATGTGCGTTTTAACATGATATCTCAGTGCTGTTGTCATATTTTATTATTTATGTAAAGAACATGACCTAAGAAAGCCAAAAAATAAAGGTTTTTTTTTGGATACGCAAACATGAATTTTCACACTTTAGTTCCCTTTTTTGGTAATCTGATGCAACCTATCAATAATAAGTGTCTCCATAGCGATGTGAATAGCATCCTGAATGTGTGCAGACACTCGCTCAGAAACTATTGCAGTGCATCCCACAATAAATAAGCATGGAGCTTTTTTATAGTGGTAGGAAACCCAGTACCACACAGAAAGCTCCTGTTACTATAGCCAAGGTGGGCATGTATGCTGCCCAACTTTTACATTCTAACGAGCTAATCTAGAGACCCAGAGTCTGTCTCAGAAAATTTCATGGCTCATTTCAGATTCTAGGTTTAAAGGCTACGTTCACATTATAAGCCTTATTGCAAGAATGCAATTTTTTGCTCAAATCCAATCTCTCTGACAGGATGGTTCACACTCGTGATTCAAATCTGACCTTAATGTGAACGAACCGGCGTCCTGAAATGACCCGTATGCGCACATCGTACTCAGTAACATCATGTGAATGAATCGTGTGCGTCACGTGCATCATCAGCAAACAAACTAACGAGCAGAACGAGCTTTGGCTGCAAAGACAATTAACTCTGGTCAGCTCTCAGCTGTTCATTATTAGAGCGAGACGAAGGTGAAAAGGGTGAGATGTGCTGCTTTTGTACCGTTTACAGGCTTTAACTTCTGTTTGATGCTGCTGCCATGGTAACGCTGAATGATGACGCACGCACAGTGGAAAAAAAGCACATGAATTCCGATCTGAGTGTTCACATTAAGGTCGCATGGCCACGAATCGGATAAGTATCTGATCTAGGACCACATATGAAAGTGTCTCAGGTCGGATTTGAAAAGGTCGGATTTGAAAAGATCAGATTTGTGTCCACACAGCCCTGAAAACATCAGATCTGAGTCACATTAGGGCAAAAAATCAGATTTGTGCCGCTTCAGCCCGGTAATGTGAACTAAATCGAAAAGACTTCACACCATTTTTTCACAAGATTGACAGATTCTTTGCTGATTTATATACTGTGCTAAGTTCTGACACAAGTACTATGTGTGATTTACCTTCTGCCTTCATGTAGTGGATGGAGTAGGCGATGACTTTGTCCGCGTTGTAGAGGGGTCTCTCCCAGGCCAGCAAGATGGCTGAGCTGGACACGGTGTCAGCACGGATATTCCGGGGGGCGCTGGGCCGGTCCTCTGACATCACCACAATCAGACGAGCCGTGGACAGAACTGAGCCCTGATTGTTCTCTGCCTGGCATTGGTAAATCGCATCATCCTCAGGAATAATCTGGTTTATTACCAGTTTACTAAAAATAAAGCAAAAAAAACAGGAATTTAAATAAAACTTTCAATCACTCATTGACATCCAAACACATACATGCATAAACCACTGCATATTGTCACTGCCACAACAAAAACTTCCCCAAAAATAGTAACTTTATAGGAGAGAAACAAAATGTTAATTTTACTATATGTAATTTTGGGGTTTCAATATGAGCATAATGTTATGAGGTTATGATATAACTAAAGTTTGGGAGGAGGACAATGCCTAAAGCTCGTCAACCCTCCTATCTGACTTCCTATAAATTTCCTGTGATGAAGTTTTCACACCCTACCACCTCCCTATCTCCTGTCTGTTCCTCAGTCCTATCTCTGTTCATCAAGGTGGATCTGGCCGTTTAAAGCAGCAGCTGCTCCGAACACCAGCCTAAGTTCTTTGAGTTCTTTTCCCTTCTTCAGTAACGCAACCATACTACATGTTAAAGACGTAGTCTGAACCTGTAAAACGTCTGAAACTGTACAGACCCCTACATTCATTTTAGCTTTGCTGTAATGATTTTACAGTGTAGCAGAACACTAAAGTCACCACTATTCTCAGCCCTTCTCTCAATCAGGATCCTATAACAAACATAGGCTGTATGCACTCATGATTAAAGGGGGCAAGAAAATCAACTAAAACGGCATTTGCAAAACACTAAATTATTAACGCCCCTCTCATTTCACTGAGAGGCTGATGAATATTTCAGTGAGACAGAGTTTCCAGCAGACAAATGAGGCAATTTAAACCCCAGGTGCTGAGTGTCTCAAGACTGATTGGGTAGCAGGTTACCAATTCTACTTACTTACAGTTCAGTCCATTCTAATCTATAGATTTTGAAGGATGTTTGAGGGCAAACCACTTATGTCTTTTGAGCAATTAACTACAAAAGACTTTGTTTACATATCTGCAGCTTAGAGATTACACATTACTTAATGTGATGTAAAAAAAAATATTAATAAAAGGCCAAACATACACTTGTTTAGATACAGCTTTCAGCTCAGTCTCTTTTGTGGATATAGATGGCTTTCAACAGAAGACGAATGAGATTTGATCAGTGTCAAGCAAGAAAAACAGCTGTAATTAGAGATAAACTCCTACCACTCTCCTTTCCGATACCGATATTCGATCCTTAAGTACTGGCCGATACAGAGTATTGTTACCGGCATTAACACTATCTAACCTAACTTAACTAACTTACTTAAGTCTTGATATTTGAATGGTTCCACTTTTTAAATATTTTATTTTGGTAAAAGCTTGGTAAAAGAGTGTTCTATGTCACTAATGAAAAAACACATATAATTTGAGATGTTTAAGACTAATCTATTTTTGTCATTGGTATCTACTATCATATAATTAATAATAAGAACCATATTTAACAAATGTATTAAATGCATAATATTTGATTGTGCAAACAGTTCAAAACAGAACTGATGAATGCATAATAAACGTGTAGTCTGCACATGTAAGCATGCAGCAGCTTTCCTGGCCTGGCAAAAACAGTGCTGAATGTTATTTCACATCCAAATTTGAAATTTTAAGTAATTTGTCTCATATGTGCATCCCGTTTACTCACACTTAGCGTCAGACTGGGGTTCAGTATACCCCGCCGCTGCATGATACAGCTGACAGACAGAGGACACACAGGCCAGGCTAGTGGGCTGCTATACTAAAGGCTAAACCAAGACTAAAGGCTATCACTACCTCAAGAGTCAGGCAGTTCCTTCCATATAATGTTTATTCTCTCAATAACAAGCTGGACTAACATTAACTCAGACTGTAACTGACTACACAGAAGGAGATGAGCCACTACTGAAAGAAGCAGCTCAGCTGTTGAGGGAAATGTTAGTGTGTTTTACACCATTAGCATGTTTCACACTGTTTACTTGTTGCATTATTTGAGGTATTTGTGAAACCAATAGCTAAGCACAAATTCCAAATGCTATATCGCCCTCTACTAATGCCCTTTCACAAAAAAACTGGCATTACAGAATTTTTAATACTGCTATTACTACTATTAATACTGCTTTACTACTGCTGTCATTTTTGTCTTTTCCTGTCAAAACACACCCACTTGTTAATTAGTTGGATCAGGTGTGTTGGGAGCAGAGCAAAGAGTTCTGCAAGACCAGGGCTGGAAAACACTGCTATAAATTATAATGTAATGAGGTTTGTCAGTGTAACATCTTGTACCTGTTGTACATCTTGATGCGGCCATTAGCGTGGACAGGTTCTCCATTCTTGAGCCAGGTGATGTGAGGGGTCGGCACCCCCTCAGCCTGACACACAAAGCGTCCAGTGCCGGCACGTGGTCGGGTCAAACTTTCAGGCCATTCCACCAGAGACGGGGGTGCTGAAATGAGACATTTTGCTTCAGTGTTCTCAAAAACAAGGCAGATTTACTATTAGTAATTTATCTCAAAAGCAGAGTAAGCAAACACTAACTAAAGCGTGATCCAAACTGGGTTAGTCTTCCTTGGAAGGCCATTTAATTTACTACTTTATTTAATTACTGATGATCTCTCTGATTTTGATCCAGTATAAATCTGCGTAGTTCTAATCATCTGATGTCAACATCCACACTTTGATCTTTCAGACCTCTCACAGATTACACAAGGTCTTCCATGGTAAAACTAACCCAGCTCCAGCAGTCCATTAGGTTCCTTGCCTAAGGGCCTTACCAAGCACAGTTACATTAGCGGCTGCGACGGTGTAGTTTCTTGTGCCGGGTGTTGTTGCTCGGCAAACGTACACCCCAGCGTGCTGCCGCTTGACGTCAGAGATGAGCAGGTTGCCGTTGCCGAGCACTTTTGTGTTATAAACATCTATGGGTTTGTGATCAGCACGACTCCAAGAGATCAGTGGCCGAGGGTTTCCCACCGCCACACATTCCAGAAGTGCGCTGCCATGCGTCGACACTGTGATGTTCTGTGGCCCAGCGATGATGTGAGGCCGCTGAGGAATTCTGAAAGATGGAGCTAGAGTAGGAAACAACGAGTACACAATATGTTAATAGCAACAAAAACAACAACAACCACAAAACTGCACCTTGTTCAGGTCTCTCTTGCTTACCTGGCGTAACAGTCAATGTTGCTTCCACACTCCTGCGACGGTTGGCAATATTTGCTGCCACACAACGATAATTCCCAGCATCCTTTTGGTCTACTCCCTGAATCTGCAACACTCCGCTGGGCAGCACTGTGATTCTGAATAATCAAACAGAGGAAAACAAATAAACAAAATACTTTACACAGTTGAAACAAACTCTTCTGGTCTTCAAATGTGTATTTAACTGTAATACATTCAAAAATATATCTAGTGAAATACTAATGCATGCTTGAAATGAATACATCAATTTAAGAGTGTGTCCCAGTCAGAAATCAGCTATTTGCTTTCAGTCATTGTCTCTGGAGGGCACATTTGGCAAGCTGGTTCTGTCTGGGATGCCTCCCTTGTACTAACAGCTCTGTGCCGTGTACCTGTCAGTGGCCAACGGTAAGGTGACTCTGTTAAATTCCCAGGTGATGATTGGTGGGGGTGTGGCGCTGATTTTGCAGGTGAAGCGTGCAACAGAACCCTCCGTCACCACAATAGAGGAAGGCTGCTGGGTGAATGTGGAAATGCCTGGACAGAGATACATCACAGTGAATTAGTTCTTATAAGAATCAAATTGGTCAATTAAAGAATAGTCAAATAAGTATTTCTGAACTGCTAAAGATTAAAATCTGGTACCAATAACAACCAAATGTTATACTTAATGTGGGCAATATGGCAAAAAATAACAATACGGTAAGTTTCACAATGGTCTGTGAAGAGGTTTGTGAACAAGTCAAAACGCACCAGTAAAACAGTAGTGATAAGTAGTAATACATTAAAAAATGGCTATGAAAAACTAAGGACAGTGATTTTTTAATGTTTGATATTTACAATACCTAAGAAGAACTAAGGGGAAAAATAAACAATTGGTAAAAAAAAAACAGCATTAATTACATCTATTTAACTACTTGTTGCTATACAGTTTAAGCAGTTACTATAAACTGACTGTTGCATACAGTCTTTTTATGTTACATGCAGTTGTTCAGTATCTTAAAAGTACAGATGATACTCAAGATAAGCTCAGAAAGAGTATGTTGTGTATTTTGCATGGATTACAATGTCATATTATTATAAATGCTCATTCCTGCTTTACACTTATCTATGAAACATGTAAAAACAAACAGTCAAAAGCTATTCTATGGGAATCTACAGCACTCCATGTGAAAGCCGTACATATTAACATAAAATATGAAAGTAAAAGACCAAAGCAGTAGTGAATACAGTATTCAGATCCACAACTGAACACAAATATCTTCTCCCACATGCTCTCTGCTCTCTTTGTCTCTCTCTCTCTCTCTGGATGGTAAAGGTTGAACGTATTTCCATCAGTCACATCAATCCTCTTTAGCCTTAGACTTAAAGACCAACTTTGCCTCAAAATTGCAATCAATGACTCTTGCTGAAGACAAAGTGAACAAGAAAGAACAGATTTACTGCCTGAATTTACTCCACTGTCTTCTCACTACCCATAAACTCCATTCTAAAGAGTCTCAGACAAGTATACCGTTTAACCAGTGATGGAATTTTACATTTTTTAGAAACACTCATAGAAAAAACATATCCTTCCTTTTTACATGTCCTTGTTTCCTTTCTACTAACGGCCTGCTCCGTGTTGAGAGCCCCCCACGAATCAGGAAATGAGTATAATGGACAATAAAGGGGTCTACCCTATTCATACCAGCCTTCATGCTGCACTAAAACAGAAAGTTCTGAGGCTTGAAACTGGTTTAAAAGGAAAAATCATGGAGCGTATAATGAAGTGAAGTCAGCTGAAGACAGTGGAGGCAACTGAATCAAAGAATCAAGAAAATGTTGACGTGCACTGAAACAAACAGAAGCATCTGCTGTTTCCTTACAAAGTCTTTGTCCTGGGTTGGAGCAATGCAAAACCATTGTAATATTACAAAGAGAGAGAGTAATAAAAAAGAGAGAGGGAAGGGGTCAGTGAAAGGTGATAGGGTTAGAGAAGTGACTGTATCAGATGGATGAGCAGTGAGAACCAAAAGGTCTCTAGATAAACATCAACATGTCAGACCTCACAGCAACACAGCGCTGCCCTTTTGGTAACAACTATAGTGCGTATGTTTGTGTATGTGTTAGGAACAGGGCATTCTCAGTTTTCAGAAGTACTGATGTATTGTTAAAAATATACTGAAAATGTTTAAAAAATGATAATATATGCTGATATAAATTGTATCACAGCTTTTATGCTGATAGATGATTTCTGATAGACTCTTCGACAAATTATGAAACCTTTTTTGGTATCGTAAGTATTGAAAACATTTTATACCCCCAGCAATTCTACTGTTTATACAAATTATAAATATGTAAATATGTGTTGCATTTATACAGAGACTGTATCAGAAGGCTATTCACTTCCACAATGCTTTGGTTAAAATAATTGTTTAAATAGTTGTACACCGGATCAGTCAATTCTGAAACAGTGTAGTTGTCAATGGTTTTTATACCACAGTATATCATTATAAACAGTAACTAACTTCTAGGTGTTCATGGTTCTACTCTAATAGGGCTGCCACCTATATGTACACGCTATTATAATGGTCACTTTATTTATTACACTTAACTCTCCCCCAGTCCAACTGACCATTTCAGGCCATTTCAGGTTCACATATTTTTTCCTTCATTCTTCTATATTGACTTCTATAAGGGTTCCATGCCCTAAACTGATTCATGATTCATTTGCTGCTGGCACGTCCTGTTATGTGTGCACAATTTTGATTGTAACTCTTTCCAAAAAGAACGGAATGGCTTTGAATTTCACCCAGAATCAGTGTAATTTCAGGTCCTTTACAATTCTTATTCCTACAAGTACTGCTTTACGTCATCTATCAAAAGTGTAGCTGAAGTCTATATAAATTTCTCACTCTCTCTTCCACGCTCTCAGCTATCAAACCATGTGCAAATTAGCACCTCACCACATGTCCTTTCTCTAAGCCTGGCTGCTAATCCGCTCTATAACGATCTGGATCTGACACCCCCTACCCCGAATAACACCTTCACAATATCTGATTCATGTTACACAAAGCACTAACAAACTTTGGTGGGGAAACAACAACTGTGAAACCTGCAGGTTAGATGCTGGAAAACAAAACATATGGATGCCATCCTGAAGTCACAAATCATCTGTAAGCCATGTGTAAAAAATTGCCCCTTTAAAACCTACACCAGCAGGAGCCGTGAGGAAAACGTGTCCTGCTAAAGATATGCGCCTGTCGTTTATTGGATCCATACAAGGAAACTCACTGTTGATCTAGGTCTTCCTGCCCAAAGCTGGCTGTTTATTTAGTAATTAAAAACTCACATTCTTTGTTTCTCTTTATTTCGTCTTCCTTTATGACGCAGTGCTCTGCTACAGACGCCACAAACTTCTACTAACACTTAAGACTTCAGGAGGCATTTAACAAGACATCAATCACATTTTAACACATTATAAACAAACACCAATAAACACATGCACAGCTACTATTAAAACAGACTTTGCTTTGTCGGTGTTCATATTTTGAGTGGCATTCGTGTTACATAAAGAAAGGGAAGAGGCTGATGTTTTAGCTGAATACTAAAATGGATTAGTCTATAGTAGAAGGCTGTTTTTCCTTCTGTCCTTTTCCAAGCTGAGAGCTATAAAACCCCCACTAGCCATTAAAATCAGTGGCCTCATCTCACCCCCCACCGCTCTTTCCTCGGTCTAGAAGGCCTCACAGAAGCCCCAGTCAATGATTAGTTAACCCAAATCAATGGCAGCGCCGCAGCTGATAAAGACTTTACTACGAATCACATTTTAGAGATGGCTGAGACGAGTGAAATGTTTGCCTGGGGCTTCAGAGCGTGATGACACACGCACAACCACAGCATTCAATCAGTGCATCTGATTACAAGGATCTAAAACAATGGGGAGCTGAACCAAAGTGACACGTGATACTAACTGAAGTTCCTTTAAACAGATAATCTGACCAAACAATGCCTACATGGCTAGCAGCGAATGAACGTTTGTAGAGGCAGTTAACATAGTCAGAAACGAGCCTTTTTTGTACGTCGTGCAAAACTACAACTTAAAAGCTCCATTTAGCATATTACTTCAAAAAGGCTTTCACTACTGAAACAAGATTTGGCAAGATTATGACCACAAATGCACTGAAATAACACTGTTAGCCAGCAAATGTTAGACAAAATAATAATTCTTGGATGTGGCCTGCCCATAACTCTATGTAAATTAGTGACTGCTTGGACAACAGTGGTCTCTCATTTATTGCTGTGCTTACTTTTACAATATTTGTCCACTTTGTCCTCTGTGATATGCAATACGCTGATCCTGATGTCCCTAAAATGGTGTGCACATGCATTTTTACAATGTATTTCAGTCAGTCGGTCAGTAAGGGACATCGACTCTTCTTAATCGGCCAGCTAAAACATAGATTTGCAGTGTTAGCAGTAATAATCAATATGAGCCAGGGTCAGAACTGACCAAGTCTTTCAGTTTGAAAAGTCAGACCAGTTGATTATTCAATTGAGTCTGTTTGTGTACATGCACACAAAGTGCAGGCCAGACTCCTGAAAGTCTGAATAGCAAGAGTGTTGAGCTCAGAAAGAGTTGGCAAGAGTGGCACTTCTTGGCTCGGGATGTGCTCCTCTGGATATAAGCAAGAGGAAAACACTCTGCTGACCCTTGGCCCTATGAAGAAGCATCAGACCATGAGACAAGAGGTAAGATAAAGGAACGAAGGGACGCGATTTGCCCTTGTGACATACGAGCACCTTTATGTAACATTCTGATTGCATTTAGTTTGTTCTGATAGTTTAACTATTTAGGAAAAAGCTTCATTTTCTTTTAAATCATGTTTATAACATAAATGCAAAGAATATTCTCATGCTGTACCTCAGTATTAGGGCTGACACACACACAGGCACTATCATCAGCAAACCAAAGTTTAATCTCCACGTCAGCTTATGACTGAAAAGACAGAGCCAATATTTCAACCTTGAATATTTCCCTCTTTCTAGAGTTCCTATTAAAACAACCTATGTAGGGCCTGTCAAAGGCCTGACAGTTCTGAATGTCCTAAACTGCAAACTGCAATTTTATTAGCAACAGCGCTCAAAAGAAATAACCGTTCTTTAGACATGATTTCAACACCAATCAAATAGTCTGCTGATCCTATGTACCGTCGTTGACTGAATAGTACCATATGATGAAGGGATCACCAAAACAGGGTTGCCAGGCGTTAACTTTGAAACAGTAGGGAATCCCGCTTTGCCTCCTCGTGTTCATATTGCAGAAAAGAATGCTCAAGATGTTTTTTCCGACGACAACTCTCAGATTCTCACCGGCCCTTCTACATCTGTGAGGCCAGAGAAAGGCTCAGCTTTACCGCTGCAATAGTAGACCCTCACTAAATTAACACAACACTGTAACTTTGAGCAGTTTGCACCATGTAAAACCAACACTATAACCTGCACAATAATGGACTGCTCTAACACCTGACAAAATACTTCTGAGTAGGTGTGTGTGTGTGTTTACATTTGTACAACAGCCAGAGAAACCAGAAAAAAACAGAGAAAAACCAGAGAAAAACCAGAGGAAAACAGAGCAAACTTACAAGATCACCAAATTCTCCTGACTTTGTAAAGTGCATTTTAAGCTGCTATGTTTAATTTGTTTAAGACTGAAAAAAATAAGACATTTTTTGGTTACTAAGGTTAAGATTAGGGTTACAAGTATTTACATTTACATAACACATATGGATGTACTATTCATTCACATTCAAGCACTTACATTTCTATAATAAATATAGACATACTATTATTACACACACACAGTTACACAATTATATATATATATATAAACTTGACAGAGTAAATGTATATGTAATGATAATATATATACATAGACACAATTTTGTGCTTATATAGGACAAATAGTTTCTCATTATCTCACCCCCCTATCCTTTTTCTG
The DNA here is from genome assembly GCF_904425465.1 of Colossoma macropomum. NCBI lineage: Eukaryota > Metazoa > Chordata > Actinopteri > Characiformes > Serrasalmidae > Colossoma > Colossoma macropomum. The sequence continues at coordinate 1,085,419 of NW_023494798.1, forward strand.
TCCTGGTGTGTGTGTGTGTAAGACCTGTGTCCATACTAAAGACATATTTAATCCAATTACTTCTATGCAGTTGAGTCACTTGCAGGAGGGCAGTGCTGCTCTCCTCAGAGCACTAAGCTGTCGCTGACCAGTTGGTACGAGTTAGAGAAACACATTTTTCTCATTGCTAAACCCAGCTACCGTGACCGAGACCACCACATGCTGGAACACTGGAGACGTTTTACTCTCACTCTTTCCTCCTTCCTACTCTTTCTGTCTCTCAGTATGGCTTTGACAGAGGGCTGAAAAACAGCAATGCTGTTTATTGATTATTGGAAAAAGACTGGAGTGAGAGCTGAAACTGAGCTGCAGAGGGTTTAGATGGTGGTGAGCGGCCCACAAATGTGTCCTTTCGTAGCATTTCTTGCCAAAATTGTATTGAGCTAGTCTAACCTCGTAATGGTTTTTGTGGGTGGAGCATGGATAGGTCAACTGTCAAATACTACTTAATACTCCATTCCCTTTTGTCTTAGTAAAAACATAAACTTCAAAATAATTTTTTTATGTTTTTCTACAGCTTGTGCTGTGTAGCTGCCTCACAGCTGCTCATAAGGATGATCTGGCCATCTGCCCCTTCCTCTGACCTGCCCTTTGACCTCAGACCTCTCCCAAATCCAGGCCATCCCAGCTCAGCCAGGCCGCATCTCCACAGTAAAAACACCCACAAATCAGCACAGGGCAGTATAATACCAGGACAAATCATCGCAACACTATTTTAACCCAGTACAGACAAGCATAACACTGCGTTAATCCCAGTATGGAGAGTATATCAGCATCATCGACCCACCACAGATCAGTATAGGATCACTTTACCTTGGTATAAATGCAATAATACCAAATTACAGCAGTGTTTTCTAGTCCTACTCTAGACCCTCCTCTAACATGACCCATCAGTTAAGTAATGAGCTGTTCATGAATTTAAAATGGGTTTTTTCAAACAGAGAAAACACTAAAAGACACAGTGCATTTGAAACTGAGGACCATAATGTTTTAAAACATGCTGCAGAGCTAAACTGCTCAGTTTAACCATCAGTCACTTACACTGAAAAAAGAGACACTTGCATAATGCATAAAATATGCACTTGCATAAAATATACTGAAGTACAATCACTGTCAAAAGTAAGTAAAGTGAAAGATAAGTGTGCTGATGTAATATTAAAAAATTGTACATATTTGAATGAAGTAAATTCAGTGCCCTCATTTTTACAGTGAAAGATCACAACAAAAAGAGACCTCCAAGAACGTCAACACACCCATCCAACACAGCGCTCTAAATAACACCACAAATACTCCAGAATCTGAGTTACACACTCTGTGTTGTCTAGGCTCTTGGCTATCTTGGTTCCAATTCATCATATCCATATTCTTCTGGCTACTAGCCTTGGTTTTGGATTTTAACCCCTGAAATGGCCATGAGCCCACCGGCAGGCCCAAAGTTCTATTACACACTTCTATAACCTAAGAACAGCGCAGCCAGTTTGCATTGAAGTCCCTGCAGTTACTGAATAATAAGTATGTAATCAACCTGAGATTTAAAGGGGTTAAAAGGGTTAAGTCCTCTTACTTGCATCTGCATCTGAATTGTTTTTGACTTCCATCTTTCTGGATTCAGTGGCCTTTAGAGCAAACTGACAGGACAGAAAGGAAGCAGCACTGGCCACTTCGTGCTACCTCATTAGCCTGTTTTAATGAGAGCAGTGAGTGCGTGTGTGTGTTAGAGAGACAGAGCGAGAGAGAGCTGATCTGCTGGGAGATTGAGCGGAAAAACTGCACTCTAGCTAATCCTCAGTGGTGGCGATCTGCTTACAGCTCCAAGATCAGTTTTCCTAATCTGCCTCATCTGAAACATTAAGACCAGAGCTTTAACACTGAACCCAGATCAGCAAATATGCAGGCTAGATCATGTGTCTATTTAGCTTAATGCTAGAGAAGAACATAAGGGGTCAGTTTCCCCGACAGGGATTAACCTTAGTCTAAATTACACTGTCAGCAGTGATTCAATACAGTTTAGGATGAAACTAGGCTTCAACTGTGTTTTGGAAAAATAAATCATGAGTTGCTCTCTTTCTGGGTTCTAAAGTACTTCAGTCTATATTTAATTGACACCATTTCATCTCCCCATCATTCTCCACTAGATAAAATGCTAAAAGGTAGCTGAGAAACATTTAGCATTCCACTTCCACTGTCTTCCTTTCTCTCTCTGTGTTCTTTATCCCTCTTGCTCCCTCTATTTCTTTCTCTTTTCCCTCCCTCCTCCCCTCCTTTAGAGAAATAACAGCAGTCTTGAGGGAGAAAGAGCTCTCTGATGGAGGGAAGGAATGCAGCGCTGAGAAGCTCAACAAATCAATCAGAGCGCAGCCAGCCAACAGGCTAGTGACTGCTTCGGCCCCACACTGACCAAAGAGCCGCTCTACAGCCAATCACAGGCTGGACAATGCCCTGCTCCCTGCTCCCCACGCCCTTTTGCCCCCCAGCCTTATGGCCAGCATGGGGGATGGGTCAGGAGGGGCAATAGCACTCCCTGAAAGCCTTATCTCCTTAAATCACTCAATCTGAGGCCTCACCCACTGTGAGTGCTATCTGCCTTCAAACCCTCAGAGACTTCTGGAATGTGTGGTTCTAGAATTCTCAGCGCCGTTCTAGAACACAGGTAACTATTGTTAGGACTGACAGCAAGCCATTGTTGCATCACAAATAGAACCCTGGGTTACGTGACATTCCAAACGTTCTAATATTCCTCCAGAGAGCAGCTCACAGTGGAGCACATTCGAGATAACTATAAAGTGCAGATCTATCAAAGGTGATAAAGGTGTATATTGATAAAGGATCAAAAAGCATAAATACAATCAATATTGGACAGGGTGGTTACCAAGTTATAGAACACAAAAACTTACCCAGGCTGCTGACAGGACTAGTGTTCATAAAGGATCTTGTTCAGATTCTATGTATTCACTCAGCCTGACAGTTATTTCCCTTATTGAACTCAAATGCTCTGATTTGTGACAAGTGTAATTAAAATTACAGTTTGTTACTACACAGCGCTTTAAATAAAAAATTAAGCAACCTGGTTAACTTAAAATTTGAGTTAATTGAACTTTTAATATTAATTTGTCAGAAGAATCTTTGTGTTTTAAATGCGATGACATTTTTTGGAATTTAATATTAAGTTTACAATGTTACGTACTTATTCACATAAAAAAGTTGCATAATTTTGCTTACAGTCAGTGTGTTTGTCCTATCTGCTCAGCACAAGACAAATTCCTTGTGTGTGTAACATCTTTGGCAAAATAAAGTGATTCTGGCTCTAATAACAATCCCACCATCTCTCCAACGTATTTCATATTGTTCTGTCTTGTGGATCAGATTTGGGGTGAGACACTAACTTTACCACTAACATGTTTTTGCAGTGTCTTAGAGTGTCCCATTAGCCCTCTCTTTCTGTCTGCCAGCCTATAACCCCTTCAGCAATCTACGGCGCCCTCTGACCTCTCCGACCGCTGCCTGAGGAAACCATGGAAACTTTTCATGTCCGGCACACAAGGAAATAAAACTGGGTGATCTGTCCGTTCGGAATTTGTCAAACATTTCATCTCCAGCTCAAACTGGGCAGGTTTGCTCTGCCTTTATTCCCGTTATTACACATCAGAGTCCCGGCGTAACTGAAATATCACTTAGCAACCGCAGCAAACATACACAGCTGCTGTACAGCAAAAAAAAACGATTTGCGATTTTCACAAGAGCCAATTACAGAGTAAAAAGTATTCCGCAGGATGGACGGATGCATGTGATATCGGAATCGTATTGTATCGGTATATATTTGGTTAGAAAAAATATCAACATCAGACAGATGCTTAGATTTGGCCGATATTTTAAACCGATATTTGATGACATTCTTATAAGAAACAGTAGAATATTCAGGCGATGCTGGGCTACTGCTCTAAAATATCTGCAGTTCATCTATTTGACTACATTTGTTACTAGAAAAATAACTGTTACTTGTAATTTCTCTGTAACACAAACTCAGTTGGATTTATTCCTAATTTACACATTTTATAAGATCCGTACACCAAAAACATCAGCCTCAAACTGCGAAACTGGCGCCTCGCTGAAGTAATCTAGTGTTTAAAATGTGGTGGTCCTTGGTGGTGTGATCAGTGAGCAGCTGGAGAAAGCTACTTTTCGCGCCTTACAGTATGTAATATGTTTTTTATTTGGCACCAGTAATCTTTTAACTGTGCTGTGATTGTATCTAAAGTTATTGCACACGTGGCTTAGAAAAAAACATGTAAGTAACATGACAAGCAAACTTGTTTAAAAAGTTGTGACGTGAAAATGAAACCAAAAGTATTTTTTCTGGACCTAAACCTCTGGAAATAGTGGGATGAGCTTCTTTACAGTGCTATGAATTTCTAAGAATTCTTAAAGAGCACTCAGGGACCAATGGAAGAGGCCACTTTTCCAAGCAAAGCTCCGAACATGACATCCTTTGACATGAAGTCATTAAGTCTTTTATAGTTCACACAGTTCATCAGACAAGGCTGCATGCTGCTTACCTTACATCCATGGCTGGAGACTGTGAGATGCTAACATAAAGTAGCTATGCAGACTTAAATTTTATTAAAGGAAGTACTTAAACTCTGAGTTTGAGTCAGATTAATGAGACATAGATTATAAAGTATTTTTTAAAGGACAAGAACTAGATAACTCTGGAACCAGCACTAATTAAAAATGCTTGCCAAGAAAGAAAAGTAAACCAAGAGTGATAACAGGCTTTTTTATACGTTGGACTTTTTTTTAAACTAGCAACTCATCCAGGAACAACTCTGAGATAACTCTAGAGTGAAGAGAATGCTCTCAGTGTGTTTGTGTGAGCGTGTGACAGATACCTCTCCAGGCTGGAGGTGAGAAGACACAGGGCAAAAGGTCCAAAAGGTTCACACATATGGAACCATCAATCTTTCTCTCCCCCAGAACCTTCTACACACACACACACACTCCCTCCGAAAAACACTCTAAAACCTGTTTATAACATTTCACCAACACGTGCTCCTAAAGCACACAAACACAGAGAAGAGATAACACCCAAGCACGCTGTAATTCAATCCTGTTTGGAACATTTTCGCACCGTTAAAGAGCCAGAATCAAATATTCTAATTCTGGTTTATTCAGAAAGAGACATGTCAGAACATGTTCTCATTCAGCTTTAGCAACTTTCACCATTTTGACTTTTCCTAGAACCTTCCGAAAAGAGCTATGGCTCCAAAACAGCTATCGTTTGCATAATTGCCCTTCCTTTGGTGAATAAAGGCCAGATGTCCCGGTTTGGTCAGTCATCTCTGGCCAAACAAATACCCCTTAAAGAAGAGCTTTTCTTAGCAGAGGCAGTTGGGGGCAGTTGAGGGCAGTTGGGGGCAGCTAGGGGACAAAAGGGTCCGGAGAGAAAGGCTTTTCATTCGTCCTGGTGAGCAGCAGAGCAGAAAGCAATCGCATGGAGACCAGTAGCCCCTTTCACTCCGGGACCACCACTCCACAATAAAGTTAGCTATTCAGGAGCAATGGCATGAGAGGGCAGAGAGAGAGAGAGGGAGAAAGTGTGTGTGTGCATGTGTCTCTTAGTTTGAGAGTGTGTGTGTAGGCACGTTTATCATTTAGCCTTTCTGTTCTTAGATAAACCTGGTAATATCTACGATCATCTACCAGCACCTTTGTTTTTACCCTCGCTGAGTATTTCTCAGGTAGCTGCCAATTTTACGAGCTTGCAGCGAGCTAGCGGCCCTCCTCTAAATGTCCCCTTAAAACAAGCCAGTAAACAGCACTGGCTGCCTTTTACTGCAGCTACAGTTCATTACAATAAACCGCAGTTCACTCATTTTACATATCACCTCAATCAGCAGCCCAACACATAACCACATACTTGAAGAAAAGTGGTGCCTGTAGTGTCGCTGAACTTTTTTTTGGGGGGAGGGGGTTGTGTTTTTGTTGCTTTAAAACATTTGCTGTTTCTCTCCTCGTTCCTCACCATGTTGTTATGCAATCTGAGGCTCATTCTGGCCCCATTTTACAACATCTACCCCCACAGGTCTGAGTCACAGCCTGCCAGTGCTAAACTGCAGTGTAAGTCCTGAGGGTGTGTAAAAGAAACTTGAGTGGAGACGGGGAGATGTCCCTAAACAGCCAGGCCTGCTGGACCTGCTCCTCTGACCACAGCAGAGGATACATACACAAACACACATCATATCAGCAACCACAATCCCAACTAGGGCTCAACTGATAGATCGCCTGGCCAACATTATCGGTATCAGTGGGAATGCCCCAGATAACACATCGATACTTGTTTATTATACGCTCGTTTATTATTGTAATTAATAAATTCCTCTAATAAAAGGGAGAATAGCTTGTTTGTAAAGGTTTTAAGCTCTCATGCTACTCATTATATGCTTTTAACCCAACCATTAGCATAAGAATAACATGTAATAACAATGTAATACATAAAAAATGTGTGTAAAGATAACAACTAAGAACAAGAAGAGAACAGAAACGAACCAAATCACTAAGAATGCTGGGATGCTCTGCCCTCAGCATCAGATCATTTGTATTATGTAAGAGTGCTCAATAAGTTTACGGCATTTGGGAAATGATAACTGATAGGAATTTTTTAATTCACAGCGGACAAGTGGCAATTATACTAGTCAGCAAAGCACTGTTTATCAAAAACTACCCGTTTTTTATTTTTATAACCGTACAAATGATTTGGGCTGATGACATCAGCTAATTATCAGACTTTTCAGCTCCTCACAATCCAAACTAATGATAAAATTTTCATTTTAATTGGGCCCCAATCATAACACCCATTGACGCATATGCACTTAGACCGAACTTTGCTAAAAGCAAAGCATTCCTTTAGATGAACCCCACCCTGCTCAAGCGGTAGTGACATAAAAGGCCCAGGCTTGTGAATAGGGGTCACCTACTCTATACCGCAATGCTCTGACCGCATCCTGGACCCGGCTACTAACCTTTTAAACCTGCCCGCCCTCATTTACACACCAATGGATGCATTCTCTCAGTATCTCCCCCAGCTTTCAACCACTGGCCTCCAGCAATGAAGGCTCTCATCCCCCACCAATGCCTAACTAGACCACAGGGAAAGAAAGAATTTAATTTACAAACATTTATTTCATTTGACAAATCTAAAACTTTGAACAAATTCAAGGAACTTCAAACATGCACTTTTAAGTAACTCAATATCAAGAGTAGAAAAGATTTAAGATTTTAGATCGACAAAATCTATAAAGCACTTGGGTATCTTTTTGTCAAGTATTAGTAAGATTAAAGCTCTAATCAATAATTACTATGTTTTTTGATACTGCAATAACAGAAGCTTTCAAACTGCAGTGCTACAAAATTTACATTTCAACAAGACCAGCCTCCTCAAATGCACTCCAAGTACAGTGTTTGTATACAGGTGAAAATCAGCTGCCGTCAGGACTGAATATGATCCCCAGGTGAAGCATGAAACCTGTGCTATGTTCCTAATGGACTGTGACAGATCACTGCACTCAAAATCACTCCAAATCTGCAGAAACAGCGCAATACTTTGTGGAAATAGGCTTAAGTGTTTCACAGCAGATCTATTTCTGTTTCTTATTCTCACAGTTTACCCAAACTATCTGAGTAAACAGACCTTTCACCTTTTACAGTGTGAGCCCTGCCTGTCTCAATGTCCCAACATTTGTGTAGGCTACTGTATGTAACATATGTCACTCTCCTCACCTTCTCTCTCCCCTTGTTCTCTGCTCCTACGTGACTTACATGCTTTTTCAGCAGGATGAAATCTGACCCACAGAAAGAAGCCAGAGGGAGATAAAGCAGGACTTCTACAAAGTGTAACCTAACTGCCCGTGTTGGGTGTCCTTTGTGAGGTTATTTGGGGATTCAGGAGAAAAAAATGTTGACCTGATGCGGTATCGCTGATCATAGAGGGCAACAAAGGGCAACACAAAGGTATTTTATGGGTTTTAATATGCATGAGGGCAGCTAAGGAGCATGCTATACTATTACAGCAATCACTAGGCCACACAGCGAGTGCACTCTCTGGATTCTACTGTGTATCAGTTGCCAAGTGGGTAATTTGGGCACTTGGCAGGGCCAAGAGGACGTTTAGGGGTAACAGAGGTGGCATTCGAACTTACTTGCAATAGTCAGGCGAGCTTTCTGGCTCAGGATAGCTCCATATTTGTTCTGAGCAAGGCACTGATACGACCCTTCGTCTGATTTCTCTCCTCTTCGATTCTCCGCCTCTGAGACAAAGAGCGATCCATTGGCAAGCGGGTAGACACGGTCCGTCTCTGGCAGGGGAGATCCGTTTTTCAGCCAACGGATATGAACAGGTACCTCCCCCTGAGCCTGGCAGTCCAATATCACCGCATCCTTACGCAAGACTGTCACATCGCGAGGCTCCTTAACAAAGAATAACTCACTGAAACAAAACACACCTGCAGAAACAGAGAGGAGAGAGAAGTGAGTGAAAGAAATGAGTGGACACAGAGGGGTGACTATTCCTGCACAATCCTCCTCGCCTTGTTTCTTTTAACTGAACTGGACAACACAACACTGGAATGCTTCACTCTTTCTTCATTCACTATTCCCTATATAGTGTTTACCACATTAAGCCAGTGACAATTATTAAATAAACGCCTCATCGCAATTATTTGAGCTGACCACAATTATTTTCCATAGCTGGCAGCTTTTACAGTAATAAGTTTACCTTACAAAGGAGAAAAGCATTTATTGAGACATGTCATGGATGGTCTTAAGAAGACAGCAAAAGTTCTCACCCCTAACTGGTGTTATAACACTCTTAGCGTAGCAGTGAGTACTATTTGTTTATTTGAACTGAAGCTCTGCGTTGCCAGAGTATCCACAGCTAGGAAGCAAGACAGCTAATCAATTTGGCCATTTTAGCCTTGTACTTCAATAGCTGCATGTAGTGAACATAACAGACACTTAAAGTGTTAAACACAATTACTTATAAGGCAATTAATTGTCAACTATAATTTCACGATCATGACCCATATATGCCGTATGCTAAACTGATAATGTGATCAACTGCAAACAGCTGACACACTGTATCCCCCAATATTCCAATAAAGAAAGCGATCAGAAATGTAGTTTGACTTTAAAGCACGCTCACTCTAGCAAACTCTGACTTTTGGGATAAAGCGCTCGGATAGCTGGCATCGTTCCAGCGGCAAGTTTTCATTTGGCTGCGTTTCTGTAATCATATTTGTCTTTGCGGATTATGCTTTACGCTGGCCTAATCCACTTACCCATGCCTTGTATAGACAGGGTGCTAGGAGGAAAGCGAGTCTATCCGTTTCTTAAATGCTTTATTGTACCCCCTGCATGAAATCTGAAAAGGCATTGATCCTACAGTGGCAGGCTGCCTTACACCTTCACACACACCAGAACTACGGGAGGGGGAAGGATCCCCTCACCATGCAAAAGAGTATGAGACCACCACATCAACAGCTCTTTTATTTCCTCTGAAAGCGGTCTCTTCTGCATCATTTTGACCTTGTCTGAGAAACTTCAACACAACAGAACGTCTTCCATGCACTCTAGTGATATCTAATTGTTGTTTTGCAGCACTTTTGAGAAGCTAATTTGACCAATATCAAAACCAAGTACTGTAAATTCCTTTATTTAACGCATAGTATAATGGATTACTTGTGGTAGTTTGGGATTTAGAGATGTGTAGAGTAACCTAAACCCACACTCAAGTAAAAGTAGTTATTACTTGCAAAAAGTAACTTAAGTAGAAGCATAAAAGTAGCTGGACAAATATCTGCTAAGTAACTTTCTTAGTACATCCAACATCTATCAGCATCCTTAGTTTAAGATGATAAAGAGTAAGAGGTTTGACCAATCACAAAGCAGCCCACATGCTGTTGCCAACATAACTGAATGAAATCAAAGGCGTAGCCAAGGGGTCGCTGGGGTGGCCAGTACTACCCCAGAATGAAGCACGGCCACCCTACAAGCCCAGTTATGGAAAGTGAGAAAGTCAGTCACCATCAGTCAGCCATCATTAAAAAACATCAATTATACATTCAGGTGAAAATCTGTTACCAATCAGTTATTAGAGTGTGACAATGCTGCATTTAGTAATTAGCTTGCTTTTTAATTAATTATCTTGCTGTGATAGGCTAATTCACTCTTTAGCAGTCCCTTTAGCAGTGCTGCTCTGTGAGCCACATTACGAAGTAGGCTATTCAACAGTCAGATCAAAAATTAGTCATCTATAATCATTTATTATGCTAATATTTCTTTTTTGCAGTTCAATACATGTGTATGTGTTGTAGGTTCCCTTATTCATTGCAATCTGGCAAAGTTTCTAACCATTAACCTGTATTAAATGCAATCTAAATGAATAACTTGTGCACTGAAAAAAGTGATGCACTTAGTTTACTTGATTCAAGTGCATCATTTCCCCATGAATGACTAAAACACATTACATCAACACAGTTTTGTCCTTCAGTTTACTTTCAACAACAGCTGTATTGATAAGTTGTACTGATTTTATACATGTGGAAATGATGGACAGATTTAGTTACATACAGAGAAAAACGATGCATCGATTTATATCTCATTTTAATACAGTAATGCTATTTAATGATTACTTTTTTTCCCAAGCACCCCAATAATATCTCTGGGTCTTATCTGATCACCCCATTCTAAAAGCTCTAGCTACACCACTGAATGAAGTTAAACACATGTTAACAAAATGTGTAGGACAAAATTTGTGATGTGTTGAGTAAAAAGTAGATAATATAATCACAAACATGCTTGAGAAGAAGGAACAGGTATTCGCATCTAAAATGACCAAAATGAAGGTCCACCACATGTTCCTCTTCAATGACTTCCAATAACAACTTTCCTCATTAGCTCCACAAAATCAGCTCGAATGTGGGCGGGAAGCACAGTTCAGACAGGAGATAAACTTGCACAACTTTACATCCAGCTTAAGGAACAATTCCAACAATTCGGTCTAATTCAGTCCTTGAAATGTAAACAGTCGTTCACAGTGGTTTGGTGTGAAATGGTTCGTTACAGAAACTCAGTGGTGATGCACACCTCACAAACATGGCCATTTCATTACAGTGAAGCTAAACGTGTCTTCTGAGTTTTAGATGTAATGTTGATGGTAGTAAAATAATAATAAAACAATACGTTTTTAAGGGGATTATTCTGTCTTACAAGGCCCTGCAAATACATCTCAAGTCAAAACTCTATTAAAGACTAACATAAAACCATGCCTCAGTCATCAGGCAGCGTATTCACAACCACTTCATGTAATAACTCTCTGTGAGGGAGCTTTCAGAGCTGGACGTCTGGTTCCCATCACCACCACTGTGAACCCATTCTCGATAAGCTTCTCTAGAACAGAGAATTTCACACCAAACCGCTCTGTTTACATCTTCACCATGAAATTACGCAATTTTTTTTTTTGAAAAATCGATGGAGTTCCCCTTCAAGCGAGTATCAGTGCGTATTTCTAACGGACTGCATCATAACCTACGAATAAAAGTACGTTTTTTGCGGACGCTGGCAACAACAACGTTTGGCAGAGCTGTTTCACCGCACGTGCGCCGCACGAGAGGCAAAAGCGCTCACTGACTTAACCGCTTAACTCACTGGCTCGAGCGTTGCGCGAGGCAGGATATTTAAATTAGCTAGGAACGTCCGTTCTGTTTGAAAACGAGAAGCCGTTAAATATTCCGTCAGCGTTAAACGAAGCTCTGCTGAGGAAAAGTTAATCTGGACATTAGTTTGATTAAATCGTCCCACCGTTTGACCGTCCTGGGTGAGCGGTCAGACGCGAGAGGCGGTAAGTTAGCCAAGTTTTATGGCGACAACGTGAGAACGAGTTATTAGTTCTTAAAAATGTCTTAAAACGGTAGAAATGACACGTTTTGTAAGCCCAAACTGCTAAATTCCACTTCGCTTGATGTGACCATAGTAATAAGCTTTAACCTCTTATTCGCCAGCTTCTTATTCCAGTTTTCCCGTTCCACCTTAAATGGCGCAGCTGTTCCATTCTGGCGCCTGCACCGTTTAAGGTGGAACGGAAAATTCGAACAAGACGCTCACTTCACCTTCGCCAACAGAAGGACAAGTTAACTTACCTGTGATTGGCAGAAGAAATACTGCAAACAGCAAACGCTGACAAAAAATCCCTTTAAAACGAGCCATTTATTTGAGTTGTCCGTGCATGCTAGCTAAGCCTACAGGCTGCTGCCTCCTCTGACTGCTCTCTGAGGCTCAGTCACTGAGGGCTGCTGACCTGGGAGGGGGACTAGTTTCTTTTAGGCGCCGAGCGGATGGACACCACCTTCTTGGTGATGTGTTGCAGCTTCTCTTCTCACCGGTTCACACTGCGGAATCAGACCGCAGCCAACGTTCACATGGCTGTGTGTTTCTGTATTGTAGCTCATGTAGCTGTATATATATTTTTTTCATATATCCAAATGCATAAAAATATGCAAATATTTAATATAATGTGATTTTACAATTAATTTAACATAGTTTCATTTATGATTCTTGAAATAGTGGTTTTGCAGCGCTCTTAAAGGAGAAGTCTATCGATTTTTAAAAAAATTGTACATAATTAAATGGTTGAGATGTACAGAGTCGTTGAGAGTGGTTTAATGTTAAGTGGTTCATTGTAGAGAAACTTACAGACTTCTATACAGTGGTGCTGATAGGAGCCAGGGGTCACAATGTCTACAACACAAATATAGACATTTTATTTACTCTCCAAAACCTGAACCTACACACATCCTCTGAGATTTTATATGTAATGTTGATGATGATAAAGTAGTCATAAATCTTAAAGTTTTCTTTGGGGACTATTTTGACAGTTTTAACACGCTGCATTAAAATACATTTTAAGCCAAACCTTTATCACTAAACAATGTCTCAGACATCAGATGGCATATATCTAACTATTTTATGTAATAACTTTCTGGAGGGAGGTGTTAAAGGTGAACATCTGGTTCCATCATAACCATCTGACTCGGTAAGTTTCTCTAGAACAGAGCATTTCACACCAAACAACTCTGGAAGTTTTTGTTTACATCTTAACCATTTCATTATATGGAATTTTCGAAAAATCGATTGAGTTCCCCTTTAACTGTGCTCTTAAACTGACAGATAGGCAAGTGTCTCTCTTGTTCTGCTCCTGATCTAAGTACTGATAGCCCCTTATTTTTGTAGGCTTCTTTAATGTTTTATAAAATACATTATTAAGAATGAGTCGACAGTGGGCTTGTTGATTGATTAGGGAACATGTAGCCTGTCATCATATACAAAAAAAAAAAAAGAAATACACACACACATCTTCTAAGCCGCTTATCCTTCTGGGTCGCGGGGGGAGCTGGAGCCTATCCCAGCAGTCATTGGGTGGAAGGCAGGATACACCCTGGACAGGTCGCCAGTCCATCGCAGGGAAATAAGAAATATATTTTAAATTCATTTTATTTGCACAGCACAATTTGCATTCCACTTAGCGTACATAAAATGTAATTTGCATGCTTTATAATTCATAAAATAGTGATCTTGCAGTGCTCTAAAACTGAAGCTAGGCATACTGAGCACATGTCAAATCCTGTTGTAAATCCAAGACAGACAGCCTTTTATTTTTTGTAGTTTTCTGTGCTGGAACTAGGCCATGTGTAGTGTCATGAACAAAAATGAAAATAATAAGTATTTTTAAGTTAAATGTACTAAAATGTACATGTTTCTGCTTGTGTAGGAAGATGGGTAATTAAAGAACTACATCATTTTTTGGTTTGACTGAGTTTGGCCTTAACTCAGACTTAACTCACACTTTCTCCTCCCAAGTCATGACCAAGTACACAAACTCAGCTGTTCATGACTGTGTGTGTTTCAGCATAATAACTGGCTCGTGGCCTTATCGATAAGGGCAGCTGGACATCTGTACAGGGCACAGAAATATTGATTGGTGGAGGAGGAGAGTGACCTCCCTTTCGCTGCCTCTGCCCTCCAGACCCTCTGACCAGCCGGACAAAAGGCCCAGCTGTGCCGTGCTTCGCCATGCGGTACAGGCTTATCCTGTGATCCGATGTCTGTTCAGCAAGAAACGGTAGGTTTCCCACAGTCACTTTATGGAAATTATATAGGATGTGCAACCTTATACTATCAATCCAATACAAGGTTATTATGGCTTATGTCTTTTAAGCCAATTTATAAGCTTATATCTCAAACCAGCACAAACAAGGATGAGGTTCTAGCCAGTGGTCAAAAGGTTAGAAATTGGGCTGGTGGATTAAAATAGTTATAAACTGTAACAGTTTTTAGTGCATATATCTCTCATCTTATACTTCAGTTAAGATGTCTTTTTGTTTATATTGTTGCTGTAAAATAGTATCTCCAAAATGGTAACTTTAAAGGAGAGGGCAAAAACTTTCTTTACTTTCAGTGTAAGTTAATGGAAACATATTTTATTTCAAGCAGTTTTGGGGCATTTCTATTGGTCCGATCATCATGAAATGTTCACACAATGTAATGGACAGCTGTTGAGCTCACATGATGCAAAAAGAAAAAATCACAAAAGCGACGACATGAAACAAAGTTCAGTATTTGTCTGAGATTGTAATTTCTATTGACATGGCTTAACCTAAGAACTCCCAAAACATCGAAAGCAACCTGGTGTGTAAATCTTTACTATGGATAGAATTCAAATAGCGAAAACAGACATATTAAATGCTAACATATAGAGTAAACATTGTTAATCCAAAGGGGACATACAGGTGAGTAATTTATAGCATTTTTTTTTACCTTTGGGGATGGTATCAAATCAAGCCCTTGTTATATTCTCAGAAAGTAATTTTACTTTAACCCCTTACATGTCCAGGGCCCACCGGCAGGGCCAAAGTTTTATTACACACTTCCATAACCTAAAACATTACCTCAACCAGCTCAACAGCTCAGTCAGTTTGCATTGAAGTCCCTGTAGTTACTGAATAATAAACCTTAGTATGTAATAATCCTGGAATTTCAAGGAGTTGATTTGCCTTAGATTCAATTGTTCGAAGGCTTTATGTCATATATGTGTCTTTTTCAACATAATTTTAGACATAACTGCACTGACCAAAAACACAAATGCAGACAGGTCTATTAATCAAGGATGTAAAGGGGCACCTAAAATTAGCATTTAACATGTTATTTGTCATGTTATGTAATGTTTTGCTGGGCAGCTTTGTATCACTCAGCCTCTTCAGTTTCCACAGAATTCATGATTTTGTTTACTTTTTGTGTTTCTATCCATCAGTGTTCTCACACTATAGTACCCAGCATGCATTATGCAAAAGAATTTCATACAAACATTGGAGAGCCACCTCTCGACTCCCTGCCCCACCCAACATGGAAATCAAGAAATCCTCTAATGTAGCTTTGATGTGGAGGCCTAAATATAGATGTGAAATTCGGCTCTAGTGATTCAACTAAATGCTACCTACAGGAAAATAGAAACATTTCAAACAGCCACAAAGCAGTTGAAATTTTTCAGAAAAGTGTCTCCCACCTTCAAGATACATCATCAGAAGGGGGTTTTCTTAGTCTTTAAACAAGAAAATCTAACTCGAGAGACTACTGCAGCACTGCTGTAGGATGTGAGTGGACATGTTTACAACAGATGTAGCTATGCTTACATTTTTAATTTTGGCCAGAGTGGCCCTTTAACTCATAAGAACGTACTCCATGTACTTATGAACAGTCTTGATTAATTTGTACTTTTCTGAGTATTTTCAAATGATCATATCGCTGCTTTCGGAACAAAACCTTGTATCTCCATTTTTGTTGCTTTTCTGTTTTTGATGTAATTTGAAAATCTGTTGGCCTTTACATTGTGTGTAAATTTCAGGATGAATGGACCAAAAGAAACAGCCCAAAATGACTTGGAATAAATTCTGGTTCATAAAGTATGTTTTTTTCTTCTCTTGTAAAATTACCATTTTGGAGATACAAGGTTTTGTTCCAACAGCAACAATATTTACCATCTCAATATTATAGTGAGGAAAGTAAAGTACTTTTAACATTTATTTCGTAATTCTTTTTAGGTTAAATTTTATTCTGTTTTGTTGTTTTGGCCCCAGGACTGTTTTACTGTTGCTCACAACTCTCACCTTGGAGCTTTAGCATTTTATTTTAGGCTAAAAGTATTCAAAAGGAGAAGAATAGAACCTAACAAACCTCAGTTTATATATTAATGGAGGCTAAATGTACCACCACAATTATATAAGGAGCTCAGTACAGATATTTTTTTTAAATCAAGTTTGTTTTTGATATCTACGTTTACTTTGTTATTTTTAATTGCAATAACAAGACTTTTCCTTGAGGACAGTTTTGCACTGATTTTTACAGCAAACCATCCAAAATATCTCATCAGTATAAATCCTTATTTATCACGACCTGCCTGTGTGAAAGTGATTGAGTTTGGCCTCTACAGCTGCCAATATGCTAATATAGATCAATACAAGCAATAGTCATAATCAACCCTTTGCTTAAGGAAAGGAGATCCGGCACCCATGTGCACAAACCTACTTATTGGTCAGGAGAAAGTGTCAGTCAACTGACCAGAGCCCACCCCCTGCCTAAGACCTTCCCCCACTGACCCTTCAGGGCCTAAGAGGCAGAATGGGAGAGTGTATGTGACCTGTCACCTGACCTCTGGGCTAGGGGTGGGATAAGAGAGAGAGCGAGAGAGAGAGGGAGAGGGAAGATTGGGGGATGGTAGAGGAGAGTAGAAGAGAAAACAAGAGCCGTGTCACTCACTGCTTTCATGAATGGGCCTCCCTGTGCTTTGAAACATCCCTCAGAGGGACGATACTGCAATGAGCTTGGACACTGAGCTGGATGGCTGTATGGGCTTTGACTCAGATTAGCTGTTACAGATTCCTTAAGCCTGAGTGACTTTCACACTTACTGAAAAGTTTATCACTTGCTGAGGAGTTTCATTCTTACCAAAGAATATAATCTACCTATGATTAGTGAGAAAAATCCACATGCAACACTATTATTTATTTCTTCTTTTCCTTCTTTTTTTCTTATTGTTCTGCCAGATTTTTATCCTCTAACCCATCCTGCTTTTTTTCTGATATCAACACCGTTGAATGATGGAATGATGTGCTTGTATACAGCTTTTTGAATGGATGGTTTTTATACCATAAACGTTAAATTGTGAGTAAAATGGCAATTTTTTCCCCATAGGAATTCATGTGGGGCAAAAGTTTGTGCTTTCATTGCTTACATCACTTACGTCACAATGATACAAATACATAAGCAACACTCTATTAACCATGTAGGATACCATAGTAGCCACCTAACAACACCAACCACCTAGGACACCACAGCAACCACTTTACAACACATAGCAGTCACCTGGAACACAACTGTGGCCACCTAGCAACACCATAGGAACCACCTGGGATATCATAGCAACCACCTAGTAACACCCCAGCAACCACATTAGCCACATAGCAACACCTGAGTAACTGCCAGAAACACCTTAATGACCACCTGGGATACTTAAGCAACCACCTAGAAATGTCTTTGTAACCACTAACAATACCAAAGAACCACCAAGAACCACCACCTAAAAAAGGTAGGAAACTGTTACTGGGGCTGTACCTCTTGTCACTGGGGTGGTTCCTTCAAGGGTACATCCCAGTACCTTTATTCAGGGAACATAATTGCACCATAATCTATTGAACTGATAAGTTGTATTGACTCCACACACCCCGCCTCGTCTCCAGGCTTTTTATTTTAGTGTTCTGTTTTAAAACTTTAGGTTATGAAAGGTACAAATACGAACTTTTCACCTGGAAAAACTTATTTAACGTACCTTAAAACCACTGTTTACCTTTGAGGGTGATGAATGAAAAATGTACCTGCACAGAACCTTTGTTTCTAACAGTGTAGCAACATCCTAGCAACTACATTGGGTACCATAGCAACCACCTAGCTACACCAAATTAACCATCAAAGACAACATAGCTACCGCTTAGCAGCACCTTACCAGCCACCAAAGATACCATAGCAAGCACTTAGCAGCACCCTAGCAACCACATGGAAATTACTTAAGCTGTGCAATCAAACCGCATTGTGTTCAGGAAATGCTCTTTCTAGTTGTTCTAAATCTCTTCATTACTTTAATAAATGATTATATTAATCTATATTGTTCGAAACTATTAATTTAAAATCACACAAGTGTGGGCAGTAACTAGTTCTGTTTACTTGACCACATGTGCTCAAGCACAATTCTTAGGGATTAGTAAATTTAGACGATAGGCCTAATATTTTTATGTAAGGTGAAGTGAAGAATGTGATCTACTTATTTTTGCTCAGTTTTAATCATTAATATTTAGTTCCTAATTGCTTTTTCTGTTTAAGTTCTTTGTGTTGTGTTCGCGACACAATCTGTACTGCTCTGTGATTGGTCACATTTATGACTTTGTATCTTTAGCATTTTATTTTAGACAAAAGGGGAAAAAAAGCCTAACAGACTTAAAGAGGCAGGAGGTATTAAGAAGTTCCACTGCATTGCTGTAAATTACTCAATCCTTAAACGGCCCATATCCCTCCATAGTCTATACAGTCCACATATGGACACTGAGTCCCAAAAAAACCCACCTTGAACTAAGTATTTTTGTGATGTCAGGAAAACCAACTCATTTAGATACATCTGCCCATTCACAGTACAACAGTTTAGCCCCGCCCATTCACACAAAAGCTATAAAGAGTGTTTCAGCTTAGACTGATTTTTGAATGAGGTACAGTACAAAGCAACCAGTCAGAACAGAGATCAAGTCTTAAAAGCACAGTGACAAAAACATTGTTTAATTCTAAGGGATCAAGTTCTAAGGCTGGAAAATGCTCATGTAAAAAAGAATTATGACCGTTTTGGTGCTTAAAACCACACAGATGTATTATGTGGACCTCAGGGGAAAAAATAAATGCAAGAAAATGCAGAACATGGTAATTTTAAGTAGTTTTATGAGCTCATATTTTTGTGCATTTTAAAATGAGGTGCTATTAAACCAAGAACGGAAAAAAGTCTGTTCTGTCTGACCATGTTGTTTTTTGGGAAGGTACTTACACTTTTACTTCTACTTTAGCCATTATCTGGAATCAAGGACATGAAGACATTGCACATATCTAGCAAACTACATTAAAGATATTACGTCCTACACTCTTAAAAAAGATGATTCTTCAAGGTTCTTTAGTAACAACAAAGGTTTTATTTAGAATCATGAGTTCTGTATAGAACCGTAGATTAATGGAGAATGTGTTGTATGTGGTTCTATATAGCAAAAAAAGGTTCTGCCATTGTAACAAGCTTGTAACATTTTTGGCGCAATATAGAACTATTTTCAAAAAGGTTCTATACAGAACCATATACAACATGTTCTCCGTCAACCTGAAGAACCATTTCACCATGTAAAGACCGATTTAAGCATGAGATGGTTCCATATAGAACCATTCCCTTTACTAAAGAACCCACGAGGAATCTTCTTTTTAAAAAGTGTATAGGCATATTTTAATCAAGTGACACAGTGTTTATAAGAACTAAAGTTTTAGCTCACAGCAGGTCTGTTTGAAGTTTGTTTTGTACTTGGAGAAGGAAACATACTAATGAAATGGATCTGATCAGCTGCAGCAAGTTTTTCGGTGAAGGAAAAAAACAAACAAAAAAAGCAAAAAAAAAAAAAAAAAAACAGGCCCTGCTGTTTAAATGAAATCATGCTAACTGGAAAGCACTAGCTCCCATTCATTATTATAAACATCAGCATGTATGGAAGAACTATTTCTTAAATGAAGAAACGCTGTGTATTATTAAAGTTTGGAGTGAAGCTCCCTCTTCTGGTTGAAAAGCATGTTTACCTCAAAGTCCTTCACCACTTCACTTCACTGCCAGAAGATTAAACCTTCAAAAAACACATAAATAAATAAATCTACACAGATAAGAAGAGACATTTCCATTTATTTATTTTTATTTCTTCCCCAAAATATGTTGCCATAAACACTGGCATGTGACCCGATTAAACCATTATGATTTATATTCCAGATTAAAGGCATGTTTTCTCTTTAAATTAATCAATTTAAAAAAAAAATGAGTTACTTTTAAGGAGCGCCAAAACAGTTTGATCCTCAGGATAAAGGGTAGACTATTCTGTTATAGCTTCTAAATATACAATAAACTCTAGAGTCTAGACTTTTAAGAAAAGCATAAGGATTCACTTAAAGATTTAAACATTTGATCGCTTATACAAGACGACAAGATGAAGGCATTGAAATTTAACAGTCATATAAAGTAGAAGAGCTAGAGAGAGCTAGAGAGAGGGAGAGAGAGAGATAGAGATAGAGAGAGAGAGAAAGAAAGAAATGTGCATACGTTCAGCAATGTTTTCATGTAAACATTTACCCACGTTTGATAAACAGGTGAAGCAGAGGATTACTCCCAAAATCAAACACAAAGATCGAATGATTGAATCACTGGCAAAAATCAACAGTTAAGACTTAAAAGAAGTTCTTTAAAAGAAAAAAAGAAGGAAAGACCCTCAAAAAGTACAAAATTAAAATCAGATATTAAGAGAAAAGTTTAGACTTTAGATCTAGAGTTTTCTAAAGTGGGCCACCGGTAAACAAAGTTAATGTAAACGCAATTTTAACGCGAGTATAAAGAATAAATTACCAAGAACAAGAGAAAAAAAGGACACACGAGTGTCTTAAGTGAATACTGCCACCAAAACCTGAGATGGAGGCAACACAGGTGAACACTTCAATTAAAACACTGCCAAAAGATATTCTCAATATCAACAGCGATATCATGACTTGCAAATTTTTTGTAAAGCCCCGAATCCATAGAACAACTGAAAACGATAGAGCATGTTTTACAGGCTGCTGAAGTGTAAAAATCACTGAAGATATTCTGCAGACAGTGCACCCTTCTCACATCATCATCTGTATATAGAACATACATCAAAAAGCTTACAAGCTTACAAACGTATACAAATGTGCAAGATATAATTCTTTGTGCCGAAATACATACGTTAGAACCTTTTGTGTTCATACATACATAGTTATTTGGACTTGGATGTACGATAGAAAAACTTCATTTTCTGTAAACTTCGTAGATATAAGCTCATGATACAGAGCCTTAAGTAGTAATATCATTCAGGGTTTTCCCTCGACAGGAGAAAATTCAGGCTTCTTCAGACACTGAATGCTTAAACTCAGAGCAGCGTTCCACTGCAACGTTCACAGCAGAACACCCGATCGCTCGAGCCGCCCGCTACACCCGTTTAACTCTCACGCCCAGTCAGCTGGGATCCTGTCTCCATGGTAGCACTGTGGCTGCAGCCAGACAGGTCCTCTCCTAGTCGACCCCGTCGAAGCCCTGCGCGTTCTCTATCGCGATATTCAGCTTTTCTCGAAGCTCCTCAAACGACTCGTATGGAGGCAGATCCAGGCGGTTAAAGCTGAGAGAGAGAGATGATAATTACTACCAATAATAAAATAATTACATTAGTAGTAATAATAATAATAAGAAGAAGAAGAATAATAATAACAATAATAGTGTTAGGAGTGGAAGTAATACTTTTGTTAGCAATATATGTTAATATACTACTACTACTACTACTACTACTACTAATAATAATAATAATAATAATAACAACCTCATTATAAGTAATAAAAATATTATAAATGGCATATTTTGTAGACCTGTAACAATAATATATTATCATGTTTCATATTATAGACAGACTATACTGAGCGATACTCACCATGTGTGCGCTCGGGGCAGTTTGTCCCGGGTGCCCCACTGCTCTATAGTGAATAACTGCGGCCCGTTCGAACCTAAACAACAAACAAAAGCATTCATCATTAAACATTTTTACAAATTAATAATCAATCTCTCACTGCTCCACAGAGCTCGATACTGATCTTTAGAGCTTTTTACTGAGCTTTTGTTCTGTGGTGTCTCCATGCACAGTAGCTACATATGAGAGCAATCAAGAGACATTTATGAAACTTTAAAAAACTTTAACCTCATTAATCTATATAAAACATTAAGTTGTTGCTGACCTTTGTGGGTCAGCATAGCTCTTTTAGTTGTTCCTAAATCATATATTCAAAAGACCATGCAGACTCAACACTCCCAAGTAAGGAGTTTAGTCTATATCAGCAGCAGGCAGTGGCACACTGTAGGTAACGGTCCATGAAAATTACATTTAGCTGTTTTAAAATGAGAAAGAAGACAGAGGGGAGGGACTGACCATAGAGCTCGGCAAAGCCGTTCATTGGCACGCGGGAGGTGCCCGTCACAAACTGGAGCAAGCGAATCCGCTTCTCGGCATCCATCAGCAGAACAGTCTGAGAGAGAGAGGGAAATATAAATCCATTATGGAGCTGATAAAGAAAATCACTTTTACATACTCACCAGAAAGGTTAAAGCAATGCTTCAGCCAAAAAATTGTTTTTAATTCTCTTCTTACTCCAAATGTAGTCAATCAGCCAAGACATATTTGGTGAAATTTGCTTCTCTGGTTTTGCACCTGAGCCAGAACAACTTCAGACACCAAACAGGTATTGGCATATCAACAACGTTGTATATAAGGAGGAAAGCGGCGTTTCATTTTCGGCCAAAACATCGTTTTAACCTGCCTGAAACATTCTAGTGCTGACAAGCCAGAGGCATATCAGCTAGTGAAAGACCAGGGTCAGATTCTATAGTGCAGATAGAGCCATGCTCACCTTCCAGAACCACTGGATGACTGGTTGGTTGGGCCCATATCCATTTTTATACTTGGTGTTCTCTCTCCAGTCATTAACATCCACATCTCCCAAACCACACATCAGCAACTGAGAGAGAAAAAGGCATTATTACATTGTCTTGCAAAGCAAATAAGAAATGTTATTCATCCCTCCACAGCAGCAGTACTCACCTCCAGCTCATTCTCATCAAATATCTTGATCAGATCCTGTGGGATGAGTTCATAAAAGCCCTGTGAGGGATGAAGAGAGACAGAATGAGATGCACAGCTCTGATCCAGAGCTTTGTATTCAACAGCTAGGGTGCTTTTAATGCACAGCTAGGACAGTCTTGGAATATATAAGGCCCATGGGGTCTATACAGCCTTTCACTAAACTTCATTAAGCAACAAGTAGCACTTTTCCTTGACATGAAAAAAAGTCTCATTGAAAATGCTACAGTTTTTAAGCACTGTAGAGCTGCTTTGGGGAGCTGATTTAAAGAAAATAGCATTCAGTCAAAAAAATGCAATCATATTCAGTGAATCATGTGAGTTTACCTCCTTGAAGGCAGTCATTTGCCTCTGAATCCGGTTTACGAATCTCCACTGCATCACAAGGCTGGAAATCAGAACATAGTGTATTACCCATCTGTCAGATCCAGAGTCATTACTCGTGTATAAAATTACATTCTCTGCTAAAATATCTCTGGCCTTGATCAAATTTGGTCATCATGGTCAGATGTTACAGTGATGAATCACTGATAATTGTTTATTAATATCCTTAATAAATAATTAATTAAATTAACCATGTTTGAAAACTCTGCAGTCAAAATGTGCAGATTCTGATGGTGTGTGAGGGACTGGTAGAGCTTACTGGATGTATTCCTTCTTGTTGCTGTCATTGACGATGATGTCAGCGCCCCCTGGCTTCAGCTCATGCTGGTGCGTCTGTGAAAAACAAACAAGCTGTTAAGAGCATGGTCAGTTGAACGCAATAAACACCCAATAACTAACAGCTAATCTGTAAGATTCCCTCCCATTCCCTTCTATTTTTTGGGGGGATAGCACCACTGGCCAGTGTAATAAAGTCAAGTCTGCAAAATTTACAAGACGGTCCACTTTATTTTCAGCTTTTGATTGAGGAGTCATACTGTATGGAAGGTTTTTGCTAAACAATAACAGCTATCCAGCCAGTTTCAGATCTGCATAATGTTTGTGTGTATTAATGAATAAATGAATGAATGAATGAATGAATGAATGAATGTTGTTTAATGTGAAGTGGCTAATTGTAGAGACACTTGCTGACTCAGATTTCTTTACAGTGGCGGTGACAGGAACCAGGGGTCACAATGTCTTCAACACAAATATAGTCGTTTTATTTACTATCCAGGATATTCATAACCATTTCATGAAACAAATTTCTGTGAGGGAGCATTTAAAAGCATTACACTCTTCAGACATCTGGTTTCTATCACCACCACAGTAAACAATTCTGACTTGCCAAATTCTCTAGAATGGACAACTTTACATCAAACCGCTTTGAAATTCTTGTTTACATCTTAACCATTTAATAACATTTTGAAAAATTGTCTGGATGTCCCTATAATCAAACCTTGATCTCAACCCATTATCGAAAAAAAAAAAACTTACAAAACTGGTCTCAGATCAGCCATACCTGTCCAAAGAGCTCTTCATCGATGGTGAACCGGAGGTCCAGATCAGCAGGGGTCATTCTCCAGGATCCATTTCAGAGAGTTAAAGTATTCGCTGTCCTGCAGTATCACACACACACACAAATATTTCAGTGAAATAGTACTGTTATGCAACAAAGTGTAACACTAAAACTGTAAAATGTACTTTATTCCCCAAATTCCTTCATACGTCACACTATGAGGAAGTAAAACAATGATGATGCAAAGTTAAAGCTGATGTTGACTGGTTATGCAGCCCTGTCACTCACCACAGATTCCATATCCTGTAATGTGATTGGCTTCTGTAGCATCATCTTGTAGAATGGACGAATGAAGAATGCTGTGAAGGACAAATAATAAATAAATGAATAAATAACACAGAAAACTAGTTAATTACACTACAGAACAAACATCTGGAAACAAAAATATCTTATTATCATCAGCCATGAAGACCATGAAGGTCTAGAGTACAGCACTGCAAACTGAAAAAATTATTTGGTTAAGTTACAGTGGCCCCAAAATTGTCTAGAAAAAAAAATTTGCCAACCACTGGTAGTGAGAACTAGTAGAGAAAGTAGAACTCCAACTAGACTGCTCTAAGGCTACTACCATAGAGGTGGGCTGTTTTTCTTACAGAGCTGTCTCTGAGCTTGTGTTCATCGATAGGATCATGAACTCAGAAGCATTCAAAGATATTCTCGTGCAATGAACTTTATAAATTTATATGTATGGCCTAAATGTCCAAATATGTTTTGGAGCCAGTGTATATGTTGGTAGTTGACTGATTTAAATGAAAAAAACAGCTTGTTTCCCTATTTCGGAAATATGTTGCGTATATCAAATGCCAATATTTTTAAAGTAGCAAGCCTCCACCAACCATCCAGGAGCTTCCCATGGTAGACAGCCATCCCTGCGACACGCCCGATGAATTTGAAGTAAGAGAGATGATCCTCGTTGCAGAGGCCTGAGTTGGGGTTGATCTGTAGTGTGTAGTTATCCCTGCAAAACCACCAGAATACACTTTGAATCCATCCATTCATTCATTCCTTCATTCATTCATTCATTCAGATCAAGGTTATTACAGTTAACTAAAACTATTACTAAATGAAAACAAGCAGTGAAAAAAAAAGTTTCCAAAAACATGAAAACTAAATCAAAATAAAAACGTCCACTGCAAACTGAGAAAATTGAGAAAAAAACCTTTTTATTTTTCATTTTTTCAGTGTGTAAATGAGAGTTCAGAAGCAGATCCCTTCTGTGTTTGACTGTCTTTAATAAAAGCTTAACCGAGCCGGCCTCAGTCTACTGCTGTGCTAATTTTATTCTACTCTTATCAAAAACCACTACCACAGCGTTCATCATAATACTAAAAACTACAACTAAAACTACATAAAAACTAAAATTTACACTGTTCTCAGGATAAAAACAAAAATAGAACTATTCCTGTACCCTTAAGACTAACTGAAACTAATCTGAAATAAAAACCAAAAGGAAAAATAAATAAAAAAAATAAATAAAAACTAGTGAAAATTTTACTATTCTAACCCTGATTCAGACCTATTTAGAGGTGTGGCAAAAGACATTTATTCTGAAGTACATCAAGTAAGTCATAAGGTAGTCATAAAAATTCTTGGTTATGAATAAAAATTTTACATTCAACTTGATGAGGAATTAGAACATTCTTTTAAGAAGCAACTCAAAGTGGTTTGACGATTATGATTATTTGTAGAGAAACTTGCTAAATCAGATTTCTTTACAGTGGTGGTGATAGGAACCAGGGGTCACAATGTCTGCAACCATTTTATTTACTATCCAAAACCACCAGTGAACCTACATGTGTCTTCTGATGTTAAATATGTAATACTGATGATAGCAAAACAGTGATTATAATCTGATTAAAAAAAAATAAAAAATAAAAGTAATAAAAAGTTTTCACTGGGGACAATTTTGCCCTATCTTTCTGACAGGAATGAAAAAAAAAAGTTTAGCCAGGTCCTTCTGTTAACGATAGGTGCCTCTGGCACATATTTTGTATGAAGGCTTTCTCTAGATAGTTGAAGTGGCACTGGATGTTTTGCAGATTATACCTAGTCCCTGGCTATTTTAATCTGCACTCAGAAACTGCTCTTCTCAAATTAAAACCTACTTACGTGGCAGAGTACTCAAACAGCCCATAATATGGGTTGAACATCTCTTTGGAGATGAGGAAGAACCACTCTCGGGCCACGCCTCCATAGTCCAGCCCCTTCTCTCCTGCAAACTCAATCCAAAGGCGGGCCTTCAGTAGGTCAGTCCGCTTTATGGACAGAATGCAGCGGTACGAATCCTCTAGCAAAGCGTTCCGCCTAACTGACATCTCGAAACGATTGGGGATGTCCGCCTGGAAGAGGGGAGAAGGAAAAAAGAATGAAAGGAGAAAGAAACATGAGGTTGAGAAGCATTTAAACCTACAATCCATTTTGACTAAAATTGATTATTTTTAGCATATGAAAACGGCAATAATAATATCACTGAAATTAATAAAAAAGGACCTTACTGGTTTCTTGAGCTTCTTGCGGAAATACTCATACTTCTGCTTGTAGTCTCTGGAGTAAGGCACAGCCTAGAATAAAACAGTAAAACCACAAGTTGAAGTCTGATCTAATGGCTGTGCTATGTGTTTTAGGCAAAGAATAAACTTCGCCTGCATCTGGTGCTTTAAGACTAAATCATTCAGTGTTTCCTTTGATTCAGGCCTTTGTGTGTGATAGAGCAGGCAAAACGTTCTCCTGGAGAGCAGGTAAAGTAACGCTGGTCTATACTGCCAGTGAAAACCTATCATTAAAAAATCCCCTGTAACACATGTCTGTGTTTGGGGCAGAGTCTATTGCCTCTGTCACACATGCACTTTTTTACCCTTTAATTTTACCATAAAGGGTTAAGTGTGAACGCAAGCCGGAATCAAAAGCCTGGTAAAGTTGACCCATCAGTTTACCTGGAGGAGACCTGGTACAATACTCAGGAAATTAATGAAAGAAGTATTTACAAGAAGAAAAAGTCACACGAGTGCATTTTTGTACATGATTTATAAATGAAGGAGCTACTAGCTGTTTATGCTGAGAACATCAACTCGTGTTTACCAGGATTTTCATGTTATAAGCACATGCATTCCAATAAAATACCGTTTAAGGGCTGCATATGTGAATGACGTGCAGCCCGAACATTACTTGTAGAAGCATCCTGATAATGTGTTGGGTTTTGAGTGGGAAAGAGGATTATGTTTGGAGGAAACTACAAATCCCAGCACTTACTGGTCCAGTAATGGCAGAGTTCTGGAGTCTGGGGTCTTCCCACTGTGTGGTCTTGGTGTCTGTGGAAAAGTAGAACCATTTCATTATATCCTTTCTATAGTAACATCTCAACAGGTCAGCTAAGTGTAGTCTATCTCATGCTGTTTACATGTCTTAGAGAGGATGAGAGCTTACTGTGGTCGATGTAGAAGATTCTTCCATCACTGTGAATTCTCTCCTCCCAGCCAGGCTACAGGAGACAATACACAAACACAATAATTAAAAATTAATTATGAACAGTCTAAAACATACAGTGTCCCACTCTTTCTGCTTGTTCTAGGTTGATTCTAACCTACCGGAAGTGGGCCAAGGTCATTGGGGTCTAGTGAGGGCCGTCTCCTCATATGAGCTGGAATCTTCAGCCGGGGGTCTTCCTGTATGCACAGAGAAAATGGGGAGGCACAAACAGTGTCATTATCTTTCATTGAGCCGTGTTTTAGCAGGCTACTATACAAGCTGGTGCAACACATGGAGCATATTTGGCTCGTAGCTGGACAGAAAATCACGAACACAAATGCATCTCGCTATTTGTAGGTGGGTTTACAGTAAATCAGTCTCATCAGACATGCGTATGTGATGTACACCTGCATATGCACACCATTATGCCACTATGGCAACTTTATATTGTCTACTATGCCATTGCTCTTACCCATGTGGTGGTCTTGGTGTTGTGGTCTATGAAGAATGGGCGTCCGTTTGGCGCACTCCGCACCTCCCAGCCTGCGGGCATGCAGCCGGCATACTCGAAGGTGTGTGTGTGAGCATGCGGACCGGGCGAGTGCTGTGGGCCGGGCGAATGCTGTGGGCCAGGTGAATGGTGTGGACCAGGTGAATGGTGGGCTCCGGGAGAGTGTAGGGGGGCGGGTGAGTGCAGGGGCGAGGCGTCAGACGAAAGTAGAGGCGGGGCGTAGATCGTGGGGCTCTGACAGCGGTATCCTGTAGCACCTCCTGCCCCCGTCGCACCTGCCTCAGACGGCTGAATCAACTGCAGGAGAGAATTCAGACAGTTCTCACTGTTACCATAGCAACAAGAACAACCTACACACAGTCTGAGTACCGTATAGGGAATGGCTCACTTTCATGAGTCAACTAGTACTGAAAAAAGAATTCAAGTAGCTGGCATTTATCAATAAAATAAGGTCCAGTAGCAAGCAATGTTATCTGGCATTTAGAAGTCCCAATGAATTTTATTAACTGTTTTAACAACACTGAATATTAACAAGTTATTTTCAGCTTAAAACCAGCATTTAAGCACTTGGAGTTCTTCCAAAGTTCTTCCTACCTTTAAGAAATATCATTAGAAGGGATTTAACTTATTTAAACTACAGCCTTCCTTTAAGTGGTCAGTAGACATGTTTACAACAGATGTTGTGATAGTAACATGCTTCATTTTGGCCAGAGTTTTCCATCTTTACTGAGATTATATCAGAAGCATTCAACTGATTCAATAAATGAGGCTGCTTGGAGTTGCTGATCTAGGTAGTGTAGTTGATATTTTAACTAACTGATTATGCTAAAAGCTTGATCTAACATTAAACCTGTGAGACTCTTCACCTCGTTTTTTAGTCACCGTCTATGTGGCTGTGATTTGCTTGAAAAATATACCTGGACGAGAGGCCGGGTCCAAGTGGTGGTTCTGCTGTTGTGGTTGATGTAATAAATTCTGCCTTTACTGTCCTGCTTCTCTTCCCAGCCAGGGGGCAGACCTGGGGTAGTGGGCAGCATCTAGGGAGGGAGGGAGAGAGAGAGGACTTTAATAGAAGAATTCATGTAGGTTTAAAAATAGGACTCTTGCTTCAGGGTGAGATATGACTCGTAAGTGTGTAGTTTAAACAAAATAATTTTAAAAATCTATATTTACAAGCAGTTACAAACATGCCTCCCTTCTTCACCCCTAATAAATAAAATACAAGTACAAATATACTCTTTGGCATAATTAAATGGTTAAGATGTAAACAAATGCATTCAGGTGTAAAATGCTCTGTTTTAGAGAAACTTAGCAAGTGCAATTGTTCACAGTGGTGGTGATAGGAACCAGAAGTGTGAAGAGTTTAATTTTCTTTACCATAATCAACATTACATATTAAAACCTTTAGTAGAAAAGGAGAAGAAAAGGAATTTTTAGGACAAAATTTTGAATGTTACTAGCTGGACTCACCACAGGATGGACTGGGTGCTCCTCTACGGTCAGCATCTGGGCACTCCCTCTCCGACTGCCATGACCCTGCGGCTAAAACACAAACACATACGCATGGATTCACAAATTTGCTTTCTTAGTGTGAATCACTGTCCATTTTTAAACACAAGTAAATGAGATGAAGAAACTGCCCTGCTAGGTCTCCCGTGGTGTATATGCCTTGAAACACCTCTTCTTACATTTAGTTTCAATTTCATTCAATATTTTAAGAATTCTATAAACAAGAAAAACACTGACTGTAATATGGTATACATCACTGTGATATACTGTAATGATCTATTTATGTTTTTTTCCTCTCTACTTGTGAAATATAATGAATTCTAGATATTAATTTTATAATAACTTAATAATAAGTTTTAGAATCTTCCACGGCTCTGTATATCATTTCTTCATCATTTACAGCTTTCTAGTGTCCTGCTAATTATTTCAAACTGTGAAGGGACATAGGATAGTATTTTAGAATCATTTTATACATTTATTTTGCAACCAAACTGGTTTTATTTTATTTAAAGCATTTTTAAACTTTTAAATGCCTTTTGAATGCAATGTTTACATGTGCAATGTGTGTATGTGCAAATAGCTAATATGTGATATGTGATCTGCAATAATAATAGTTTTGTGTGTGTGTGTGTGTGTGTGCTCACCGTGAGTGAAGTGCGTCTCTCATTGCCGGTCTGCAGTCTGCAGAACTCCTCACAGAAAGAAGTGTATTCCAGTGGGGAGTGGGGAGGAGGAGGGGAAATCTGGCTCTGACTACTGTACAGAGTTCCATCATCCTCAGTGATAATCTCCCAGCTCTACACACATACAGACACACATACACACCATTGTGAATGCAGAACAGAAACATGGAACAGCTGTGCCAACTGTGCAGATGTTAAAAATCCCAGGTGTATGTTCACATGCAGATGTGCTTATTTATGTGCATTTATGTGCATATACATTTGTATACACATACCTCAGGCGACTCTCTGCGGTCATTGCTCTCCTCATGTTCAGAGATCTGTCTTCGTGTGATAAATGGGTGCTGGGTGTGAGTGCTCTGCCTCTGCTCTGACTCTCTCTGTGCGTCCCTACAGCACAAATTTAGCACAGTAAAGTAAATAAATAAACACACACCTGTTTCCCCTCAGGTACTGACATTTTTTTGTCAAATTTTGTATTACTAATCTATACCAGATTTTCAAAAAATATTCGTCTTTTACTTAAACAGTATCAATGTCAAGACATATTCCACCTGCAGGGGGCAGCCTTACATCATAAGCACGCTGTGAGACACCCATATTTGTACAGCGTCTCACAATAAGATTTAAGAATAGGAGAAATATGCACATTGGCCCATTCGTCATGATATTTTGACATAACAGAAAAGGCAACTGGCATTTTAAAGTCATGTGAAAAAAGAAAAAGACACCAACAATATATCAGGGATTACATATTTGGGACAAGCACATTAATAAACCTAAAGGCAAATGTGCCAGTTTCCACTATCTGGCTCATTTTCAACTGTAACCTGACTTTATAAAACTTTACTTATTTATATGTAATGCGATAATACAAGTACAAGTTTACATATTGAAAATTTTAAAATCTGGTGTCTGATTTGGGCTGAGAGCAGCAGAAAGGTCTGGATGGGATGTTGGAGGATAAAAGAATGAATGTGATCCAATCCTGAAACACATCTATGCTGAAATCAGGGGTGGGCAGTATGAATATGGGATTTTCTGAGCATATTGTGGATCTCGTCCATACTTAAAGAACACTGACCGACTGCATGTTTCATTCAAAGAAGAGCATAATTAGTCTTCTTTACCTGGATTAGTGCAGTGCAGTATGTGTAACGCTGAACAGAAATCAATGTACCCAGAGTCTATGATGGTAGATCTACATGTAGCAGTGCTAGGCATTGTATCTGTTTGTCAAAATATTGTAATTAGTATCGTGTATCGTGAAAGTGTCTGTAAGTACTGTGATGTTATATTTTTGCCATATCGCCTAACCCTAGATGAAACAGCACACTGTGTGATGTGATGTTGTTAGCTGTGTTGTTATTCCTGAGAGGTTCGTAGTGTATTTGAGTAGTTAAAGTATAATTACGTATAATATTTTTTGGTGCTCATCTTCAGTGAAGTGTTTCAATTACTTAGTTTAGCTGTTTTTAAACAAGAAATGTCTGATGAGTGTTGGTCAATACTGAATATTGAATTCAGTGAAATGTCTAATGAGTGAATATGTTTATCAGATAATACATCAGATAAATAAATCAGTGGTACTGTGCCATCTCTATAGATAAACCATTACTAGCATATTTCACACCAAGGTCAAGTCCATGCATACTGGAGCTTAGCTGAGTAACTGCATGGTTACCCAACTCACAAAAAGAATATAAAACTTTGGTGCAATCTTTTTAGGAATCTTCTATGATTATGTTTACTCTGTGTTAGTCAGACAAATAAATAACTTAAATAAATTACTGCAACATACACGCTGTCTATGTGACAGCAGTTAGTAACGCACTCCCTCTCACGTTCTGTTCCTCAAATAAAAACTGCTCGTTGGTCTTACTGCATAGTGGGTCTGTGCCACTGTGTGGTCCGGTTCTCGTGGTTGACGTAGTAGGTGCGTCCCAGGTTGTCCTGCCTCTCCTCCCAGCCAGGGGGCAGGGCAGGCAGCTGGTGAGGGTGGCGCGGGCCGCACATCTCCTGACTCTCCAGGAACTCCCAGCTGGGCTGCAAAAACAGAACAACCATCATTGAAATGGCATCATAAAAAACAGTTTGGCAAAAAAAAAGAAAGCTGTGCCCCCCAATTGTATTCAATTAGACTAGACATTAAGTGTCTGATGTTTGCTTCTTTAGTCTGTGCTGCAGCTATCTAATGTGGCTCACAAGTAATGAAATATGGTGCTAACAGCATGCCTAAATCATCACACACTCACCACACTGAGTTGTAATCTCCAATAGATTTGCTAATTTGGTTTCTGGCACTGTATAACATACTGTTATCTACTAAAATGCACAAAACCTCAAACTACATAATTACTTGACAACTTGACACAGTTTGAAGCAAATGTCTGATGATTCCAGCATGTAGTTTGTGCTAATTGGTGGGGTATAACCTTCCATTACTTGTTAGCCACATTAGCTTTATAGCTCCAGTGCAAACTTTAGACTCCAAACAGGTCTACAATTGGGGAAGGGAGAAAACAGTCATTTAGATTTAACAACAGACCAGCTCCTTTAGAACAGGATTTGTTGAACAGGTGGCCAGGCTCTAGAACTACAGGTGATGTTCTAGAATCGCAGTTCTAGAATTTCATTATTAGCTATTTAAATAGATAATTAAATGGCACTGCCGCAATGGCACTGAAATCTCAGTTACGCAACAGAGCAGTCACCCAGTGCACACCCCTGAAGGAGTTAAGCAGTGGGGTCTAGCTTTGCTAAGCCAGGCAGTGGATTCTCCCCCAGAGGCCACAGTCCCAAATATAGTTTTGGACTTAGGGACATGGTGTGCTCAAGGTGGGAGATTCGATTAAACCCTGTACAGGAACGGTGACTCACTGTGACTCAGTCAGCGAGCTCCAAAAGCTTTTTCAGCTTTTTAACTGTAAGCAGTCCCTCTTGAATGATTCCTGCTTAAACTGCCTTGCTCGCTCTATTTATCACATATGACAAAGTAGAACCTACTGAATAGGACTGAGATGTTTATTAATTCCAAGAACTGTCTGAGGTGAGAGCTAACAGAACTGAAACTCTCAAAACAGGACTGGAAGTTGCATTATGGTCTAATTTCTCGATTAAGTATAGTTACAATGGAATAATGATAAAGGCCGGTACACTTTTTTTGCCCCCGCTCCTGATCAGAGTTCTTCAATGCAAAGGGCCCAATGTACAAAGCTTTTTTGCGGCAGTTTTGGAGTGCATTCTGCCTGCACGTTATGTTATATGGACTATGTACATAAAAAAAACTTTTTTTTATGGTTTATGAGAAAGTACTGGTTGGAAAGAACTTCATTTATTAACACCGCTATCTCTTTGTCACTGAACTTTCACATTCTGTTTTGTCTCAAGCTTGACTGCTAATTTTGTGCATTTTAAAGCCTGCTCCTCACGAGTGAGCGGTTAATAGGCGCTCCTATGTCAACATAGTCAAAAAACTGGCGCTGCAGACATTACAAACAGCAGTTGGCCTGTTTTCAGTATGGTCAGCATGAACTGCTTTAAAACAGTTTTAAAAATGCAGACATTTAAACTGCTTTGTTAACTTCTGAAAATGTGCCTGCAAGTTATGTTCATTTACATGGCCTGTACTACCATGTCGTAAATGCGCAGTGGGATAATCAAGCCTTAAAAGTGCCTATTATCCCCTGCACCCCCCGAGGTCCACTTACGAGGTTTATGTAGGTTTATCTACCAAAACAGCCATAATTTGTGTTTACATGACCATTTTCCAAATCTCTATTCCTTAGTATTAAACAGGCTTACTGTACTGTCCTTTAATACTGTGACCTAAAGACTGATGTACGTAAATGAACTCTCTGGTGTTGCTTTTTACAAATCAATTAAAAATGGGCTGTTTAGTTTCCAAATGTGGACTGAATATTTTGAATCTTTTACAATGTTTACATACAACATTAAATTCTTGTGGATGCTGGAGAATTATGGGTTTGGTGCTCATGTTTTTAGGCTATTTTAATTCTAGTTTTAGTTCTGGGTGTGAAAGTTCGTTGAAATATCAAGGTCCTGGGCAGATAAAAGCGCTGCATCAAAGCACAGAGCTCATTCAATGACACTGCGGCAAATGACAGAGTGTCACGGTGGTGTGAGGGTATTAATCTGTAAATGATGTAATACGAAACAGTTCTTAGGTGCTCAGGAGACTGTAGTTCTGACCAGAGGAAACCTGAGCAGATCTGGTTCCGTGCGCAATTTAGACTTCTAGGAAATGGTCAGATATGATCAGATATCTAATCTGGGAGGAAAAATAAGAGAAGCATTATGTAATCCAAGGAAGTATCTTACATCCAGTTCCTCGGTCTGCTCGGCCTGCTCCTCCTCCGAGCCGTTCTTGGGCAGGTAGGTCATTTTCAGCCGCAGGTGACCTTTGACCCTCGACTTGTGGCTGAACATACAGAAATGGATCAAAATATTAAGTGCGGTAAGAGGAAAATGTGAAGAAAAATCTGTTTATGCTTTAGCAAGGAGATAAAACAAGCCACTACAGTAAGGCCTCTGAAAGGTCACATTGTTAAAGGCATTCTGACTACTAGCCTAGTCCCTGAGCTATAGGCTAATAAACACAACCAAATGTGCCTTATTGTAACACAGGCCTCGGTTGCTGGACAAATTCATAAAGAAATCAGTGATTCTGTCTTTATTCAGCACAAAACTGACGAGTTTATTATGCTTTCAGGCAGAAAAAAGCCAAACTGAGATAACTACCTTGCTAACTTTACTTTCTACGTATTGTTCTCCTCATCTGATGAATCATTTCTTTTGTTTGAACAATCCATTCTCTCCACTGTAATAGTGACAGGAAGACGGCTACTACAGTTATATGACTGTGACAAGATAGTCTGCTTCCCAGCATTAACATCACCTATGTAATTTCCTTCTGCACTTACCAGCTAATGAAATAAATAGTAATATAAAAAAAAATCAAAGCATCTCACACCCAAATGGTTGTATTTATTATACTCAAGATACTCTATACAGTCAAAAGTTTGTGTACACCTGATTGTCACACCTATATGTGCTTGTTGGACATCCCATTCCAAAATATTGATATAGAGTCGTCCCCCTTTGTGGCTATAACAGCCTCCACTCTTCTGGGAAGGTTTTCCAAAAGATTCTGGAGTGCTTTCAATGGGGTTGAGGTCAGGGCTCTGTGCAGGCCATTGGAGTTCCTCCACACCAAACTTGTCAAACTATGTCCTTATGGAACTCGCTTTGTGCACAGGGGCTCAGTTATGCTGGGCCAGGAAGGGGCCTTCTCGAAACTGCTGCTCCAAAGTTGGAAGCATATAATAGTCCAAAATCTCTTTGTATGCTGTAGCATTAACATCACCTTTCACTGGAACTAAGGGGCCCAAACCCTGAAAGAACAGCCCCAGCCTATTATCCCTCCTTGACCAAACTTGACTGTTGGCACTATGCATTCCAGTAGGTAGTGTTCACCTGACATTCATCAAACCCCTTCCAATTGTCCATCTGACTGCCAGATAGTGAAGCTTGATTCATCACCCCAGAAAACACATTTCCACTGCTCCAGAGTCCAGTGACTGTATGCTTTACACTTCTCCAGACGATGCTTGGCACTGCACATGTGATTGTGTGCTTGTGTGCAACTGTTCAACCATGGAAACCTATTCAAAGGCAGTTTGGAATTCTGTAGTGAGATCTGTTTTGCTTCTAGAAGGTTCTGTTTCACAATAATAGCACTTGACAGCACAATAATAACAGTTGACCAGGGCAAATCAAGCAGGGCAGAAATTTCACAAACTAACTTTAAAGTCACTAAGCTCTACAGTACGACTCATTCTGCTGCTTGTCTTTGTCTATGGAGATTGCGTGGCTGTGTCCTTGATTTTATACACGTTAGCAATGACTGTGGCTAAAACACGGAACACAAAAATAAAGAGGGGTGTCCACATACTTTTGGACATGCAGTGTGCATCATCAGAAGGAGGTTTCCTAATCTTTAAACTGGAAAAAACTGCATGTTTTATAACAGATGTAGCAGTTGTTAGAATTTTCACTTTGACCAGAGTGTCCCTTTACTGACCAGTTCTCAATTAATGCAGCAATGAGACACAAGCGAAAATATCTTCTTGTTAAACAAACAAACAAAAAAAGTAACAATGTTGCCAACCTTCTCGGATGCAGAAGAAAATCCTTGAATGTGTAGGGCCTCTCACTGCCCGGCGCTTCTGTCTGGAATAACAAAGAAAAGCTCATTTCATATATATATGTATATATTTAGACAGAAACAGCATCATACAGCCAAACTATAAACCTCATCAACACAGGCGCGTGTCCGAGCGTGTGTGTAAATATTTATGACCGTGTTGATAATGGCCACCACAAGCATGATGGAAGGTGTCATTTACACAACAGCGTCCAGCGCTGTACATCAAGCTGGCCTAAATAAGGGCCTTAGCATTCCGCTGGCAGATGGAAATATGGTCAGAAAGATCCTCAAACAAAACACATTTTTCAACATCGTCTGGCTGAGGTTTCGCACAGCAGGAGGGGATTTTTGGTTTGTTTTCATGAAAATAAATTAAGAACTAAAATTATGAAAAGATAAAATCCAGACTACAAACACTTAACTGGACAAAACCTCAAACAACATGCACAGATTGAATTCCTGAATCACAGACCACTTTTAAAGCCATAGTTTGGGAAAAAATCTAATTTTCCCTCTCTTATCTTAAATGTGGTCATCAGCCAAGACATGTTTGGTGTCTGATGTTTGCTTCTTTAGTTTTGCCTTGCAGCTGAGGCTAATGTAGCCAACAAGTAATAGAAGCTTATACCCCAGTAGCACATTGCTAACTGCATGTCTGAATGATCACACTTTTTGCCTCAGTGTGGAGTACAAAGTACAAAGCACGGCTTAAAACAGTAGCAGCAGCAAGGTCGCCAGGCCCAGCTGAGTTTTAGTCTAGATGCATTTCACTTTTTGAAGTGGATAGTCATTCACTAAAGTCATTCCAGTCCTGTCATTGCACTTCTCGTTCTTTCGTTCTCTCTCTCTCTCAAGAGTCTTCAATTGTGATGCTGAGTCTCAAACAGTGCAACATACTAAATAGCATGTCAAATTAGTTAAAAACGAATTAGTCAGACAAAAAACAATTACTGAACTGTTGTAAAACTGCAAAAACACACTAGAAAAAATGCAAAAGTTTGAACAGCCCTGGTCAAATGACGTTTTGTTGATTTTCGAAGTGAAAATAAGTCAACACATCCTAAAATAATAAGTTAACCGCAAATAAGTTAACCACAAAGAGCACACCTAAATATTTTAATGAGATCTGCAAATTAGTGTAATTTATGTTTATTTGCTGAGTTTAATATATTGGGAAAAATCATAAAATATAAAATGTGCCATAACTTTTACAAAGGCCACATTTTATATTTTATTTTTTCCCCACTATTTTAAATTAATAATAACCACATAAATAGCAATTGTGCATTAAAATGCACAATTAGAGAGGTTCTCTGTTTTGCCTAGAAACTGCTAGCATGCTGTCAAAATCAGACCCAAGGCATATTTTTGTGTCAATGCCGTCAGTGAAGTGTGCAGGTGGTGTGAAAGGCTACGCTGATTAGTTACCGCGTCTGGTGTGAAATGGCCTTAGTAGCAGCCATCTTGAAGCCTGAATTTTGTCCATTTTTGATGCAGTCTGAAGTGAGTGAGTGATGATTTAGGCATGCAGTTTGCACAGTGCTAATTGGTGCATATAAGCTTCCATTACTTGTTAGCTACATTAACCTCACAGCTCCAATGCTAAAACTACAGAAGCAAACTTCAGACCCCACATATATCTTGGATGATCTACTACGTTTAGTGTAAGGGAAGAAAACTGTAAATTTGAAATTCTCCCCAAACTATCGCTTTAGCAACAGTATAAAGAAATGAAAGAGCTGCCACTGTTTGAGAGGACAGTGTCTGCAAAATGTGATATCTGTCTGTGAGTAAAACTGAGTGTACGTGTGTTGAGTGCTGTAACTCACTGGTATTTGGTGCAAAGGAACATCCACTTGCCCCAGGAAGTCATCTCGTGTCTGAAGAGGGAGAAAGAAGACGGAAAGTTTAAAAAAGTAACAAGCACAAAAAGTCTCTCACATGCACACTGCACACGGGCACACTGAGGCTCCTCTTTTCCTGGAACGACAGAAGCTGACCTGCTGCCCCTCATGCTGGTGACTGTCTATTTTTCAAACTATTCTATGAACTGCTGTCTCCACAGCCCAAACTGCAACTCTCACACGAGGAACCGTTCCACGTATCGTCTGTCCTATCACCTGAACATAGTTTTCTGCCTGTTCTATGAAATGCAAAGCTCTCCAGCCAAAGCTGTAGACGTTTCATCCACATTTTCAGATGCATGTTTCAGTAGTGCTGCAAGAAATGCTCAATACATTTTATAATTCAAATCTGAAAACGACACAGCCATTCAAATAACTGAGTTCTTTCATCAAGGCAAAATGTTTTAATTGGTCCAGTGGGAAACAAAGTTTTGTTTATCTAAATCATAGAAATTCACTAGTAGCATGTCATACACAACTGTACCCCAAAATAACACACCACCAATACAAGCACATTCATTAGTATAGTATATATGATATGCATAGTATGGTACATTCTTAAAAAAGATGGTTGTTTTTTTTAAGAGTGTATTGTAAGTGGTTCAAATGAAAATCTGCCCACACGTCATGCTGGACATTTTGCATGTTGGCAGTTTTTAGCCACACTGGGTGACGAAACCCATGAGAAGACGCCATCATCAGAAGATACTT
The DNA here is from genome assembly GCF_904425465.1 of Colossoma macropomum. Classification (NCBI taxonomy): domain Eukaryota; kingdom Metazoa; phylum Chordata; class Actinopteri; order Characiformes; family Serrasalmidae; genus Colossoma; species Colossoma macropomum. The sequence continues at coordinate 1,125,040 of NW_023494798.1, forward strand.
CATTTCTAACTGCCCGTTTTAGGGCTCTAATTTGACGTATTTATGGAGTCGGTCTTAAACAATATTCCTCAGATTTTTCACAATTTCTGATTGATGCAGTCAATGACATGTAAACAAAGTCATTCAGAGCAGTTCAATGTGAAATGGTTCATTGTAGAAACTTGCTGACTCAGATTTCTTTACAGTGGTGGTGATAGGAACCAGAGGGCACAATGTCTTTAACACAAATATAGCCATTTCATTTACTATCCAAAAGCACCAGTGAACCTTCACGCGTCTTCTGAGTTCTTCTGATGTAATGTTAATGATGGTAAAATAGTGGTAAACCTGGGGGATAAAAAACAATACAAAAAAAAAACTATTTTGCCTCACAACGCCCTGTACGCACTGCTCCAGCATTACTAGATTTTAAATATACAAAACTCTCTTTACAACAATGTAAAATACGGTCTCCAACGTCAGGCAGTGTATGGAGAGCCTATCTGGTTCCTATCACCACCACTGTCAGCAACTCAAAAAGTTTCTGAGAATCGGCTGAATTCCACTTTCTAAATTTCACTTTTGCACATTACATACATATATACATAAAAGTGAATTTAGAGAGGCACAAAAATTCAACTGCTGCAGAAAATTCATCCTACAAAGTAAAACATCTTTCATTGGGTGTTTTTTTACCAAAAATAATAATAATAGTGATTACAATAATAACTGAAGATCACTGTTGATTACCATTTTAACTTAACTAGGTTTATATGGTCATTACAGCTAGTTGTGATGGTGTTGCCCTGATAGTTCTTTGGTATTCTAGCTTGTTAGGGCATTGCTTGGTGGTTGTTAGGTGGTTACTAAGGTGTTGCTAGGCTGGTCTTATGGTATCCCGGGTGCTTGTTGGGGTACTCTTAGGCTATTGCTATACTGTTCTTTGTGGCTGCTAGGCTGCTGCTACGCTATCCCAAGTGATTGCTTAGGTGTAACTAGGCCATTGCTTATCTATCCCTGGAGGTTGCTAAGCTGTTGTTAGGCTGTTGCTATGCTATCCTAGATGGTTGTTGAGGTGTTGCTAGGCCATTGCTATGCTATCCCAGGTGGTTGCTAATGTGTTAACAGGCAATTGCTATGGTATCCCAGGTGGTTGCTAAGGAGTTGTTTAGCAGACACCTTATGCAAAGTTTTGAGCTAAACATGAAACTGCAAGTTTTTGTGGTTTTAGCTTTAGAAGGAGTAGCACTGCCATTTTTACCAGAGAATAATAATAACAAGAAAACAAAGAACAGTAAGTTGGCTTTTTCAAGCCAACTTTATAATAATAATAATAATAATAATAATAATAATAATAATAATAATACAATTATTTGAACAGACCAAAGTTCATTCATTTTTTAAGATGCAATATTAATAGTAAAGGGAAAGGGCCGGGTTGCATGGATTGGAGGGTGGAATGCTTTTGAAACAGTAACTTAGTAAGAGGTTTGCATGTATGGCCATGTTTGCATTTGCAGTGATGGAAATTTTGCACATTTCCAGATGTACAAACAAAATATAGAAGGTTTCTATATATAAATATAGAAGGCTTCATTTACTGAATTCAATGACTGGGAAAATGTTTGCAAACCAAAATATATCCAGTTTTAGAGCTGCACACACCGCCTATGAAGGAAGAAAAAGACTACAGGCAGGACGAGGCCAAGCTGGACATTTTGTTTTTGGAACAAAATTTTCAAACTTTCCCAGCTGCAGATATACTTTCCAGTGGCTGCCTCTGGCATCTCGTCTCAGAACTATCTGCGTAAACCTCTCAGCAGCTCCACGCTATTATTAAACACCAATTTAGCCATTTGTTTTCTGCCATCGTCAAAATGGGCTTGTGTTATAATAGTGTTAGCATGTCGCTCTGGCACAGCCTGCAGGTTGCTCCACTTCAAGAAGTCTCTCTTTGTTCTCTCGGTATCACACACTCTCTAAAAACGAACTAGTCGTACACTAGCAGAGCAAACTGGCACAACACGTTACACAACACACGTCTATTATTTCCCCAGGAAAAAATAGGCCTTTTTCTTAGGTTTAACCGGAGAGGCAGGTCCTCTTTGACATGAAGAAACTAACACTCAGCCCTCCTCCTGTGCCCACTCCTCTCACTTGTCCTTTTCTTTTTCTTTTTCCTTTCCAGGGCAGGCACACATTTGCAGAGAATTAGGGTCAAACCACAAAGCAACAGGAATGCAGGCTCTTCAGCTTTCTCTAGCTCAGACGTTTATTCAGCTCCTGGTGTCAAAAAAGCCCACTGAACGCAAGAGAGGTTAATATCTAGCTCTGTCTCAGTTCTGCACAAACCAGGGCATAACCACATGGACACAATATTAGTATTGCAATAATACTGCTACTAGAACTGGCCCAAATTATTGGAATACTGTTCGTTACACTGGTATTAAATTCTATATTTAGTATTGGGAAGCTTTTTATTTTCTTTTAAGCTACAAAAATTGTAGCCTGATCTACAACACATTTCAACAGCAAAGGCCTTTAAAAAGGACAATGATTGTTACAATATGGGAAATTATAGCAGATTTAATTTGCCGTTGGTGACCACTGCTGTAGGTTATATGAATCCCTCATGAGGCATTATTCACTATGCTGCTTGCAAAAGTATACCTGACTAAATAAGTATTCAAAAAGAACATGACCACATAATACAGTTATACACATGTAATACAGCACTCATATGTTGACTGTGTTTTAGAGTGTTTGGTGTGTTCTACAGTTCTAGAGAATTGTTTACAGTGGTGGTGCTAGGAACCAGACGTCTGAAGAGTTAAATGCCTCTAAAAGCTCCCTCACAGAAAGTTATTACATGAAAGTTTACTACATTTTTATCATCATCATTCCATATAAAAACTCGTGTAGGTTCACAAATGGTTTTGGATAGTAAATAAAATGGCTATATTTGTGTTGTAGTCATGGCGACCCCTGGTTTCCAATCACCACCACTGTAAAGAAACCTGTGGGTGCTTTTTTTTTGGATGGTTCCAACTTTTGGATCATGTAGAGGAAGTTGAGGCAGGCCAAAAAACAACAAAAGAAGAAAAAGAGTGGGAAGAGACGTAAAATGAGCTGCGGTAGCAAAGAGGGAAAGGAGGAGACTATTTAACTGTAATTTGGACTGACACAAAAATGAAAAGTCAGCATTTTTCTTCATTAAAGATGAAAAGGCTACCTGTCGTTCACAGCACACCGGCGTCCAACACACGTTCCTCTACGAACTAATCAACGTCAAGCACAGGTAGACAAAGCCCACATAAGTGATGACGATAAGATGCATGTCATGCAAAGTGCACTCCCTAAATTGAAACGTGAAACCAAAACTAACCAGATCAAATGTATACAACGGAACCAAAACGTGAATCTTGATTTGGACTTTCAAATGTGAGTCTCTAAAACAAACCACTTCACAACAAACCACTCTCAATGACTTTCAATGCTTGAATTATGAAGAATTTTTTTTTTAAATTGGTAGAATTCCCCACTTCTTTTAGTGATCTGCAAAATATACACAATCCTAATTTAACACCAACATGATATTTCACAACGTAGTTTTACTACTTCTATAAATCACTGAACCTGCACTCTACATCTCCAATAACGGCTAAAATATTATACTACACCTATGTCATTATTTAATAACAATTAGAATAAGTCAGAAATCAGCATAGGTAACATCACTGAAGGTCAGCAGCACTGACCTCACGTTTCCAGCAGACCTAAACACTTTACCAGGCAGCGCGGTAGGCCGAGGAAGATCAACAACAGCAACAGCAACATCGACAACAGCGGAAAAATGCTCTGCGCAATTAGCCAGAGCCGTTCAGCCTGGCTTACGCGGGTGAAAGTAAGGGGAAAAAGTCAAATGATGCCAAAGCTTTGAAGCACAAACTCTATGACCTGGACTCGTTTACTGATCAGTGAGGGATGAGTCTGATGTAGTTTTGCCTACTGTGCACTTTCAAATGATGACTTTCCATATAATACAGTAGGGGATATGGCCAAAAATGGACAATTTCAGACATCAAGACATTTTTACGATGTACAATAAGTATCACATCAGGTTGAGCTGTAACAGACGAAAAAAGAACCAGTACCAACAAAAACAGTTCAGGGGGTTTTTATGCAGTGTTTAATTCACAGTACTGCAACTAATCCAATTACACAGGACTAATTATGCTCATTTTGTAAGCGCAAAGCACAGTTGATCAGTGTTCTTTAAGTACTTACAACATTCACATCATGCTCAGGAAAGCATATTGTGATGTAATGCAACATAACTGATCACAATAGTGATAAATATTGCCATACTGACCACCTCTACTGTACTGTACTGGAGAGCTGAATGCCTTCCTCTGCTAAGCTGAAACTGTATTCATGTATTTAAAGAGATATTCACATAAGGCATGTGTAGTTTAGAATATTAAAAAATATTTATTTAGCTTTTAACCATGTGTAACAGAGACAACTTAAAAGCCGTTTTAAGTGTGGGGGGGGCTAGAATTATAATTAGTGTATAATTGATATATCATGCAAAATGATTTGCCTTTTTTACATTTGATTTTTTTTGGCTACTTTACATTTAATGAGGCTTTGCAAAACATGTGCGACATATATGCAAATATATGCAAAACATTATGTAAACAGACCGGCTGCGACCAGTCCCCTTGTTATGTGGCACAGTAACCGATCTATCATGCCTATAGGTACATGGTGAGACGGAAGTTAAAGTGGGAGATACCAACGTTTATCAAAATGTCATTATTATTTTAGATCATTTTTTTTTCCATTTACAAAACAACATTAGGCTACTTTGAGGCTCACATCTGGCCTATATCTCTGTATAGACTTTCTCTCTTTGTCACTCAATCTGCATGCGTTTTAGCGACATGCCACCAAAGGGGCAATGTAATAAAAATGTAGCATTACACAGTGCAGCTACTGCAGCTTCAAAAATAATTACAAAAATACAAACTCCGCTCTAAAACAAGCACACATGGATCTTTATTACACAAATTATTCTAAAGTTTGGAATGCTGGAATAATAATCAGTTTGAAATAAAAATCAGTTTAGCGATTCTGAAATCTGCTTCCTGACGTGTAACACTGAACCACAGAAAAAAGTGGGGACACAATCAGCTCTCATTAACTCAAAGTCACATCTGAGCAGAGCTGTATATGGAAATGAATAAATTAACTTAGCAATCAGGTATGAAATGATCTCTCGTGCTACCTGTATAATAATATTAAACTTTTCTTACTTTTCATTATAACCATATAAAATATTTTCTTTTTTAGGGCAAAAATGGTTAAATTGCACATTCCTACTCTCCAGCCTCCCAGCAGTCAGTAGGTACTAGTCTACGTGATGTGTCTGTTTGTATTTATCTTATCGGTCAAGCTGGAAACACTCTCGGCACGCTAATCTGGCCAGTGATGTCGGCCAATATGGAAACCTTTGGATCTCAGGATACAGTTAGAAAACGATCCTTGTCTGAAAATGTCTGTTTGGGGTCACCGCAGTAAATAAATCAAAGAAAAAAGTGAAACAAACACTCATTTCCAAAACTGTTCAGCTACAGAGAAAATGAGACTCCTAACAACCACCTGGAAGACCTGGTAGACACCAAAACTGCCCCCATCAGATAAACAGCACTTAAAGCTTTCATCTCTGAGAGAGAGGAGAAAATCAAGCTGCTTCAGATCTGAAAACATCCACAGGTGTTTCTGTCCATCCTTCCACTGTGAGAAGACGACTCAGCGCTGTGGGTCTGAAAGGATGTGTAGCTGATCAAGAAGAACCTCACTGAGAAAAGGAGACGGACACATCAAACAAAGAAGCTGAACGATGGACTGACCACTCCAGAGTCCAGACCTCAACACCACTGAATCTGTTTGATTACTTCAGAAAATCATCAACCAGCTTCTAAGACTGAACTTTGGAGGTGTGTCTGCAGAAGAGAATATATTTATATTTATTATTAATTGTATTTAGTTGTTGAGGCTTCTGTGAAATTTTCAGTCAAAAATGTGTTCGGTTTTTTTTCCTCACGCTGGAAAATAAAAAAATGTACATAACAGCTGTCTGTTTTTGCAGCTTAGTTTGCAGCCAGTTTTTTGTTTGTTAAAGTTTCAAAATGGAACATTCAATGTTTAAACATTACGTAAAACTTATTTAAAAAAAAGTAAGCAATATTCAGTTTTCCATGATATGGGCCCTTTATTATGATACTGACAAGAACTGCTTCCACCGCGCAGCTGGCATTTTCTAACCCAACATCACACACACACACACACACACACACACAGCATTTTTTTCAAGAGGGGTAATTATTGTTATGGAGCGGTAAGCCATGCTTCAAAGCTTTCTCAAATCAGCCACTATCAGAGAAGTGTTTCCAGCCTGAGTGACGGACACAATCACCCACAACACAGCAGAAAAACAAACTTGGAGGAAAAATGCAAGCACAGTCATCTGCTACCCATTTACAGCAGAGCGGCTGTACCAGGCCCTTCAAAAAACAAACAGCCATCCGCTGGCTGCTCCTGCTGGGGATCGGAACATGCCGGAATGACCTTGCGGCCACAGGGAGGCTGGACTGTGGGCATTCCGTACACACAGGGAATCTTGGGAGTCCAGATAACACACAGACACATCTGGGTTTCCCAGTGAAAGATATTTAAATGAGGTGCTAAATGCTTCAGCGAGGGGCAGAGTCCCTGTTTCAATGACCCGGTCAGGAAATGACATAAATGATAAAGAACACATTGATCCTAAAGATCATCTCAACAGTGAACACACTGATTCTACACTCCTAAAAATAAAAAATAAATACAATCCCCAGCATGCACTGCAACATAATGTGCGCTTCAACCACTCTCCCCCCAAAAATGACCTATGAGACAGCAGTTACATCTCAAAAAGAAAAGATGCCAGGTTCAAGCAAATACGCAAAGTGTAGCAAAAAACATTGTGTGTGTGTGTGTGTGTGTATATGGCCACATACATACATTATATATATACATACATACATACATACATATACATATATATATATATATACATATATATATAATATATATATATATATATATATATATATATATATATAATATATATATACACACACACACATACATACACACACACACACACACACGAGAAGGAAAAAACCTGCTCTACTTTTAATGTAAGTCAATGGAACCAGACTTTTTTCCAAGTCATTTTGGGCCATTTCTTTTGGTCCATTCATCGTGAAATTTACACACAATGTAAAGAACAACAGGTGCTTTCAAATTCTGTCAAAAACTGAAAAGCGACAAAAATGGAGATACAAGGTTTTCTTCCGACAGCAGTGAGGACAGTACTTGCTGGAGACCTATAGATAAAACAAACAGCAGCAAACTAACAAAGCAAAAGCAGACTGGAAAGCTACAGTTACACATTTTACTCTCATCATTCTTATTCTAATTTTGGAACATTTCTATTGGCCCATTAATCCTTAAATGCTCACACAATGTAAAGGAGAGCTGACTAATCTGGACTCTGACTAGAGCTGTTTACAACCTTAATCAAAGACCAATGTTTCTTAATTAAAGTGATTGTGTTTATAATATGCCCCTCCCTAAAAATTCTATGACTGTGCATGTAAGGTGGTAGAACCCACCCAGCTCTATGTTACAGAGCAACTAATGTGTGAAAATGCACTCCAGTCAAGCTGAAATCATTCGGCTAAATCTGCTGTTTATGTGAATGTCATTCTTTGCATTCTATCGTTAGCCTTGGCCTACAAACACGAGCGTGCACTGTGACCACATGACCACCCCGTGTAGAGCCCAACATCTGAAATAAGATTATATAAGAACAGGCAATAAAGAGAGAGAGAGAGAGAGAGAGAGAGAGAGAGAGAGAGAGAGAGAGAGAGAGAGAGAGAGGAAAAAAAAAAGAGAGGTCACATAAAGAATAGAGAGAAACGAAGAGAGATGGAAAGAGAGGGAGAGAGAGAGCAAAGGAGAGAGGAAAAAGAGTGAGAGGAGGGAGGGAGAGAGGGAGGGAGAGAGAGAGGAAAGCCCATTGGGACAGAGGCACACTTTTACTTGTGAATAAAACAGCACATGCAGTAAACCCCCCTTCGTCCCCATCCCCACCCTCCCCCCCGGACCCGAGCAGCTGACTGAGACCCGTGAGCGCTTCTCTCGGATCATGCCGTTAAATTTGAGTCGCTGGCACTGGGCATCACCGTGCGGGGGCCAGACAATCTGGAGACAGGCAGAGTATTTCTGACACTCTGTATTTATAGGCCTGCTGAGGGCCTCTTGGCCGGGCAGCTATAATTAGCCCAAAGGTAAATAGTTAAATGGATTACCCCAAGTGCTAACAGAATAATAAAAACAGAGACCCCCCAGCTCTTCATCACATGTGTATACAAACACAGACACAAATATGGGGGCTTGTTTCATACGAGCTGGATTTAGCCTTAATTCCGTTTGTTTTGTTTAGAATTTGTCGGCATGTCAGCGTCGATAACGGATTACAGTAATGCAACCTAATACTTCTGAATGTTTGTCCACATGGGTGTGTAAAGTTGTGCGACTCTACTCGCGGTCACTGCAAGACAGGCAAAGTGTAGTTTGTGCTAACCCAGCAAGAGCAACTTCAGGACTGAGCAGGGGGTAAACAGAGAAACCCATACCTCACATGAACAATGACGGTCAATAGGATTATCATACGAACTAAACTTAGCCTAATACTGTACAAATAAACCAGCACACTCATGAAAGATCAGCCAAGTGGAGAAGTTTGTCAGTTACATGACAATATATTGCTTGTTACAGGTTAAGTATGAGTATTTACTATTATAAACAATATGTAATTACCTTAAATATAGGAAAATATCGAATTTACATGTAATAAAAACACCATCTCTAATCTTAATACTCTTAATCTCCACAAATAAGAACCTGCAGAGAGTATCCTAGTTTTGTAAAGGTGACCTTACTTGCCATATAAATTTTCATTGATTTAATCACTAGGAAAAAGTATAGCGAGCAACCTTAAACTGTCAACATGTCAACATCCAGTGATGCCCATTTACACTAAAAGCACAAATTAATTTCCTAAACATTCTCTGAACTGGCCTGCCATTGGAGAACTTCATATTCAATTTTCAGATAATCACGGCTCACTTCCCACTCCCCCTCCTTTTCCCAGCAAGCAATAACTGCCTTGTTCATTTCCTTTGCACCTAAACTGTCTAACCTAAACCTGATATTTGCATGCTGCAGGATTAGTATGCTTACTGTGGTGGTTTCCCCCGAGAAAGTGAGAGTCTGGTCCCTTTTGTCAATTGTCCAGGCATCCTTTGGAGAGTCGGGCACTTTTGCACTACTGCCTCGAGACACGTGTATATGCACATGCGCCATTCCATTCATAGAGCCAAGCTGTTTCGTGTTAGACATATGGCATGATATCCCAGCGTTCAAGCAGGGCACCTCCAGGGAAATGCTCCTCTGCAAGCCACGGTGGAAATCTTGCAGCACTGCTGATTTGCCAATGGTTGGACAAGTGTGGTGTCTCTTTTCTGTTGATATCTTCCCTCTGGGCAGCCCACAAGCTGAGGTGCTACGGTACAGCTTTGGATTACGGTTCGCAGGTTTGACGTTGGCTTCCTCTGACTGTTCTGGTGGTTTGGAGCAGTCAACGTTGACCACTGTTCTGTTTCCTTTCCCTGGAGGAAGAGGCGGCTGGTTAGCATAGTGGAGCAGTACGCTGGAGTGCCTTTCGGACGGCTCCGAACTTGTCGAAGGTTCTGCCGGAACGCTAAAATGCAAGATGGGCTTGGCGTCCCTGAACTCTGCAGGAGGACAGCTGCTTTTGGACAGCCGCAGGCCATTCACCGCCGAGGCCACGGAGACCTTGGGCTGCGCCTCATCTTGTGATGCATCAGCTGCGGACAGCTGCAGCTGGTGTGAGGTCTGAAAGGACCCTCGGGCAGATGGAGGAAGAGGAGGAATCAGAGGAGATGCCATAGGACTGACGGGCGAGGCTGGTGGAGTGGTGCAAGGACTCCTTGGGAAAATGACCAACGAGGAGCAGCGGCGTAACGGAACTCTTGCTTTACGCCGGCACACGCCCCTGTCGTGGGCCGCCTTCCGTTCCAAGACATCCGACTCAAATATGCTGCTGCTGCTGCAGTAGCCAACATCGCTAGCTGTGCTGCTACTGCACGACCCGCCATCAGAGCTTGCTCCGGCACCACCATCGCAAGCCACAGGGTCCATTTCATCCCCACCACTACCATTGCTCTCAATGTCCCCATTTTGCTTGCTACCAGGTTGCAAGGAAATCTGCAGGGTGCTCTTCTTGCTCCCCCCGCCGCTGTTCACCTTGGGTACAAATACAGTAGTGTGCCGCTGTAAACTACCATAATCTGGAGCCAGAGGTGGCAGAGCCAGAGCCAGCTGCCCTGGAGTCACCTTCATGTGGAACGAGTTGAGGATAAACGGGCCATCCGCGGGACTCCGGGCAGGTATCCCCAGCCCGTCCTCCGTGCCATGGCTCAGGGTTTCGGATAGAGGGTCAGTGTTGCTTCTCCTTGTGGCGAAATGGAGGCGCAGACGTCGCGCCATTCAGTCTAACTCTCTAATCCTGAGTGGAATTGAGGGGAAAAGCAATGCATGGCAAGAAAATCCCTTTGCCACTCATGGAAAAAAGAGACAAGAGAAGTGGAAGAAGAAATAGAAGAACGGCAAACCAACTGGTCCGGGTCCCACGCCGTGATTACAATCGTTAGCGCCTGCACATATCCAAAATAGCTCCAGTGACAAGTTGCATTCCTCTCGAGGTTCCACTGACACTAATGGCCACTGCAGGTCAAATGTGCTGAGAAGAGAAGCCGCTAGCCTATAGCACACCAGCCTGTGACGACTAACACCCTGGTGGTCTTTCTCTTTAAGGAGCTGGAGCACACTCTGGCTTTGAGTTTCTCAGAGGCAACCGCTATGGGCAGGCAGAAACCCCCACCACGTTCCCCTCCTTTATGCAAAACACACACCACAGGCAGACCTCAGCTGCCTTAACTGCACCTTCTGCAATTTTGCAAGAACGGATCCAGAGTCCGGGGCCTTGCCCCCACCCCCTTTCTGAAAAGCCAGCTTCTGGTCACCCCGCTGCAAAAACAACAAACCTCTGTGCCTGACGGACTGGAGAGCACTGGGACTGACTGCCTGCTGTTGAGTCTAAGCCAGTCGTGGCTCAGCCACCGCATTCAGCACTGGTGGCTTCCCCCAGAGCTGCTAATATTTTCACCCCCGCTGGGATAGGATTACAGGAAATCAAGAGGAATGGTTTTTGAGCATAAGTCTTTATCAAACTGAAGATCAGGTTTCCTAACAGACTCCATCCTCAAGCCACCAGGGTTGTGGAAATATTTGGGAAGCCGCTGCTAGGTTTCTGTGTACCGCTAAAAAATTACTAAGCTCACAAACTGAATGCCTGACTCTGTACAGTGGCTTGAAAGCTATGCACAGAAGGAAAGGACAAAAAAAACTGAAAACAAAATCAACCAAAAAAAAAAGAGAAGCAGAAAATCGCACTACTCTTGGAAAATGAAAAAGATCTTTCCCTAAATTTCTCTAGACGCTTGAATATCTCCTCACGAAATCTGTTACTTCAGTAAGCTGAAGTCCTTTAAGAGTGCCTGGACAGCCCCTTTGCCTAAATGGATAAGAGCCACCTCACTTGTCATTTGAGCTGTGCTGTTGCAGTCAGTGATGGCCTTAAAGCCTGTCCTTCTGTCAATGCCATTCCACCCCATCAATCAGAAACAATCGCACGAGGCGGAGTTATTCCAGACCACCAGGGTCAGTAAACAGTCCCTCCACATATTAAAATTTGAAATGGAGAGATATGGAACACAGTGGGGGGCACTCATTAATAGCTCTTATGAATGATGGAGTCTTTCAGAAGGTGCCTCACACTGTTGCTCTGTTATGCAAAGCTTCAGCTGTCAAAAGTATTTAGCTGGCTAAATATTATTTCACAGATGGATGTCGACTACATCCCACTAACTAAGTGTGGTTCTCATAATCTCATAAATATATTGGTTACTTCTCATTTTGAGATTATTTTAAGAATATTATAACATTATTCAACTTATTTCGACATGTTTGTTGCCTATTTTAATTGAGATGAAGTGTCTTATTCTGTTGGCAAATAATTTAGTTTCACTAGATGAGATTACTTAAGCAAAAAATATCTAGAACTAAGTTTAATAATCGTATTATATTCCGAACAAGATGTCTGGGTTGCTCAGAAGAGTCAACAAAAAGCAACAAAGGTCCGACAAACTTTCTATGTAGTAAATAAAGCATGTTTTTGGCTCTAATCTCACAATAATTTGTACAACAAGAAGTTGCCTTTACTAAAAGTTATCATGGAGTTATATTGACTAAATTTAAGATGATTCCAGGTGCCAATGTCTCATTTTTGTAGTGTGCAAAGTCAGCCTAATTTACTTACAAATTAGAGACATGATGATATCGGAATCATCTTGGTATCTGTAGATATTAGCTCAAAAAAAAACAAAAAAACATCAGCATTGGACATCTTCAAATAACATTTTACTGCATTTATAACCGTCTACATTTCATAAATGTATCCCAGCATTGGGAGATTTGTACATAAAATATGATGGATGTTAGCATCGGCCCAGAATGCTCATACCAGTGCATCAGTAATGTGAATAGCATCAATAGACTGATCTAATCTAGATAAACCGATTAACACTCAGGTTTTATACATTTAAAAACGTGACACATCATTCTTTCCCACTAGCATCGATCTACATCCCTAAGATTGTAAATACAGCATTTATACACCAAAAATATGGCAAACGTTTCCAGTTTTACAGCAGAAGTTCCTATTATACACACTAAAGGACTGACTGAAAAGTTGTTTAGGTAACTTTTACTATTGTCAATATCATACTTGTTTATCTGGTAACAGGTGTGACCTAGCCTACTTATCTCTCCATCTCCGTCCCACATATGCACACTTATCAAAGAGTGCTGTTGACTCCGAAATGGAACACTAGTCCCATTATGCGGGAGTCTGTTTAACCTTCGCTGTGATTTACAGGAGAAGCTGTCCACGTGTGATTTAAGGAAAAGCCCAACTCAGTAACACGCCACCAACTTTTATGGCGATTACTTTCACCGTTTTATGCCACCCCTGGGTATATTTAATTTCCAGTACCTGTGTTTTATAGCAACCGCTTGCAAAAAAGGCATCGTTGTCCATTCACTACAAATTAAGGTCCAGGTAGATGCTTACCATTTAGGCCCAGACCCAAAGTTAACAATATATATTGGCTTTGGAGCTTTGCTGCAAGGGATCAGTTTTATTAGACTTTTCAATTTATGAGTGCTGATCTAGGACCAGTTTGTGCCTTCCATTTAAAAAGGCTTGTGCTTATATGATCCGGGAGGAACTGATGCCAGATCATTTCTCTAACCTGACAAATACTGGCCAAAGTATTATGTTTTATTACTGCTGATTAAGACCTAACCAGATCTTCACCGTCTCAAACAAATGGGGATTCAGCATAAGAGGGGCATTCATCAAGACTCAGCAAGCTTGCCAACTTACTTTCATTGCTCAACTCTTCTTAATTTAATCTAATACAAAAAGCATTAAAGCAGTTATATTTCTCACACCAAACCAGGCCAAGCTCACAGCATAAACACTTACCAAACGATTCTCGTCAAAAACTTCTAAAAGCAGGCGATGCTTCCTCGGATGAACCTAAGAGAAAGCAGAGAGAAATCATTTCTCAACATACTGCTCGGACGTCAAAGCTGCATATGACAAAACATGAGTAATTATGCTATTTTATAAAGGTAAATACAGGACTTTAGAGCAGCCTGACTGGCTGTTAAGAAGTCTGAGACACTGCAAAGATCAAAGACATCACACATACAAGAACCCACTGCTATGTATATATATTTCATCATTTCTTCTAGTAGTGGGCCAAAATTCTCTCAGGTCTGAGTTTCATCAGATCCATTTTATTGGTATATTGCAAATCAGAGCAGATAACACGACATACAAACAGAGCAAACCCCGCTAGTATACAGGACACACGTATAAAACAAATGACTTGAGAAATTCCACAAGGCTGAAGCTTCAAATTTCCTGTTCCACCTCAAACGGTGCAGCAGTTACATCATTCAGTTGCCTGTAGAGGTGCTAGAATCAGAATCAGAATCTTTGTTTATCAAGTACCAGATGTGCAAGGAATTTCTCTCAGTAAAGGTGTCAACATAAAATTAAATCCAATAGAATTAATAGAGAAATATAACTTAGATAAATATAAATATAAACATAAAACAGACCATATACAATCTGTAAGTAAAATGATGTGCAACAGAAGTACAGCTACAATCAAGCACTGTAGTACTATATACCTATATACAGTACGTACAGCTAAAAGACTTTAGAATGTAACTGCTAAAAGTGAAAGCCAGCTTCAACCTTGTTCAAATTCACATGTGACTCAACATTTGGCACCACTCTTTCCAAAAAGCAATACTGACATATATCTATGTTTGTTCACTTTTGTTTTAACCATTTTGCAAATATTTCGATATTTCAAAACATTTTAACAATCAAAATATTACTTTGGTGGTTAAAATGTCTCTTATTAAGAAATGAAGCGACATCCCAGAATAACAAGCTGCTGTTAACCTACAAAAATATTATACACACACAAAATAAAGCTATTACGCTTTTAAATATATATTATGCTTTTATATAAAATATAATACAACTACATCCAAAATAACGCAACAAATTATCTACGAGGTGATCAAAGCCTCCAAGAAAACTAAACTTTTAAAGCTGTGATGCTGAAAACTTCACAAACTTTTTAACTGCAGAGGTACACAGGTAAAACATCGACAGTTGCGGCTGACTTAACGGGGAATTCAACAGACTTCTAAAAATGTAAGCATTATTAAATCATTAAGACAAACATAGTCCTTCAGAGTGGTTTGATGTGAAACGCTCCAATCTAGAGAAGCTCACAGAGTCAGAACTGGTGCGCTGGTAGACATTGTGTCTAGGCGTCCATAAAGGTCACAAATGAGATCAGAGTTTAGAGAAAGAAAGAGAGACAGAGGGTGAGAGACAAAGAGAGAAAGTAGAGAGAGAGAGAGAAAGGCTTGGATTAGAAGACACTAAAACGTGAGCTGTGGATAAACGAAGCAGTCGGGGGTCCGGTCTCTGGTTTCGCTCTGGAGGGAGACTTCACCCTCAGCTGATCCGTGTGTATGTGTGTACTGTAAATGGACAGTGACTCATAAGAGCGCTCTCCTGTTAAGGCCACTGGCGGCCGGTGCTGAGTCTGTTTTAGCTCTGTAGCGGCAGTGTCAGACTTTACTCTGCTCCAACATGCCCGGAATGACCAGATAAAGAGCTGAAGAGAGGAATCAGATGTTGAACAACAGGAGCGACTCTCTTATGGGCATGGGTTTATAACTAAAATAACACTATGTGAGTTTATGAGTGGAGCAAAATATTTATTATTGTCACTTTGCTGTATGTTCAATTTACACTACACAAACTACCACTGTTACTGAACTCTAGGGCTACACGATTTGGGGAAAAATATCTAATTGTGATTCTTCTGACTAATATTGCGACTGCGATTTGAACTGCGATTATATTCTATAAATTGAGGTTTAGGCCAATGATTGTGATTTCGATATAAAAACAATTAATCTTTCATTTCTTCTTAACTAACAGATTATGCTAGTTATTTAATGTTTATTACATATTAAATGAATCTGCACTACGTAAGATCTGGGAATTTGGAGACCTCTCTGGTGGAAATGTGTAATTGCACGCAATGTGCGGAAGAACATTCTGTAACGTGGGTTGTGCTTCGGACCAATTCCCTGAGCGGATGAATCTAATTGCGAGCACGTTGAAAGGGAATTCAATGATAACTCAGTCAAAACTTAATGAAGGGCGTGTTTTTGGAGGATAAGAGTGAATTATCTATTATCGTCACCATATCTTCATTAGTTTCATGTTGATTTAGCATTAGAGACCTAAACGTCTTCTTTTTGAGACTGTGCGTGTCATTAATACGTTTACATGTACGACACAGTCTAAAACACTCCTGCCAAATCAGACCCAAGCTAACATAGCTGATGGTAAGCTAGCCAACTCACCCACCACAAACAGAAGAATCTCCGAAATAAAGATAATAATAAAGTCTTGCGACTGACTGCAGCCTCTCTTTCATGTGTTGGTTTATATCCAGTGGGGAAGAAACGTTAAAAGGTTTAGCAGCACAAAATTAGCTTTTACTCAGTTTTAGAGGTTCAGTGTTATGAAGCCCCGCCCCTTCAGAGGTCAACACAGCCAAAGCAGCAGCACTATTGGTCGAAGGCGCAAATACACACGTCAAAGTTCACCAACATTGAATCTGACACAAAACGAAGCATGTGCAAACACTCATCACAGCCAATTCCACTGAAATGAATCATTTCACTGACAAAAGCAAGTGTAGCTGGATCTTTACATTCGATTTATATTCTGTATCGACAGGTACCGCCTACATGTCCTACACATTCTGGCAGTACATACAACAACTTTTCATCAAATACAACTTATGATAATGTCAGCTCTTCTGCTTACAAACACAAATGTGGTGCTTGAGAATCTCCACATGCTCCAACAAGTTTTGAGCCAATTAAACAATTAACATAAAATATGAAGAGGTGTTTCAGGTTGTACACACCAGGCAAGACTCTAAATAGAGCTCTGGAGATTCTGGACTAGAATCTGAGTATTCTTCCTGAAAGTCACTGTGCGTCTCTTTAGAGCATCACTCAGCATCGTGAATAATGTAAGAGAGTACAGTGCTGAGCTCGGGTATTATTGCTCTGGTGACATGCTGAACTTGCACAAAGTGAAGAGATATACTATTACCTTTCTTTCACAGTTTAAAATGACCCTTCAACAAATCTGTGACCCTTTAAAGTTGTACACAAGCGCATTGTTATGGCACAAGGCATG
This sequence comes from Colossoma macropomum, assembly GCF_904425465.1. Classification (NCBI taxonomy): domain Eukaryota; kingdom Metazoa; phylum Chordata; class Actinopteri; order Characiformes; family Serrasalmidae; genus Colossoma; species Colossoma macropomum. The sequence continues at coordinate 1,142,162 of NW_023494798.1, forward strand.
AAGCTGAGCTGTGACAGCTTTGCTTCACACCTAGAAAGAAAAAGACAGCTGGCTACTTGCATTATTGCACTATTGATTAATTGATATTTCAACAAGCATCTAAAGCAAACCTTTCATGATGAAACAAGAGTATTAACTACTTTAACTGCAGGCTTATTATTCAGTTATTAATCTTAAAGTTTATTTTTCAGTACTTGAAATTATCCAGTAACTGCTAGAAATTATTTAGTAACTACTATGAATTACTCAGTATCTACGACAGCCTAAGTGTCTATTATAAATTATCCAGTAACTTCTATGAATTAATTAGTTACCACTTTGTATTATTCAATATCTACAATAAATAATTAAGTAACTATCAGGAATTATTTAGTAACTACTATGAATTATGCTGTAACTACTATGAATTATTCAGTATCTTGTGCAAATTATTCAATAATCATGAATAATTGGTCAATAACTATTGTAAACTATTCAGCATCTACTAAGATGTACTCAACAGCTATAATGAATTATTTAGTAACTGCTAAAAATTGTTCAGTAACTTATACGAATTATTCAGTCTCAACTACGAATTAATCTATAACTACTATGAATTTTTCAATACCTACTATGAAACTAATGTGTAAACGGTGCATTTACACTGCTCCTGCTTCAGACCGTACCTCCCCCCCTTCATTTGGCCACATGTGGATATTTGGAGGGAGCTCCACGCAAAATCCAATTTAAATGTAGTCTTGCTAAGCTGGTATTTATGTAGATAAGGCAATGAATTAGCGGAAAGTCAATTTAGTATGCATCACTGAACTAATACTTTTAAAATGTTAATAAGGTTACGCTTGGAAAGATTAGGAATTAGTTAGTTGATTACCACTCATGGTCAACATCCGTTATTTCGGTTTATTATCATCCAACCAATCGGTTCCCCCAATTTTGGAGGTTGTGTTTAAATTCAGAACATTTGAAAAGCAGAACTAACGTTTCATATCTCGAGCTGCAGACACCAACCCCGCAAACTACAGCTGCCGGATTAATCTGCGTAATGATCAGCTCTCCTTAACTTTTCCTGTGCATCCCCTAAACTCGATGCACAGGACCCATCATGCACCGCACAGCCACGTCTGATGGAACCAATGCTTCTCATAGAAAACGAACGGGATACATTGTGGTGCCCTGGTGTTTTGGAGCAGTATAAATGCAGCATAAATTCTGACAGGGAGGAACTGAAATCCGAATCCACATACAGATCTTTTCAATTTTCTCATTCTCATTATAATAGTATATAAAGTGTCATATGAGTTTCTAAATTATTTATAGTAGTTACTGAATTATAAGCCCTTTCATTAATAACAATAATAAGCCTGCAGTTTAAGTACGAGAGGCTAAAGTAATAGACACGTCACAGAACATCACATGACCTTTTGGAGAGGAGAGAGAGTGTAAGAGACACCTCTCATCTCCAACCCTCCAAGCAATCGGAGACATCCATGACCTGACCTCTGACCCCCCAGAATGCCTGTCTCTTCTGTTAACTCGCTCTTATAAAGAAACATCCCTCAGTTCATGCTGCTTTTACCTGAACAGAGAGCGCTCTGTGTGAGAGAGCACAGTAGTAACCCATCATGCACCGCTCTCTGTACCTGTGTGAGGTGTTTTCACAACAACACAAAGCACACAGGGCCTCAATTTCACCTTACAAGGACTGGAAACAGCCCCTCGCTCGCTCTAAATATATCCCCCTGCACGTAAAACACGCTGTCTCAGGAAACGCTGGCAGGAGAACACGTGGAGAAATAAGATACGCCAACTTACGGCAAACAGACGCATTTTGGACTGTTTGTTTCTGTCTAATGCGTTAACTACGAAGTGCTCCATAAGCTAAACCAGGCGTGCCACAGTACTGTGGTCTTCCAAGACTTGAAAGTGATAGTTTGGCAAAAGTTCTGTGATTTTTAGTTTTGCACTGAAGCTACAAGGCCAATGTAGCCAACAAATAATGGAAACTTAAATGTCAACAATTAGCACTGTCCTAGGCGCAGGCCTGAATTACTGCATGGGAGCGGACTTGATGTTTCCATGGTTTTATGTTCCCAAGGTTCCATATTCCCAATGGTTTTACATCCTAAAGCCATATGTAGGCAGGGTCCTATGTTTCCAGGGTTCTATGTTACCAGGTTCTGTGTTCCCAAGATTCTTTGTTACTGGGGTTCTGTATTCACAGGGTTCTATGTTACCCGGGTTTCTGTGTTCTCAGGGCCCTATGTTCCCAGGGTTCTTTGTTACCGGGTTCTGTGTTCCCAGGGCCCTATGTTCCCAGGGTTCTTTGTTACCGGGTTCTGTGTTTCCAGGGCCCTATCTTGCTAAAGCCATATGTCGGCAGGGTCCTCTGTTCCCAGGGTTCTGTGTCCCCAGGGCCCTATGTTCCTAGGGCTTTATTTTCCAAGGGCCCTTTGCTACAAAAACCCTATATAAGCAGGGTCCAACATTCTCAGGTTTCCATGCTTCCAGGGTTCTATGTTACCAAAGTTCTGTGTTCCCAGTGCCCTATGTTCCTAAAACTGCATGTAGGCAGGGTCATATAATCCCAGGGGTCTGTGTTTCCAGGGCCCTATCTTCCTAAAGCCATATGTAGGCTAGGGTCCTATATTCTCAGGGTCCTATGTTCCCAGGGTTCTGTGTTCCCAGGGCTTTATTTTCCAAAGACCCTATGTTCCTAAAACCCTATATGAGCAGTGTCATACGTTCTCAGGGTTCTATGATCCCAGGGCCCTATGTTCCCAGGGTTCTATGTTACCCGGGTTTCTGTGTTCCCAGGGCCCTATGCTCCTAAAGCTGCATGTAGGCAGGGTCCTATATTCCCAGGGTTCTGTGTTTCCAGGGCCCTATCTTCCTAAAGCCATATGTAGGCAGGGTCCTATGTTCTCAGCGTTCTATGCTCCCAAGGCCCTATGTTTCCAGGGTTCTATGTTGCTGGGTTCTGTTTTCCCAGGGCACCTATGTTCCTAAAGCTGTATGTAGGCAGGGTCCTATGTTCTCAGCGTTCTATGCTCCCAAGGCCCTATGTTTCCAGGGTTCTATGTTGCTGGGTTCTATTTTCCCAGGGCACCTATGTTCCTAAAGCTGTATGTAGGCAGGGTCCTATGTTCCCAGGGCTTTATTTTCACAGGGCCCTATGTTCTTAAATCTCTATACAGGTAGGGTCCTATGTTCTCAAGGTTCTAAGCTCCCAGCGTCCCATTTCACATCAAACCACTGTGAATTAATTACTTTGTTTACATCTTAACAACTGAATTATACTATTATTTATGTAATGTAAAAAATCTGTAGAATTCCCCTGTAAGTAATATCCAATAGACCTGATTTGTTTCTGACACTGACACTAGCTCCAGTGCAAAACTAAAGAAGCAAACCATACGTGTCACAAACACGTCTTGGCTGACTAGTTACATTTAAAGTCAAGGGGGAACTACAGCTTGGTCACCCCTGCAGGCAGTGTTCTCACAGCGCACTAAATGGGCATCAAATCACGCAGCCAAAGTTTCTGATTCAGCTGAAATCAGAGCAGGACAAACAAACAGACTCTTCACACTGTGACCCACCATCGCCTGCTCAGTGGGGTAGGCCAGCATAAAGTCAGTCAAAGCTGTACATCCACCAACACGCCCCCTGCAGTCTATGAATAGCTACAGTGCGACAATTACAGTCTAGTGCACTTCTTAACCAAAGGCTGCAGGAGCATTTCTGGAGCTAAGGACGTTCAAAAAATTGTACTAAGGCAGCAAAAGTTCCACATAAGTAAACACGGTTAAAATGTAAACAAAGTCATTCAGAGTGGTTTGGTGTAAAATACTCTGTTGTAGAGAGACCTAGAGTCAGAATTGTTTACAGTGGTGGTGATGGGAACCAAACGTCAGAAGTCTCTACAAGTTTCCTCACATAACGTTATAGCATAAAATTGTTTAAGAAAACACTTTCAAAGACATTGTTTACAATAGTTTTGAAATGATTTTGGTCTAACGTTTTGTTTTTTAAAAGACAGGTACATGCAGCGCGTGGTGAGGCAAAATAGTCCCCAACAAAAACGTATTATTTTCAGATAATTTCAGATATTTTACCGTCATCAACATTCCATATAAAACTCAGAAGACATGTGTAAGTTCACTTGTGGTTTTAGATTGTAAATAAAATGGCTATATTTGTAAGCATGGTGACCCCTGGTTCCTATCAGCACCACTGTAAACAATTCCTGTAAAGAGGAAAAATCAGTAGAATTCCTCTTTAATTGTGACAAAATACAAAATATTATGCAGTTTTCAGTTTCTGCAGATTAGTAAGTGATCTAAATTTACATCCTGCAATTTCATCATTGAGACCCATTTAAACGGTGAAATTAAATGTTCCTCTCTACCTCCCTCTATATGCAGACACATCACTCACTGTGGATACAGGTAATAAAACATTACAGCGAGGTAATAAAACATTTCAGTCATTACACTCTGATATTATTTGCTATAACTTAAGTGACACCCTGGAGAAAATCCAAACAAAATGACCACAGAGAGCGACTCAGTCCAGTGAGCCGAAGCTCATTAAAACACCTCAGTGCAGCTCGGAGTTTAACATTTAACTAAACCTTATTTGCTTTGTTGTCTGTGTGTGTGTGTGTGTGTGTGTGTGTCTGTGTGTGTGTGTGTGCAGAAGATAAGAGGACGAAGGTAAACCACATGCAAAACGAATAAAAAGCTTTCAGAGATTAGAATCGTTGCAATGCTGTGGTTTTCCCCTTTGGGCTATGTTAACATCAATTGGCACAGATCTGATTTTTAAGCATGAAATGCTGCTGTGTGAACACAGAAATTGGAATGTTTGCATATCAGACTTTAGACATCTTCACCTTACTGTGCATTTGTATATCACTGCCGTCATCATACAGTATGGGCAGCAGGTCAGCAGTGGCTGTGCATATATGAAGGTCCTTTCATGGCACAGGCATGTTCACACTAACGACAAATGTCCTTTACATGAATGTGAACTATAAGTAAGACAGATCAGCTCTGAGTAAAAACACAAAAAAAAAACAGAATTGAGGAATTCAGTGCTGTATGGGATGCAATCTGGACCTGAGTGCTGGCTGGCGATCTGTTCTAATATTCTGGTTTGGACAGCTTGTTAAAACTGACTTCAGGTCAGCTGTTAGGAAAGATTAACAGTCTGTGTTATCAGATACTGATGTGGGAGACTTCCACAGAAATGCATTTGTAAGATGAAGATCATCACTTACTCTGAAAAAGAACTCCTCGTTCCACTTCGGATCCAAAGTCTAAAGGAAAATAAAGATGAAGAAATGATTATACAAACATAAGCAGGAAAGAACGTTATGTCTTAGTGTGGGAAGGTTTAGGTACAGACGTCACTCACCTTTTTGATGGTTTTTGTTTGCAGGCTGGTCAGTTCTCCGTTGACAGGATCATAGAGAGACAGCCTTGTATATGGGTCACTGTAAAACAACAACAACAACAACAACAACAACATTACAAATAATACATACATACATAACAAATGCAACAGTCAGAGAGTACTCCTCACTTATTTAATCCAGTCAAAACAGCCTTTAAGTACAATGTATTTTTAAGCACCAGGAAAGAGGCAAAAACATATTTAACAGAAAATTAAAGTAAACTTCAATGACAATTTTAAAAATATATATATTTTTAGTGTTTAGTGTGTTCATGCTTTGTTTTAATTACAGCTTCCATTCTTTTTAGAAGGCTTACTTTCACTTTTTCAAAGAAATCTGCAGCCATACATCCAAAGTTCAGTCTTAGAAGTTGCACAATCCATGAATAACAAATTTATTCACAAATTATTATATTTATCTCAGATCTTTTTGGTGGTTTGGTGTTGCAGTTTCTAACAAAGTTTCTTTTTGCTGTCTATTTCCTTTTCTTGACAGCTACACCTTTCAGACAGCTTTGGTGGTCTACCAGGTCTCGCAGGTGGTTATTAGGAGTTAAATTTTCTCTGTAGCTTTTAATAAATTTTTAACTCTAGTTTTGGAAACTCCTGTTTTTTTCCTTTGACTTTCTTCTTCCTTGTGTAAGTAGATTACCTGATAAATACACCTTCTAATTTCCTCAGAAAATGGCCGCTGAATAATGAATAAGTTGTACTTAATGGTCGTTTTGACCGGTCTCTGCACAGTACTGTACATGCATACAAACTACTACAACTGCTACTAATAATAAACAAAACACTATAAATGAACCAGCACAACACAGTACATTCCTAAAACTTGAGTCACACAGGAAATCTACACGTATTTAGAAACAATTGGAGGCGTTAGCTACATCCTCCCAGAGTCATGTCCTAATTAGATTAGACCCATCAGAAGGACTTCTTAAGTGACTGGACAGACTGTGGTTTCCCAAAAGCATTGTCTGCATTACGATCTTCTAAAGTAATTAAATAAAAGAGATCAAAGTTAGTTAAGATCTGCACACTTTTTAGCCTGGTCATTATTCTGTGGCACACTTTGGAAACTTCTTGTTTACCCTGTTTAGCCCTTATGTGGCTAATCTAGTCTTTCAAGTATAAAGCAAAGAAAACAGATCATGTCCAGGTCTAAACTACTGCCACATACAGAATCGGCAGGTTAAGCATGACTGAGCGCCTTTATAACAGATACAGCACCACACTACTATTAGAGGGCATTAAATGTAGTATTTCTATATCTGAGTGACGGTTTTGCAAACACATGTCCAACTGCAAAATGGGACAGAACAGGTACGGTTAAGAAATTCCAGCTTTTTTTCAGATTTTTTACATAATTCATCTGTCAATATGTAATCAGAGTAATTCAGAGTGGTTTGGTATGAAGTGGTTCAGATTTCTTCACAGTGGTGGTGATAGGAACCAGGGGTCACCATGACTACAACACAAATATAGACATTTTATTTGCTATCCAAAACCACCAGTGAACCTACACGAGTCTTCTGAGTTTATATGGAATGTTGTTGATGGTAAAATAAATCTGGAAGTCAGTATATGTCTTTGGGCATATATGTATGTCTATTTTGCCTCATAACACCCTGCAAGCACCTCTCCACCATAAACAGATTTTTGAAAATATGTTTTCACGCCAAAACTTCCTCAACACTATCACAAACAATGCCTCAGGTATCAAGCAGTGAATTCATAACCATTTCATGTAGTAACTTTCTATGAGGGAGCTTTTAGCGGTGGAAGTCTGGTTCCTATCACCACCACCGTGGACAATTCTGACTTGGTAAGCTTCTCTAGAACAGAGCGTTTCACACCAAACCACTCTGAATGACATCTTTTTATTGCGCAAAAAAACTGAAAAATCAGAATTTCCCATTAGATTAAGCAACCCTGACCAGGAGAAGGTAAAACAAAGCTGTGTCAAGCATAACAGGCTGATGTGCAGCAACATTACAGATTCCCAACCTGAACGATCATTAATCAATGCTGAATGTGTAAGAACAGTGACAGTGCAGGCACTGGTGATTGTTTCCATAGACTGCTTCATTACGTTCCTTTTAAAAGACCCAGTTCATGGCCGGAACAATGACTTCTCCAATGTTTTAACGTAAACAGAGGAAAGAAAGCACACCGAGAGAATTCGTTAGCAGGGACATTGTGATCAGGCGTGAATACCTCTGCATACCTTGGGCACTTTTATTTAGGTCAAAAGAGAAAAGGAGGCTCGCTCAAGGACAGCAAAGACTATTGATCATGTTGCCATCTACTGGACATGTGGGATACAACCTCAACAATGGAAATGAGAAAGAACAGATGTAGAACACAACTGAAGGTTAAGAGCTTGTTGAAACTGCACAGCATCAAGCAGTATGTAGCCGCCTATGGATCGCACGTACATCTTGCTGACTTATTCAGGGAAGTAAAGCGGCCTCTGGAAGACTGCAGGGTGGCTATGCTGCCACAAGCAATACATACAACAAATACTGCCGTCTTATTTCAACATCTTAAGGTGATCTGACATGTATTAGCACTGTATTAGTAAATGATGTCAGACATGCTACAGAAAATTGGCTATTAAAAACAAATTGGAGTACAAAAGCAGGTATTAAGAATATTTTGGTCGTTTACATATTGCTAAGCAGTCATCTCTGCTGTTAAGCTATTAAAGTGCATCTGAATTAAGCTATAGGCCCATCATACCACATATATTAAATCAAACAGGCTATATCTTACATATATCCTCAACAAACTAGTCTCACTAACAGCAAAGACTCTGCTTCTAGGATATTTTCGCCCAGAGCTGCATAGTGTTTCCCGCTATTTTTGGTCAAATGTGGTTCTCACTCAGAAAATTTCTAGACATTCCTAGAGGTAATGATTACTTCTAACAACTCTTCTTTCTTGGCGAATTCAGATAGACGTATTGCTGTCAGGTTGAACTTGAATGGGTCTTCCATCATGTGTTCTTAGTTTCGGGCTAGGTCAGTGTTGCCAAAACAAATGCAGAGTGCGTTGCTGTGTCGTTGTGATGAGGGCAGCGTTACCGAAAACCATAAACATAAAACACCAGACTGATGAAGAGTACAATAAACGGAGTTCAGTTTCACTCAGAGGCAGAAAAAACAGCAACTACTTGATAAACTGTTTATATTGCAGGGCCTACAGAGTCTAAGCGTAAGGCGATATGCATAATAAGCAGTTTCTATGGATACCAGGTGTGACAAATAAACAACAACTATAGCCTGGACACTTTGGACAACAATGTGTTTTAAAGGACTGACCTGGCACCCAGGATATCCTTCTTGGCCAGCCCAATTCCAGCGATGACTTTTACCCGTAGGATCCTGGCTTCATCCTGTTGAAGACATCAGATAAATAATTAATTAACTAATTAACTAATTAATTTAAAAAGTGGTATTCAAGTCCAATCCAATATAGTATCATAGAAATAACAAAAAAAACAAGCGGAGATATGACCAGGTTTATCAGGCCTAACCAAACAAATCTGAGTGCTGATAAACAAAACAATACGAATAGATGTGACGTCAGCGTTGAGGTGAACCCGTAAACTCGGACAGCACGAGGGGCGTGAGTCACAGTCACGAGACACCGCGGAGGAAAAAGTCAAAGTGAAGAAAGTGATAACCACCTTAACCATGGGAGATGACCGGAAAGGGCCCGCCAAGCCTTTTTATTAGACCAACAATATCAATACATCTTTACACAGGATAAAATAGAGGTTACTAGGCAATAAATGTCAGCTATAAAAAAATAACAATAATAGGACAAATACAGTTCATATTAAACATATAAAGTAACTGGCTGAGGATAAGAGGATACACGAACGGAGCCTTTATTATATTTTACTCATTTTACCTACTAAATGTAACCTCACAGACTGAAAATGACTCAGAAATCTCAGTTTTTTAGTGAATCCACAAAAGAAGAGATGAATTTGATGCACTTAGATGTAGCAGAGAGCACTCAGAGCTGCCCATCCTCCTTAGGACGAAGCTGAAGTCACCTTCTTATTCGAATTTTCTAGTTCCACCTTAAACGGAGCAGCAGTCACATTCTGGCGCCGGCGACACAGTGTAACTGCTGCACCATTTAAGGTGGAACGGGAAAATTCGAACAAGAAGCTGGCGAATACGAAGCCAACTTCAGCCTCGTCCCCTTAGGCCAGCTAACGCCAGCAAATCATCACTATTTCTGTTACATAACCATACAAAGTTAGCAGTTCGTGTCTAAGCAGCTCTATCGACACAATGCGGTCTCGAATCGAGACCAGTGAGCTGGATCATGTTGGCTGGTTGAAGTGCTCTAACTTACCTCTTCAGCATGCAGACCCCGCACCTCAGCCACGGCTGCAGCCATGTTATTATTATTATTCATGGCTTTAATGATCGATAAACAGGCGGCGACGCTGCCAGTAAGCGGTCTTCCTCACCAAACAGAAGAACTGAATCGTGTTAATCTGTGTGGAATTCCTTCGTGTGTGTCCCAATCGAGCTGCTAGATCCTCAAATGCGTCGTAGCATCTGCGCTGGCCATCTTACCGTCTCTTTCCTTCCGCTTACAACACACGCCCACTTACGCATTGCCACGCCCACAAATACGAAACCACGCCCACGAGTGGCTAAAGAGCGATAAGTGGGCGGAACCCTTACACCCCTGAGGAAAAAACACACAATAATATATAAAATTATATAAAATATTGTTTATAAATATTTTTGTAATATACATGTTTTATTATTTAACGTTTAATACTAAATTAAAAATAATAAAATTAGATGATGTAAAAAATTGTATGCATTTCAATCATTCTAACAAACATTATATATTATATAAAATGCATATAATTTGAAAAGCAGGCTGGAATATTTTTAGCTTTTTTTTGCACCCACCACGCAAATAGTACCTGCTCTGTGAGGGTCCATGGGGGTCCTGACCACTGAAGAACAGGGTAAAAGGGGGCTAAGAAAGTATCAGAGAAACAGATGGACTACAGTCTGTAGAACTACAAAGTGCACCTATATAGTAAGTGGAGCTGGTAAAATGGACAATGAGTGAAGAAAGGAGGTGGTCATAATGTTATGCCTAACTGGTGTATATATACAATTATACATGCATTTCTTTCTTGCCTTCATGACTTATTTACTTATTATACAAGATAACAGGCTCCATCCAGAAAGAGACAGTAAATGGCAAAGCATGATTCCTCCACAAAAAAAAGAGTATTATGAACAGATTAAATAAAACTTTCACAAATGGGGCACAAAACTGGATAGCTTTGAGAAATCTGCACATACATGCACACACATATTTACGCATATATGCACCAAGATGTCCACATTCACAGATAATCCTGCTTCATGAAACACATTCACCCCCCTTCCTCAGCTCAGTGAAGTCCAGGCCAAGCCCACTTGTGCCCCCTGTACCCCCTCTGCCCAGACCGCATTTATATGTTTAAAACTACTTAGTTTGAATAATAATCTGAGAAATAATCCAGAGGTTGTACAATGTGTTTTTCTATTGATTGTAAACACTTTTATGATTTTTCATCATCAGATTCATCACCACCACACATGCAGTTTTTCACGTTCCATTTCATGTGACACACAACAGTTTCGTATACACCACTGACCTGATTGCAGTGTCATTTGATGATTACAATGAGGTATTTAAGGAAATAAAGCTTACCAGTGTTATCTTAGAATGAATCATTGACCTTATAACCAGTCATAGCTCAGGGAAAGCCACCACACTGTCTGTGAAATATTATGTATATATATGGCAATCTCTGTTCTAGTTCATCCCAAAGGTGGTGGACGGGGTTGAGGTCGGGGCTGTGTTAGGGTCAGTCAAGATCTTCCACCAAACTCACCCAGCCATGCTTTTATGGGCCTTGCTTTGTGCACTGGGGCTCAGTCATGCTGGAACAGAAAAGGTTCTTCCCCAAACTGTTCCTGCAAAGTTAAAAGCAACTACAGTTGTCCAAAATGTCTTAGTATTCTGAAGCATTAAGGTTTCCCTTCACTGGAACTAAGGGTTCTAGACCAACCCCTGAAAAACAGCCCCATATCATCATCCCTCCTCCACCAAACTCTACAGCTGGCACAGTGCAGTCAGGTAAGTAACGTTCTTCTGGCATTCGCCAAACCCAGACTCGTCCATCAGACTGACAGATAGAGAAGCTGATTCGTCACTCCACAGAAAATGTTTCCACTGCTCCAGAGTTTAGTGGCGGCGCTTTACACCACTCCATCAGATGCTTGGCATTATGCTTGGTGATGTAATTCTTGCGTGCAGCTGCTCGGCCATGGAAACTCATGGCATGAAGCTCCCGACGCAGTTTTTGTGCTGATGTTATGCCAGAGGAATGACCCATTCTCTCACAAATGAGTGGTAAGGCAGACTGCGTGGCTAGGTGCTTGATTTTAAACACCTGTGGCAATGGGACCGAATGGAACACCTCAATTCAATAATTTAGAGGTGTGTCCCAATGTCTGTGTGTATAAGGTCAGATTAAAATGAATATAATAATGGCTGCATTCATGTATCCTCACATCCTCAGCCAGCTACTTTATTTGTTTAACATATACATTATTTGCTTTATTACAGTTACTTATTTATAGCTAGATGATATTTATTCCATAGTAACCTCTCCCCTGGTTAAGGTGCTTATCACTTTCTTCACTTTGACTTTTTCCTCAGTGGTGTCTCGTGACTGTTGCTCACTCCCCTCACAGTGTTTACAGCTTCACCTCAGCGCTAACTATATCTAACTGATTTATCCATCCACAGTTCTGCTTAGTGCATGACACACCTAATGAATATATAATGAATTACCTGGAGTCAATTCTAGCTCTTCTTTATAACTCTAGCTCTTACTGTGAACTGAAAGAGGGGCTGGAATTTACCGTAAAGAAATCTATTTTTGATGAGGCTGAGCTGGAAATGATACAGAGACTTTATGACCTGCCTTTATGACCTACATCAGCTGTGCATTCAGTGACTCAGAGTTAGACAATATACGCCAGTGTCACTCATGAAGTAAGGCTAGTGGTAGTTCTCTTCTTAAAATATAATTACTATTACCTTCCGTGAGTAGAGTTCAATTTATGTTTTTTTTAAAGCAAAAAAGTTTTTTAAAAGCAATAAAGCAACTGTTGTTGTTTTTTTGCATTTGTAAAAAATGAAGGGATCTGTACTTTAACTAAAATAAAATTATTAAAATTAGCAGTTATTACAAAAACACTTAAAATGTCTGCATTGACCTTAAAAATGGTGATCATGAGCTGTCCCACTTCACTGACATTGCACTTCTCTCTGAAATATATTCATCAAAAACCTCCAGTAAGACCACAATGACACTGGGCCTCATTCACCAATACCTTCCTATGTTGTTTCTTAAATTTGTTCTTGAGAAAAAGTCTCTGTCAGACTCCTCAGAATTGTTCGCACCTTTGTGTTTTTGAGTGTGCATAGATACGGTTCTTACCCAAGAACAAATCCCAAATAAGAAAACATTGGTTAATGTCAGAGTTTTATGAAATGTAAGTGGGTTTTAAGAAGAAATCTCTTCACAGGAACGGTCGGTGAATGAGGCCCATTGTTATTTGGTTCATGTAGAAGCAATTTATGTTAAAAGAATGATTTTTTTCCTAATAATTTATTTAATTTAATAAAACCTGTGTCCCACATTTTATGCACAACCCTGTGTCACCTGAACTGGTTCCCTCCCATAAAAACCATTTACTATGCTATATACAGGAATTTGCCTCATTTTCTGCAGAATGATCATCAGACAAGTCACTATTCTCATTCTGCTTTCTCCATGGCTGCAAAGGGAAAGCATTCAGCTCTGTTATCAAAATATTATTGATAGAAAAAAGAATTTTTATTTTTATATATATTTTAAAATGTATGTAAACTATTTGGTTATTAGTAGTTGGTATGCAACCTGTGCACCGTCAAACTCACCACTCCTGAATGCTGCTTGTTTTAGGCTAAATTTGCAACCTTGTTGCCCATTATTAACCTTCAATTATTTCAAATAAAAATGAAATGAGAATGGCTTGATTTTAGAGATTTTAAAGAAAAGATTTAACAGTTTGATTAAAACATTTTTTTCAATTTTCCCTTCTGCTATACTTTTTTATACTATTTTTTTATTGCATCAACATCAACTAAATATGGAATATGATCTCTGTGTTCAACAGTGTTCTCGCTTCAACTCCTTTACCAAGATTTCAACCCTGTTTTTCAGTCATTTTTGGTGAAAGTAGTATTAAAACATTTAATTTTGGAAGTTATATTAGCAGAAATGTCAATTTGGTAACAAGAGTTAGTAGTTAACATTACTAATACGAGAGAAGATGCTCTTTTCTTTTATTTAGAGTGAAAAGCTGTATCCACCATCATTCCAACACGAGAAGCGGTCTTTATTAAACACCGGGGCAGAAAGGCACGTACACAGCACTGAACTCAGAATGGAGGTCACCACTAGCCACAGGCTTCAACCCGATAATAGACCAACCCCCAACACAAAACACATTAACAGCCCACATCCCTGACACAGAATAACGCAATAAACACACACATACCTTAACCCAATGACCAACAACATAAACAACAACAAGAAGTCCCTTTTCCAGAGGGCATGCGCCTCCCATGATCCTCCTGATGTGGCGAAAAGCATGGCCACGCCTCACAAGCCTTAGCAGCAGGTTGCTACATAACCCTTCCTTCAAAGCTTGATCGCCCCAGTGACTCAGCAGCTCGAGCTAAGTCACTAGATGTGCGCAGTCCTGGCCAGACAAACACCGTCCTCGCCATCGCAGCTCCTCCTGTGTGTTTTTAAACTTCATCATATCCTGAGCAACCGGAGACAACGGCAGCAACAATGGCACTCCACCTGGCTGAACACTGCTCATGTGCGCTGGGGCTCCACCTCCGCTGCTGGTGACAGACCTGACCTGGACGGTGGTCACCTCTCTCGGTGTGTGCAAGCGCCTGGACATCGACAATCAGCAAGCTTACGACGGCAAACACGATGAGCTGTCTGCCGCCCATGCTGTATTCAAACCGCAACCCATGGCCGCCGCTGAACATCTCGGCCTGCGTCCGTCTACCTGCCGCCCCAAGGTCATGCCATGTGTGACACTCTCTTTCTCTTAAACACCAACTCATCAACTTCTCCCCTGCTTGCTGCTGCGCTCCCAAGCTAAAGCCTTTGCCAGTTTAGTTTTTGCCAGCACTACCATCGCACTTTGCTGTCCTGTCTTCAGCCTCAAACACATTATCATAGTCTTTTGTAACCCAGTTCCACTCCAGACATTGGTGGGTGCTATCCCACTCCTTCACCAGTATAGTGATGAAGGTAGGCCATGATTCCAATGCAAGAAGCACTGTTTATTAAACACCAGAGCAGAAAGCTACCTGCAAGGCGCTAAACTCTCAGGGGAGGTGAACACTAGCCACAGGCTGTACCTTGATGGTAGATCAAACCCCAGCACAAAACACATTAACATCCCTCATCTCCTGACACAGAAAAACACAATAAACAGATACACACACCTCAACCCAGTAAACAATGAAATTAACAACAATAAGTCTTTTTCCGGAGGGCGCAGGCCGTCTGTAGTTTGGACACAAATTTTCCTCCTGGTGTGGCCTCATGAGCTTTTAAAGGCCAACGGCAGCTGGGAGCAGGTTGCCACAATGTGTAAGAAATATAAACACCACATGAAAACTTTGGATTTGTATTGTTTGAAAAGTTGCTAGAAAATAATGAACTCAGTCGACACAGGCTTATAACTACCATTTAACAGGCTCTAAAAATGGTGGGGTTGCAGAAAATGCTGTACATTTCAGAAAAAATAGCTCATATGGTGTCTGATTTGACAGCCTAAGGTGGGAAAATAACATTTAATCTGAAGGTTAAGCACTTTCATTGATTAATGATTGATTGAGAGTTTTGAGGCCTTAAATGAACTCTATCCATGGAAAGTGCCTACTTCTCTAATAGCTTGAATGCCATATGGATCTGGCCTTGTACACCGAAAGGGGCATTCTGGTCTTAAACTGGAGTTACATACTTACAATACGTTATTGGATGAGTTGTGCAGTGTTCTGTAGTGCAGCATGGTATCCTTCAACACTGTTAATTTGAGAGAATTCTCAATTTGATATTTTTGGTCTTCAGTGGTCTGCCACTACAATACCCAGCATGCATTATGAAAATACTTCATACAACCATTAGGAATCTCTGTGGTGTCAACCAATCCTTTAAATCAAATTATTGTAGAAACTAAGGACAGTAGTAAGCTTTTGAATTACTATAACTAGATTTACGAAGATAAACTTACAAAACAGGCTTTTTCTCCTGTATGTGAGTATTTGTGTGTATGTATGTGGATCTGTATGGTATGTATGTTAATGTATATATTATATATAAAAACACAGAGATCATATCTTTACCTGTGTTGATATCTTAGTTTGCTTAGATGGTTTGAAAATATTGATTTCATATTCTGGTTTGGTGCTGCCTGATCTTGACCTGATATTGGTTGTACAGTCGTGGCCAAAAGTTTTGAGACGGACACAAATTTTGGTTTTCAAAAAAATTTGCTGCTTCAGTGTTTTTATATCTTAGTCAGATGTTTCTATTGTATGCTGAAGTACAATAATAAGCATTTAAGTTTTTTAAACAATTATTGACAAATACATTAAGTTTATGCAAAGCATTTACAGTGTTGACCTTTCTTTTTCAAGATTTCTGCAATTCGGCCTGGCATGCTGGATATCAGCTTCTGGGCCAAATCCTGACCGATGGCAACTCATTCTTACCTAATTAGTCCTTGGAGTTTCTCATAATTTCTGTGTTTTTGTTTGTCCACCCGCTTTCTGAGGATTGACCACAGGTTCTTGATGGAATTGAGATCTCAGGAGTGTCCTAGCCATGGACCCAAAATTTCAATGTTTTGTTCACTGAGCCACTTAGTTATTGCTTTTGCCTTGTGACGTGGTGCTCCATCATGCTGGAAAAAGCATCGTTCGTCACCAGATTGCTCCTGGATCGTTGAGAGAAGTTGCTCTTGGAGGATGTTTTGATATCATTCTTTATTCATGGCAGTGTTCTTTGGCAAAATTGCGAGTCAGCCCACTCCCTTGGATGAGAAACCATGTGGGGGACATGGTCTCAGGATGCTTTACTGTTGGCATGACACAGGACTCGTGGTAGCGCTCACCTTTTTTTGAAGGGGGCTTCATTAGAGAAAATAACTTCACCCCAGTCCTCTGCAGTCCAATCCCTGTACTTCGTGCAGAATGTCAGTCTGTCCTTGATGTTTTTCTTGGAGAGAAGGGGCTTCTTTGCTGCCCTTCTTGACACCAGGCCTTCCTCCAAAAGCCCTCGCCTCACTGTGTGTGCAGGTGCACTCACACCTGCCTGCTGCCATTCCTGAGCGAGCTCTGCACTGGTGTTGACCCAATCCCATAGCTGAATCCACTTCAGGAGACGGTCCTGGCACTTGCTGGACTTTCTTGGGCACCCTGAAGCCTTCTTCACAGCAACTGAACCTCTCTCCCTGAAGTTCTTGATGAACCAATAAATGGTTGATTTAGGTGCAACCTTACAAGCAGCAGTGCCTTTCCCTGTGAAGCCCTTTGGATGCAAAGCAATGATGACTGCACATGTTTCCTTGGAGGTAACCATGGTTAACAGAAAGAAACGATGATTTCAAGCACCACCCTCCTTTTAAAGCAACCAGTCTGCTCTCCAATTCAATCAGCATGACAGAGTGAAATCAGCTGCCTTGTCCTCGTTAACACTTTCTCCTGAGCTGACAAGAAGATCACTGAAATGATGTGAGCAGGTCATTTTGTGGCAGGGCTGAAATGCAGTGAAAATGGGCTTTTTGTGATTAAGTTCATTTTCATGGCACGGAATGACTTTGCAATTAATTGCAATTCATTGCAAAACACTCTTCATAACAATCCAGAGCAGCAAACTTTGTGAAAACCTAAATTTGCGTCAGTCTCAAAACTTTTGGCCACGACTGTACATTGGCACAATTCTGCATGCTCTATGTGTATAATAATATGTATAATAAAAATTATAATACATTAAAAAAAAGTGTCAACCAATCTTGCTTGCTAGCCAAGTCACTGCTCTATAGGCTAAAATTACAATAAACAACACCTCACCCCACAAAGAACACCTCACAGTACATTCACATACAGTGTTCATTAACACTGATATAAATAAAACCCTTGGCTTCTTTTGGAAATGAGCTACAGAGCACAGTTTAGTGGAGTAAAGTGTAAACCTAAACTCTCTGTAACATAACGTCCTCTATACGTATGCGCTTTACTCAAGAAACTACTGAGATTATCCCGAAATAGAAAAAGACTCAGCTCAGACACACACACACACTCATATATATATATATATATATATATATATATACATATGTGTGTGTGTGTGTCACTTTATGGTGAAAGAGCTCTACTTCTAAATCATCTCAATCATGCAATAAGAAGCATCCGCCAGCAGAGGGCGCAATTCAGCCTTCATTCATTTCATATTCACAATTAAAATCACTGTAATCATAAATATAATTCCGTTTAATCCATTTATTTCTACAGCTAAATAATGTTTTTTACTGCACACTAAGAGGAGCTCTTCTGCTTTGGATAATGATAATGAATAAAGTTACAACATAGTACGATATAACACAACGTGCCATAATATACATTGTATAATATTTGTGTTACATATTAGAGCATGTTTAAAATGTACTATTGCACTTTGGATACAGTTTGACGTACATTCATATAATATTTCAATTTAACCTCTTAGTTCAGTAATCTTGGCCAATAGCAGCCAGACACTGCTCAGATCTAACCAATCACAGTGCAGGATTCATCCGCCCGCCCATCACGCGTTTCCCAGGAAGTGCTGGATGCACACAGACTCTGATCTCGCCACTGGAAAGGTTTTATTCTCTTTTTTTGTTATGGATTATTCTCTTTAACTCTTTGCATGTTTCTCATAACCGTGTTTCGTGGCTTCTTCAGCCACATGTTAACAGGGTTGAGCAGAAGCGCGCGATTAGAGCGGGATCGAGTTTACATGCCTGCCATGTGTGATGCAGTCAGTGTGGTTGAGTCTGAGCTGTTCTGTGGATACAGGGCGAATAGATCAGTCTTAGTCAAGTTCATCAGTGTTACATGCCGAGCATGACTCATTACTACGAATCAGCATTTAAAATGGTTGAGGTGGAAACAAAGTGTAAACAGAGCCACCCAGAGGGGTCTGGTGTGAAATGCTCCTCTCTACACCCTTAAAAAAGGCAGTGGTTCTATTTAGAATCATGAGATCTGTATAGAAACATTTCATGTTTAAGTGGTTCTTTGCATTGTGAAATGGTTCTTCAGATTGATGGAGAGTGTGTTACTTATGGCTGCATATAGAACCTTTTTGAAGACGGTCCTATATAACACCAAAAGGGGTTCTTCTGTTGTTACACGCTTTGACATTATAACAGTATAAGAAGTCGTTTTGGTGCTATGCAGAACCATATCATGTCTAAATGGTTCTTTGCATGGTGAAATGATGCTTTAGACTGATGGAGAATGTGTTATAAGTGGTTATATCTTCTATTGTCTACAAGAACACTTTTTGATGCTATATAAAACCATTTTCAACCAGGTTTAATATAGACCAATATACAGCACATTCTCCATTAACCTCAATAAACTTTTCACAGTGCAAAAAAACCTTTTAAGGATTAAATGGTTCTTTATAGAATTCATGGTTTTAAATAGAACAATTGCTTTTACTATAGAACAATGAGTGTGGAGGAACTTGCCGAGTCAGAATGGTTCACAGTGGTGGTGATAGGAACCAGACGTCCACCTTGAAAAGCTCCCTCACAGAATGTTATTACATGAAAAGGTTATGAATTCACTGCCTCATTTGTGAGATTGTTTTATGATTTAAGTTTTGAACTACAGTGTTTTTACTCATAATAGCATTGAGGTACATGCAGGGTGTTGTAATGCAAGATAGTCCCCACAGAAAATGTATTTTTTTCAGATTTATACTCTTTTGCCACCATCAACATTACATATAAAAGCTCAGACGTTGGGTTACTGGTGGTGGCTATATTTGTGTTGTTGACATCACAGGCCCTGGTTCTGATCATCACCAATGTGTGGTTTACAACCCCATTTCCAAAAATAGTACAAAGACAACATACTAAATGCTAAAACTGAGAAATTTGATTTTTTTTTAATATATGCCCATTTTGAATTTAATGGCAGCAACACGTTCCAAAATAGTTGGGACGGGGGCCTGTTTACCACTGTGTTTCATCACCTCTTCTTTTAACAGCACTCTTACAGCGTTTGGGAACTGAGGAGACAAATTGGTCTGGAGTGTGCATTTTGTTTTCATTTACATTTTGCACAGTGTCCCAACTTTTTTGGAAACGGGGTTGTATGATTTATGCAAAAATTTTGAAAAATCTGTGAAATTCCCCTTTTAAGATGCATTAGCAAAGATAAGTTGGGCCCTCAATCTCACCTCACAGATGTTTAGCTGTTGAACTGTCAAATACATGTCTGATTCTGTATGAAGTAATTAGTACTTAGTAATGAGTGCTAGAAGAATATATCGCTCTATGGTAGTATGGTGGTATGTCATTGTGGATGCAGCCATAAGAACAAGTTTTACATTTTTCCTAGAACAATTTGTGCTTCAATGGCAAGAGTGGAACAAACATGATGTTAATCACAGTCTCTCTTTTTCTCTCTCTTTCAGGCCTCTGGCTTCACAACAACATTTGTTTACAATGAATACCAACTTAGCAGCTCACACGTACGTCATCACTGGTGGAGGAGGTTATTTCGGATTTCGGTATGTTACTCTGACAGTGGTGTAACGTACAGTGGCACCAAAAAATACTCCGCAAAGTATTATTTTAAAAGGCAGCCGATGTGTTTTAACTCAATATTTCTTTACGGACTTCTGCAGGTTTTCCCGCTGTAAGAAAAACAATCTCAGATATTAAGTTTTCCAACTTTGTGCTCTGTAAAACATTTAGTTTAGTCTGGTTGGAATTCTTCTCCAGACTTTACCACACCATCAGTGTCCACCATCAGCCTGACGTGTTTTTAAACACTTTATTAAGTAACCTAAAGAACTTCATTAAACGTTTACTGTAAAATTGTTAAAGTGTCCATATACTTTTGGGGGCCACTGTATTTCACATTCATCGCTTGGTACAAAATTTAAATACAGTCACTCTGCAACATTAAGGCCAGCATTTGGTACTAGCCAAGGCCTTTGAACTTCACAGTAACTTACAATACATTGTCTCTTAGTAAAATCAGAGTTGAAGGTCCTGTTCGGAGCTTAAAGATCTAAAATAAGGCTGATGCATTTGATGTTTTAATTGTTTTTACTTTGTGAATGGTGGTATGTTCTCTCTTTAGGTAATGGCAACTAATGCAGAATCTAAAAGCGCCACTAGAGGGCGACATCAACCTGATAAATGTGTTTTTAGGGGGCAAGTTGTATTCTCAGGAAATGCAACTTGTTGCATTAATTATTCAGTGAAGTTGGTTGCAATGTAGTTTCATAATGCTACTTTGACTCATGAGAACAAATCCAGCGCTGAATTAACTGGATCACTTGTGACGCTGGTATGTGATTGCTCAATAGACCACGCTATCATTACTTTACTACACATGCCACATACTTCTCATTCCTTCAGACTTCATTTTAATCACTAATTGTCTAAATTTAGACTTCCTGTGCACATTCTCGTGACTACATATCTTACATAATAGCAGTTAATGAATAATTCATAGTAGTTATTGTGTAATAAACCCAAAGGCAGATAACTGAACAGCAACTTTAGCATTTACATATTAATGAACACCGATTTTTCCTGTCCTGTTTTTCAAACAAAAGACTTAGTATGTTGTATGTAAACATGGGTAAATTTTCTAATTGTCCTGTTCACTGCCCACTCCATGTACAGACGGTCCACATGTGGAAATTAAGCTATAGAAACGGCCACTCACACTGAAGTTAGAAGGAGTGTATCAGCCTGGACTGCTTTTGAATGAGATAGAATACAGGACAGCCAATCAGAACAGAGCTCATTTACGTATATCAGTCTTAAAGGCACAGTAACAAAAACAGCCTGTTAATTCTAAGAGATAAAGAGTGGTTGGAAAATGAATCGTGACACTTCAGGTACATAAAACATTTCAGTAAGGTGGCATGTTTTACTGTCATATTACACCATATTTACCTGTCTTGCGTCTTTGTTTATTTGCTTGCGTGCAGTCTTGCTTGCACCCTCCGCAAGGAATCGTCCAGAATCCTCCTGTTTGATGTGAGGCCTCCGAACGGGGTGTTGCCTGAAGGTGTGGAGTTTGTACAGGGTGATGTGCGGGACTACGCTCAGGTGGAGAAGGTTCTGCGAGGAGCGGACTGCATCTTCCACATCGCCTCCTACGGGATGTCGGGAAGGGAGCAGCTCAACAAGAAGCTCATCGAAGAGGTGAACATTCAGGGAACTGAAAACGTCCTCCAGGCCTGCGTGGCTCTTGGGGTCCCACGCCTGGTGTACACCAGCACTTTCAACGTGGTCTTTGGTGGTCAGGTCATAAAGAATGGTGACGAGACGCTTCCCTACCTTCCCTTACATCTCCATCCAGACCACTACTCCAGGACCAAGTCGCTAGCAGAGATGCGGGTGCTAAAGACTAACGGTGCACCGCTAGCAGGTGGATGCGGGATCCTGCGGACTTGCGCTTTGCGTCCGGCTGGAATTTATGGCCCAGGGGAGGAGAGGCACCTTCCGAGGATTGTGAGATACATAGAGAACGGCCTCTTTAAGTTTGTCTATGGGGATCCCGACAGTCTGGTGGAATTCGTTCATGTTGATAACTTGGTTTCTGCGCATGTGCTAGCTGCAGAAGCACTCACGGAGAAACGCCATCACCGTGCTGCTGGACAAGCCTACTTTATTTCAGATGGCCGACCAATCAACAACTTTGAGTTCTTCAGACCACTAGTGGAGGGTCTGGGTTACTCTTTCCCCAAGCTACGCCTTCCAATATCTCTCATTTACTTCTTCGCATTCCTCACCGAGATGGTACACAGCGTGGTCGGCCGTGTCTACAACTTCCAGCCCCTACTGACCCGTACTGAAGTCTACAAGACTGGGGTCACCCACTATTTCAGCATGGACAAAGCCAGGGCCGAACTGGGCTATGACCCCAGAGTATATGACCTGAAGGAAGCGGTGGAGTGGTTCAGGAGCAAAGGACATGGGAGAAAGCATGCTGCTTCACCGGTGAAGAAGCTGATCCTCGATGCGTTGTTGTTTGTTGTCATTGGGGCATTAATACTGTCCTTTCTGCCAGTGGTGGGGCAATAAGGGCAGCATCAACAACATAGTGATACGGCTGGTATTTGGACCTGCATCCAGTATGAAGTAGGGCTGGAACTGTTGATCATTCTTATAATTGATTACTCTATCAACTAGTATTTGATTAATTGACTAATTGAGCCATTATGGCTTCTGCAGCTTCTTGTCATTTTGCCCATCACCGTTCATAGAATGCAGATGAAACAACAGAAGCCATATTGCCCCCTACACTTCCGGTAGTGTATTGCAACCTGTCAGTATGACTGTGTGGATCATATGAACGTTGTAGAGGATTAAGGAGTTTTTATTTTTTAATGAAACAATAAAAGCGATATTGCCCCCTACTCTTCCCGCAGTGTATTACAATCTGTGGCAATGACAATGTGTCATAGGAATGTTATGAAGCATTATAGAGTATGGATGTTATAATTTTTAAATATTCAAATTGTCTTGAAAGAAGAAATTTATAGTAAATTAGGATTTTTAATAAAATTGGATTCTGTCTCCTATGTTCTGTCTTCGTAATGAAGAACCGTGAGATGTCTCTTTGAGAACAGTGAAGAACCTGTCTTACATTGTGGTCAGAGTTGCTTCGCTTAAAGAAGGGAGAATGTTATTACTGCAGCCGGCTAAAAGCTAGAAGATCCACACCAGGTAGCAGGTGAATAACGATGTGGCTAAGCTAGTTACCTTAGCTGAGGTGAAAACAGACACTTAGTCAGCTTGTCTGCTTCTTTTAAAGCTTATTTTTAAACAAAGTTTGCGCGATGCTGGAACCACCTTCACAAGCCTGCAAGCTCGCATACACTCTGCGCTTTCATGTTTTACACTAACCAAACGCAAGATTAGTGCGCAGTGTGTTCATCCATGGGGTTTGTTCAGCAGCCATGAGCGTGACACGGGGAACGAAGAATATGATGTAATTACAGTGTCGTAATTGCATAATTGTTTTTCTCTGTTGGTTTTCTCTGTTTGAATATTAGTAACAAAAACAGCCTACTTAATTTTATGGATTGGGAAATATGTCAAGAAATGAATTATAACATAAAACCTCTCAAATGATGTAGGTGGACTACAGGAAAATATATAACATGCAAAAAATGTGGGATATGGGCCCTTTAAATATAATCAAATAAAATAACAGTAGGTACAATGTCCCATTTAGTTGCCTTAAACATTCCTCAGAGATGAAAAAACTAAAATCTGGAATAGTGAAACAGTGGAATAGACGGACGGTACAGAATCATTTTCTGTTGTCCAGAATGGTGTTTCATGTATTTTGGTTAGTTCAAATCCACATTTTGTGGTCACTGTAAATTTCAAGCTAGTGTTCTGTGACCAAAGCTTTCCATTAGTATGATCACTAAAATGTACATCAAGCTCACCAGTCTGTCAGTTGCACAAACAGACAGCAGTTCACTTCCTGAATGTGCTTGTAAGGTGTAAAGTAAATTTTTTACAGTTTACCTTCTCCACTGAAATATCTGCTCCTCCTCATGTTGATCTTTGTCTATTTTAAGACAAGAAATCATCGTATCTTCAACAATAAAGTTTTACAGAACAACCTGAGCGTCACCTTTTTTCCTTTTCCTTGCAGTGACCTAAAAAGCATTCATCCTGACAGGGGCTGCACGTGAAACTGATACTGGGAATGTTACAATAGGAGGACATGTGGAAAAATGAAAAGTAGTTATTCAAGCATAACATGATAAGCATTTTAGAGAAGTGTAAAAAGAGAAGCACAAAGACAAAATAAGAGGGCTTCATTGTTTTGAAGCACTACACATTGTATTTTGGTGAGTAAATGCACCATACAAAGGAAGTTACTACAGTATTTACAGGGAGAACAAATAGATACATGTCTGTTTTTCTTTACAAACTGAACAAGAATATTGAATATTCAAGAACACAGTCTGAGTTCCCTTAGGTGTAAACCTTGTCACTTAAACAAACTTGTGTGTTACCCTTTTCCCCAGCTAGGCAAAGGCCATCCTGCCTTATGACCAGTGGACAAGACTAAATGCTTGTATTTAGCCATTTTGTATTAGAAACTATTGTCAGTTAATTACATGACCAATGGAAGTACAACATGCATTGCTAGTTACCAAAAGCTTTGATACAGTCAGAAACGTGGCTACAAGAAGTTTTGTTTTGAAGTATAAGAAGTTTGATTTGCTCAAAATGTTCCTGTTAGCCAAAAAAACATCATCAACAGTTATTTATCCAGGTTTGTTTATTTTCCTACGCTTATAATGGTTGAACCACTGGCCACACAAAGTTGGTTTATTTGACTTTTCCATGGTCAACCAACAGGCAACATCAGTGCTGCCTTATTACCATTATACAAGCTAAAATAACCGTAATTAGCAGTTTTAAATCAGAAACTGTTGCCGACCAGTGAAGGTAGAACATGAGCTTTGCTAGTTACCAAAGGCCCTTTGTTTAGGCCTTATTTTCTCACTGTAAAAGTTTTAAGCACAGAAAGCCCTATTTGCTCAAAATGTTCCTGTTACAGATAGACAGGGCAGTCGGTCTGGTCATCAAAGGCCATTTCTCCAGGTTTTATTTTCCTACACTCTTAACAGGACCCTTTAGGCACACAGAGCTGGCTTGTTTGACTTTACCTTTCCATGGTTAACCACTAGACAAAGGTAATTCTGCTTATTACCAGTAAACAAGACACACTTGTGTTTAGCAAGTTCACACCAGAAGATGATGCCAGTCAATTCTATGCCCAGTGAAGGTAGAACATATGCTTTGCTAGTTACCAAAGGTTCTTGAATGAGGCCTTGTTTTACAGTCGGAAAGTTTTAACCACAGAAAGTCTTCTTTGCTTGAAATATTCCTATTACGCGCAGACAAAGCTGTCTGTCTGGCCATCAAAGGCTCTTTATCCAGGTTTTATTTTCCTACACCCATAATGCTCGACGCGTTGGCCACACAGACTTGGTTTATTTGACTTATTTGACTTCTTTTTTCCATGGTCAACCAATAGGCAACATCAGTGCTGCTTTATTACCATTAAACAAGCTAAAATAATTGTACTTAGCGATTTTAAATCAGAAACTGTTGCCGACCACCAAAGGTAGTGAACGTGCTTTGCTAGTTACCAAAGGCCCTTAATTCAGGCCTTACTTTCTTACTATCAAAGTTTTAAGCACAGAAGGCCTTTTTTGCTCAAAATGTTCCTGTTATAGAGAAACAGAGCAGTTTGTCTGGTCATCATGTTTTTTTTTCCTACGCTCATAGTGCGACTCAGCGGCCAGCCAGAGTTCGCTTCATCTTTCAATGGTTAACCACTTTATTTCCAGTAAACAAGACATTATTCTTGTGTTTAGCAAATTCACACCAGAAACTGATGTCAGTCAGTTCTATGACCGATGATAGTAGAACATGCGCTTCGTTAGGTTCTTGATTCAGGCCTTGCAAGTTTTGAGGTGGGATCATCAAAGATCCTTTATCCAGGTTTTTATTTGCCTACACTCATAATTGGCCAGACAAAGTTGGTTTATTTGATTTATTTCACATTTTTGCATTGTTAACCATTAAGCAACATCGCTTTACCAGTAAACAAGATAAAATAACTGTAACTAGAAGTTTTATACCAGAAACTGTCGTTGACTCCTGAAGGCAGAACATGTGCTTTGCTAAGGTACCAAAGGTCCCTAATTCAGGCCTTATTTTCTCGCTATCAGAAAGTTTTAATCACAGAAAGTCTTATTTGAAGTGTTTCTGTCACAGATAGACAGAGCAGTCTGTCTGGCCATCACAGGTCCTTTATCCAGGGTTTATTTTGCTGCACTCATCATGGTCGACCTGTTGGCCACACAGAGTTCGGCTTATTTGCTCTGCTGGACAGAGCAGTCTGAATCCAGCGGGCGCTGGTCTGTTTAGTTCAATCTTTAAATCTTTAATCTCGCCCCGGTGCATGAAAGTTGGACACACACACACACACACACACACACACACACACACACACACACACGCACACACACACACACACACACACACCCTCTCTAAAGGAGTTTTTTATTTAGTCAGGACCCCCTTGCTGAGTTGGTGGCAGTCATTGTTTCTCTCAGGCATTAAGCGCATACCAAAGCGCCGCAGCGCACCTCCGCCGTCCACCTCCGCGCATTCCTCCCTTCGCGACCTAGTCCCTCCCTCCGCCTTTCGCTTTCGTCTCGCGCTTTCCTCTCCTCCTTCATTCGTCCCGACGACTCCCTACCGATAAAACACTCCGCGCGGAAAAATTACCCCACTCATATTTTCAAAAAACAACGTTTATTTGTATTTCTTTCAAAATAAAGTCTGTGGAGAAACTGCCCCCCCCTCCCGCTCCAGAAAAGAGTGAGAGAAATTCCTCCGCGCCGCGCGCGCCGTTGACTGCGAGAGAAGCTTTCAACTTCCACAGAAAAGCTGAAATCTGACAAACGGAGAAAAAGAGAGCGCGAGGAGGAGGAAAACTTTCGGTAAACGACCGTTTTTGTGTCATAAACCGGAGGGGGAGCATGTGAACGCTACCGGGACCAAATCGCCACAGCGAAAAGAGGGAAAACGCGACGATGGCTGCGTTTTGTTGTGATTTCTGTGTGAAATGCTAATTTGCTAATTTGTCTCTCTCTCTCGCTCTCGCTCTGCGCGCTCTCGCTCTTCAACCGCCGTGGCTCGCGCTCCCCGCTCTCTCCGGTTTGAGCCATGCACCGCTACGGTGATGATTTGGGCCACCGGGCGAGCAAGCTGGTGGAAAACCTGTCGATATACGACTCGTACGGGGACGGCGGCGGGAGAGCGGACATCGGCGGGCTCGAGACCGATTTTTCTCCCGCTGCCGTGATGCTGCTGCACGGGATGAAAAGTAACGTGAAACGCGCGAATGGAGGCGGAGGCGTGGACGCAGCTTACATGACTGGGACTAACGTTAAAGTGCACAGCGCGGCACCGCTGCCCGTACCTGTACCGTCTGCCGTGCGCACCGTGAACGGGACCCGGACAGCGCCGCCGCTGGACCTGTGCTCGCCGGTAACGTTACGAGACGGAGCTCACGCGGACGACGATGATGAAGGAGGCGGAGGCGGCGGCAGCTTCTGCGCGCGGTCTGAAGTCGCGCTGCCGTGCTACGGCGGCGGAGACCGGCACCGGCGATACTCACCGCAGGAAGCACACGGTCTCCGCTACGGCACGTATGAGTCACCGGGACCGGGGAAGCAGCTGTGCCGGAACGGAGCGGGCAGCAGCACGAACACGGGGGCGACCACGAGCCCTCGTTCGAGCTGCAGCAGCGGCGGTAGCCCGCGCAGCAGCGTGCTCGTGCCGGGGCAGCAGCAGCAACAGGAGAGGTACGCGAGCCCCCGGTGCAGCCTCGCGCAGGGCGGCGAGGGCGTCGGCGGCGGCGGTTGCGCGCTCAGCCCGCGTTCCAGCTACGCGAGCACGCACTCGAGCCTGAGCGGCTGCGACTGCACGAGCAGCAGCAGACCGAGCAGCAACCGGACCAGCGGCGTCAGCCTGGGATACGACCAGCGGCACGCGAGCCCGCGCTCCAGCGCCGCGAGCCCCAGGTCCAGCTACTCCGCCTCCGCCGCGTCTTCCGCGGCCGCCGCCGCCGCCACCGCCAGCCCGCGCTCCAGCATCTCCAGCCACAGCTCGCGGGGCTCCATGAGCGCGGGGACCGAGCTGCAGCTCCCGTCGCCCCGAGCTTCCGTGCTCGAGGACGCGCTGCAGCTGCAGGACTTCGGCGGCGAGGCCAACGGGCTCCACCACGGGCTCCATCACCGGCTCCACCCGCACGCCTTCCCCGCGCTGGACGACCCCCAGCACGTGCACGGCGGCGGAGAACCGGACCCCGGCGCTCCGGGGCAGAAGCTGAAGCTGCCCTACCAGGTGACCCCGAGCAGGGAGTGTGGGCCGAGCCAGGCGGAGAGGAGGCTCGAGGCCCTCACGCTCGAGCTCGAGAGAGAGCTCGAGAGGCACATGAAGAAAGAGTATTTCGGTGAGTGATGAGCGGAAAACTCGCAGAGCAGATCAGATTAGTAGTTTGAGTTCACACGTTTAAAAGGGTTCTTCAGTAAAGACAGTGGTTCTGTGTGGAGTCTTCTGCGCATACATGGTTCTTTACATGGTGAAATGGTTCTTCAGATTGATGGAGAACGTGTTGATTCTATATAGAACCTTCTTAAAAGATGTATTTATATAGCACCAAAAAAGGTTCTGCTATTGTTACGATGTCAACAATAGAAGAACCCTTTCTGGTGCTACATAGAACCATTTTCCACAAGGTCCTGTATATAACCGTACACAGCACATTCTACACCAAACTGAAGAACATTTAAGCATGAAATGGTTCTATATAGAGCTCATGTTTCTTAACAGAACCATTGTTTTTACTAAATAACCCTTGAAGAACCATCTTTTTTAAAAGTGTAGTAATTTTGAGTTTATTTACAGGTTATTTTAGATCCCAACTTTTCATCATACCCTCTCAGAAGGGGTCTTTAGTAAAGGCAATGGTTCTGTGTAGAACCTTGAGTTTTGTATAGAACCATTTAATGCTTAAATGGTTCTTTGCATGGTGAAATCGTTCTTGAGATTGATGTAGAATCCTTTTGCAAATGCATTTATATAGTACCAAAAAGGTTCTGCTGTTGTTATGATGTCAAGCTTAGAACTGTAGAAGAACCCTTGTCGGTGCTGCATAGAACCATTTTTCATAGAACCGTATGTAGCACATTCTACATCATTCTGAAGAAGCTTTTCACCATGCAAACAACTATTTATAAATAGAACCATTGTCTTTACTGAAGAACCATTGAAGAACCTTCTCTAAACTTTATTAGTGTGGAGCAGTGTCTGAGCTTGTTTACAGGTTGAGTTCATACGTTTGAATTGAACTGAGTTTTCTGTTTACCAGGTCTGTCCAGATCCTGAAATGTATTGATTTGTATTGAGAGGTTCAGTATTGAGATTTTGAGCCAGGCGGTTATTATTGGGATTTGCTGTTTTCCCACAAACTAAGGAGAAACTCCATTCATATCCTGAACCGTATCATAGAGTTGTATAAATTTCGGGTGTTGTGGTTGTTTTTGGGTTTATTATGAAAACCGCATGTAAATAGTCTTTACAACAGTGACCATGTGAAAGTGCTATATAGTAGTGTTTATTAATACAGGTGATGTGGTGGGCAGCTGAATTGGATTCCAATAGAATAAACAGTAAATGTATGATATGTGCATAGAAATGCTCACTAATACTCCAGTAGAGCTTATTTGTTTTACCATTCATAGCTGAGGATTGTATTCTTTATAAAAGAGTAACTTCAGGCCTCATTCAGCAACAGTTTTTAAGAAGAAACCCACTTACGTGGTTTTCACGAAGATTCTGACATTCACCCGTGTTTTCTTATATGGGTTTTGTTCTTAGGCAAGAACAGAATCCACACACACTCGAGCACAAAGGTGGCAATAATTCCACGCTTTAAGAACACGTCTGGTATCTGACGTTGACTTTTTCTTAGGATCTTTTGCAAGAACAAATTTAAGAAAAATATGGGATATTGGTGAATGAGGTCCAGGTTCTTTAGGGCCTCTGACATGAGTGTCCCACATTACCTGATGCCCCACAGTACCAGAATCCTTCCTCATGCAGTTCTGTTGGCGTTTGCAGTTTTATGGAAAAAAGTAACAGGAAAACAGCTGGGCTGAGCTCAGGAGCATGCCCTCTTTACACTTCAGTTGAGCTCATTTGTTTGGGAAATTTTTTTCAGACCGTTTGAAGCTACCAGTGTTGTAGTTTGTATGTGGTGTCATCAAACACACGCGGGGCTGGGTTAGGAGGGGACGATATTTCATCACTATTCAAAAACGTTTCAACTGAAGAAAATGGATGACGATTTGGATGAATGCAAGTTTCCAACCTGAAAGTTTCACAGTGGCGATGCCAGGGTGCCGCAGGCACTTTCACACGCGTTATGTTTTCATAAGTCATTGATGTGCAAATTCGGAGCAAATTTCAAATAAAATTCTAGTACGTTTGATAAATGAGACCCCTTAGTGGTTCGGTTTGTATTGCAGCTAATAGTTTATCCAGTTCTGATCCAGAAGTCCACTTGCACTCTTAAAAAGATGGTTCTTCAATGGTCCTGTATGGAACCATGAACACTCAAAGAACCCTTTGCATGATTAAAGCATTCTTTGCATCATAAGAGTTCTTCAGATTGATGGAAAATGTGCATAGATGGTTCTATATAGAAGCTTTTTGAAAAGGGTTCTATATAGCAGCCAAATGGGTTTTTCTATTGTTACTTGTTTGACATCGTTTGCAAAAAGGTTCCGTATAGAACCATCTATAGCACAGTCTCCATCAATCTGAAGATTGCTTTCATAATGCAAAGAACCCTTTAATCATGCGTAGGGTTCTTTGAGTGTTCATGGTTCTATATAGAACCAGTTTCTTTGTTGAAGAGCCTTTGAAGAACCATCGTTTTTAGGAGTGTTCACTGCACAGTTTTGTGTTTCCCCTGCCCTGATTTAGGGAAAACAACCTGTGCAGTTCAAGTGAAGTACAGGATTAGTGGTAGGAAACACTGGACTAGGGGGGATATACTGGGTGTTAAATCATGCAGCTGTATCGCAGTTTTCCAGCAAACTGAGAAGAAAACCTTTGGGATGGTCCCAGGAACAGGCTCTTCATAATAACAGTCCAGTAGAGCTCATTTGTTTGGGAATTAAACGGATCAGGGCGTTCTGCTGCTTACAGTATAGGTAGCAGTAGTTGGGGAGATTTTTCTTGATTATGGGGTTTGTGTGTTTTATATCGGAGCAGGTTGGTCAGGATGGAGTACAGTGTGGGTGCTGAAACAAAGCCCTGTTTTGTGCATTTTAATGGGTGGATCTTAGTCATAAAACCAGGTGGGGTAATTTCCCGGATTAAGCCCGGTTTGGGACTAAGGTGTATTGTTCACGGTGGCTCTCCGCTGTAAATGCTTTCAGTGATATAGCCTTAATCTCTGTCTGGGAAACCAAACCAACTCCAACGCAAAGGTGATATTATCTATTATTTTAGAGTTTTAGTGCTGTACAAGAGCATATGGGAAGTTCTAGGTGAAAAACAGTGCAAAACAGTGTTGAGTGTATGTGTGCTGAGCTGGGTGAATCATGGGATTTTCCAGACTTTGGCCCACCTGAGGGCAGTCTGCCAGAGTCACGTCTTACTGAGCCAAAAAAAAACTTCTCTTGCCCTGCTAACAGTGGTAGTTCATTGATTCATTTGTTAGTATTTCATGGGAGACTGGGGAATTTAAAAGGAACATTCCAGTGTATTTCAACCTAATCATACCTACACTGTACGTTGGTTTCCCAGGCAGGCTTAAGCTTTGTCCTGGACTACACAGCATTCTGAACTGAGATTCTCCATTGAAAGACAAATGTAGTCCGGGCCTAGGCCTAATCCGTGTCTGGGAAACGGACCCTATGTGTCTTAAAAGTTTGAAGACACCATAATTTCTCCTAAAATGAAGGGTATTTATAGGGAGTTTGTCTCCCTTTCCAGCTGTAACAGCTTCTGTAAAGGCTTTACTCTAGATTTTGGAACATTGCGCTGAGGCTTTGGTTGGATTCAGACGCAAGAGCTACTAATGCTGGTTGATTAGTTCTGAATAGCAAACGTCACTCGAACTCTTATCAAAGGTATCGGATGGAGCTCCCTCACTCCAGAGAGCACAGGTCCACTGCTCCACAGCCCAGTGCTGAGGGGCTTTATACCACTAGCCCACGCTAGGGCTAGGGCTTGGGCGCCTGGTGACCTTAGGCTCCAGAGCATCCCATTCTATTGGTCAGTGCTTGTCTGTGGAGATTTGACATGTATGCTTCTGTTAGTAGTGGGCGCACCCTAAAGTAGCCGAATTTACTCATTGGAAGGATTATTAGGATACTTCTGGACGTGAAGTGTATTTACTGTATATGTCATTGTACTTGATAAAAGAGCCCAGTGGCTGATCACTTGCTAGGCGGGTAGAGATGAGGTTGATAAATCCCTTTAAGTGTTTGTTTGCTAAAATAGTGCATAGTATTCCTTAAAGTGTGGCTTTTTATTTAGTCCAGTAGCCTGGAAATTTCTTTGTGTTCATCTGTCATGATTATCATGTTTTTTTTTGTGTGTGTGTTGTTTTATGTTTCCTGTAGCCGCTAGCAGAGACTAACTGGAGCATTAACTGAATGCTCTGGCCCGTTTTGCGTGCGTAACCAGCTGATTGCTGATTGGTTATGGTCACACCAGGCCACGGCAGCAGGGCCACTGACCAATCATAGCAGAGACGGCTGGCATCCCGCTTGGCATGTCTGAAAAGGGCCATCGCCCTCTGTGGGCAACACCCTCCCCACCATCACCTCCCGTTAATGAGGTAGCTTGTCTGTTTTGGAGAGAGTTATTTAGGCTTACGTCTTCAGCAAGTCTGTTAAATAACTGTGTGCTGTGGACAGGAATTCTGCATTTAACCCATCATTTTACTGTGCTATTCAAATGTAATTATGTAACTAGATATTTAATTACACAGTAAGTGCATAAAAGTATTGAAATTAATTCGATAGGTTAATCTGCACTTCTGATTTGTTCTCTTATTATTTCTTGGAGTAACAACAATATTGTAAAAATAGAAACCAAGACTGAACACACAGCAGAAACCTCTCATTAAATTCAACTCATAATAAAATGTCTCAACTTGTACTTACAAACACATCAGTTTCTCCACTTGTTGAGCAACGAGTCAGTAATAATTAATGTAAAATCACAACATGCTTTTGTTATCGTTGGCAGTAACGTTGGCTTCTAAGGGTTAAAAGAAGGGATGGACGTTGCCTGTTGCTCAGTGCCGCTGGCCACAACTTTTCACATTTTGGCAGAGCCTGTAGCCCAGGTGACCGCTTGAGCTGGAGATTTCTTTGCGGCCCTTTTTTGGTTTAACAAACCTGTTTAGTCAGGCACAAAATTAATTGGATCAAATCTGAATATCCGAATTCATTAACTGTAACCACTGTGATATCTCGCGATGGTTTGGTGGACGTAGTGGTTCTTTCCTGCCGAGTTGCCGTCACAGATGCTGTTTCGTTGGCAGAAGTTCTCAAATCGCTCTATAAAGTGTTAAATAAGCTGGTATTACACCAAGAGGTTATTAGTGTGGGAGCAAACTGCTGAGGCACCACCAACGTCACTACAACAATGTTCTTATTAACATAAAGTGTTTAATAAGTATTTCCCTTTTCGAAGCAGCACCACTACAGCATGCTTATTTATTATAGCAAAGACACTGTGCAACAAAGTACTGTGCAAAACTATTAGGCATTTGAGAATTGGAAAAAAAAATATTTATGTGGGCAGAAGGCATTTTATTTTATATATGTTAATGTGTTTGTTTACCCATTTCCAAATCTCATAGAGAGCCCAGTGTTGTAGTTATCATCTAATACCAGGTTCAGCTAATTAGTACTTCCTTGAGTTAAATCAGGTGTGCCTTTGATGGAATTTCAAAAATCCATGCGATGTCTGAAGGAATTCAGGAACCAAACATTGTTCTACAAACCAGCTCACAAGACATTAACTGTTGTTTTCAAAATGAGAAATTCTTGTTCTAGTCTTTATGTTAATTTGTATCTATTTTCATGATATATGGTGTTTTTATCAGTAAAAACACCATATATCATGACCAAGATATGTAATATTATATAAATAATGTGCTAATGTAAGACTTTCGCACAGAAATACATATACAATAAACATGTTTTATAATTCTGGCCACAAATTTTTAACTTTGGCCACAAAATTCATTGACTTTTCTGACCCGAGTGGCCAGTACAAATTTTTATATCTGTCTTCCCCTGTTTAAAGGAGAGGCTTCCATCATCCTGATGCTTCCAGCAGCAGTCTGGAGCTGCTATAGTGTGAGTGGTGTTATAGCGCGTGTTCCTAGACTGCAGCAGCGATGCTCTCTGAAACGACACAAATGAGTGTTTTCTTTCCGAGGGAAATTGTAATTTCTGGTTTGTGCTGTTTCCACAGACATGCTCTCCCTCACACACACTGTCATTCACACAATTACTCAATTAGTCACTCACACACACACACACACACTGCCTCTCCCTCTCATCCTTTCACTCACCCAGACAAACACACACCCCCTCACTCATTGCCTGTTGCAGTTAAAGGCTAAATAAAGGCTCTGCTGTTCCCAGCTGAGGCAGCGATGCTGCTGTTTAGGCTGCGGGTTGGAGCAGACAGGGTTGATAGTTATGTAAGAGTGTGAGGTTGTCAAACTCTTCTATAGCACAGCCTTGCTCTCGTGACTGTGGGCTTGTTCCTCTGGATTCGTTTGTTTTTCTTTTTGTGCTTCTCTAACAATGTTTTAAGTTTTGTTTATTTATCTGTCTGTCTGTCTAGCTATTTATAAATCTATCTGTTTATTTAACCATTTACATGTGTAGATAGCTGTTTAATTTATTTTGTTATTAGTTTATGTTAAGCATGGCTGAATGATTTAGGGAACTCCAACTGTCATTTATTCGAATGATTCGGATTGAAATGTGATTATTGTATATAAATGAAGCACCAGACCTTTTTTCTCCTAGAGAACCAGCACACCCGTTTCTCTGGACTTGCGGTTTGCGTGCTGAATGTAGATTGCCAGTTTGCAAGCTCAGCATTTTTAGGTTCAATTTCGCTGATTAAAACTTAAGGCAGTGTTGAATAATGCAGGACATAATAAAAGTCGTGGCACTTGCTTATTGAATATTGCGCTCTTATGATTTGAGATTTTAATACATAAAAACTATGAATAGTCCAGCCCTAATATTAGGGATGTGATTCTTGGCAAATTCATCCCACTGATATCTGACCGTCATTAGCCTAACCGGCAATTAATCATTAACCAGAAAGCCTAAAATCAAGGACACAGCCCATCAGAATAACAGATAGTTCTGAAGTCTGAAAATACTTAACACACGCACACTTATGAGCTCACACATCAACTGAATGCTGAAATAATGTGCTGAGATATTAAAAACAGTTTTTTGTATGGACGATGGAACATAGGTTGGGCCAGTCATAAGCATATATATGAAGTAAGCGTCCTGAAACATACACTATGTTGTCCTGTGTAGCAGAAGCAATTGCCTTGTGTACCTTCATGTATACAATATGATCTCGCTGTTGTCGGAAGAAAACCTCCTACACCCATTTTTGTTTTTTAGTTTTTGCCACAATTGGAAAATAACCTACCCTTTGCATTGTATGTAAATTTCATGAAGAAGGACCAAAAGAAACGGCCCAAAATGACTTGGAACAAAGTCTGATTCCATTGACTTACATTAAAAGTAAAGTAGGTTTTGTCCTTTACCTGTGAAGTTATCATTTTGGAGATACGAGGTTTTCTTCTTACAGCAGTGATTTTGTGTATATATGTGTCCCAAAAAAATTTACATCATTTGACATGTGAATATCTGAGTAATTACATGTCCTGGGCAAACGAAATTAAATAGGCTTCATGTTGAACAATACAAGATTTATTTATCAAAAATCGAACAAGAAATTCTGAGGGATGTAGATTTTATAACCGATTTCACAGCTTCACAATTGTAATATCTTCCGATACTGGTGGTCATCCAGATCCCTTCGCCCTGCACAGACAGCCTTTTGTGCCATGTCCAAATCTGCTGTCCAGTTGGTGCATTTTTGTTGAATTTTCTCGAAAATGCTCGCTGCTCACTCTTGTTTGACTGAGTTCGAGCATATTCTAACACACAAAATGCCTTTTCATTTCTAGTGAACGCCGTTCTTCATCCTGAAAAAAAAAACATTAAAAATTAAACTTGGTTAGTTTTTACACATTTTGTTAAAATTTGAGATCATTTTAGGGAGAATTGGTTGTTATTAGACTATGAAATGATGTCAATTTTTTTGGGACACCCTGTATATATATGTATATATATATGTATGTATTTATATACACACACACACACATATATATATATATATATATATATATATATGTTAGGGGTGCGGGAAAAAATCGATTCTTAGATGCATCGCGATGCAGACGATGCGGACGTGGACGATTCTGAATCGATTCATCAATGTCAAAAATCGATTTTCTAAATATTTAATTTATAACGTAATGTTGACGGAACGCAAAGGGCGGAACCTGAAAGTGGGTAAGTGCAGCGCCCGGACAGTCTGTGGCGGCACATAACAAAAACACTACTGGATGAGCGAGAAATCCGACCGGCTCTGTATTAAAGCCAGGTTAGGTCAGGAGTCACAACACAAATTTTAAGAAGAGCCATTCTGTCCTTTCAACAAAAATCAAACCAGTTTGGGAGCCACAACATTTAATGTCCAGTATGTGATAATGTGCTAGTTTAGGCTAAAAAATATAAACAAAAACACAGATTTACTCTGCTCTGCTTTAAGCTTCAGCTCAGCTACAGCCGCTTTTCCTCCATCTCTGCCAGAAAACTTTTCCTCAAAAGTTGAACAGTTTCTTGTAAAATGTCTCTCAGCTTTCCGCTGTTCTACGAGGCTGAAGTCGCTTCTCACTCGCCAGCTTCTTGCTGAACTTTCCCGTTCCACCTTAAATTCTGACTGAGGCGCAGAATGTAAAAGCGGCACCATTTAAGGTGGAACGGGAAAATTAGAGAAGCGACTTCATCTTCGCAACTTTTTAGTGTTCGACAGTCTCTCGTTGCAGATTTAACGTACCAGGAAACCAACTGCGCTGCTTATAAATGCCAGTAAGTCCATTCATCTCCAAATGTTCGTCTGTCTCCCCCCCCCCATTACGAGACCAAAACCGAAGTTATGGAATCACTGAAGAATATATAACGTGCTGCGTGGTCATCCATTACCACTGGATCTTACCGTGGTCACTGTCACCGTAACAGCGCATTTTATCACAGATGAGTGGCAGCAGCGTCTCCAAACAAGAGCAATGAATGAGAGCCTTACAGTTCACTTGCCTCATCACTTCCTTTTGTTTTATTAATAAAAGATATTGGACGTAAATGCATTATGGATCATTACAAATACTTTGTTTTAAAATTACCGAGTCCTCAGACAGTAAGAAAATAGAAATCATGTATAGAAAAAAAAGATGCATCGATAATCGTTTTATAATCGCATCGCAGCCTCTGAATCGTAATCGAATTGTGAGGTGCCTAGAGATTCCCACCCCTAGTGTATATACATATATATATATATATATATATATATATATATATAATTTGTGTGCGTATCTATATAATGTAGAAGTGTATGTGTGTGTTAATAAGTAATTCTCTGGCTGTTTTCTTCCGTATTTGCTGGGATGTTGAAGAGAGGATGCCTTTGTGTGCAGGTTTGCTTTTAGAGCATACATGCAGAATTCCAAACTTCCTTTTTT
The DNA here is from genome assembly GCF_904425465.1 of Colossoma macropomum. NCBI lineage: Eukaryota > Metazoa > Chordata > Actinopteri > Characiformes > Serrasalmidae > Colossoma > Colossoma macropomum. The sequence goes on from NW_023494798.1 coordinate 1,180,544, forward strand.
TTTATGTGTAAAAGAAAACCCACTCTGTTACCGTGACAACGGCTCCCCTAAAAATTGATAGGATCTTGCTGGGCGTTCGGCTCCATGGCTCTGTTTCTCTCTCTTGCTCACTCACTCTGTCTTTCACTCTGCCTCTATTTCTTTTCCACTTTTTTCTCTCTTTCTTTACCTCTCTCTCTCATTCTGTCTTTCTCTCGCCACCCCATTTTTTCTTACTCACACACCCACCCCCCACCCCCCTCTCTCTCTTTACCTGACACCAAACTCTTGGCACACAATGCTGGCTTGGCCTCCAGACGCAACCAGTGGGGGTAAAGTCTGATCATCTGCTCAGAATGATAATGAACACAGTCACTCAGACTCGGGTTTTGTCGTGGCTTTGTCAGGCCGTGTCTGCGTTGATACACCCACGCGTAGCCCCAGGCTCCTCTCTCCTGTGAATAAATAAAGGCAGGTGGTGCTTTCTGGCCAGAAGGATAGAGAAACACTGTTTAGAAGCTTCACTAAAACAACAGATTGTAGAATGTGCTACAGTGAAAAATAATGCATTGAAATTACTTGATCTATGGGTACATCACTTTCCCATGAATATAATAGGCCTATATGCTGTATGTCCAAATATATCTATAGGCCACTTTTAATGAATTCAGCTACTTTAAGGTGAAGCTGACTCTGGTGTTCAGTTGTGCACACAGCTTGTACAACCTCCATAGAAAAGCACAGACCAGTAGAACGAGATGCTCTGAAGCTGCACAAGGTCACTGTGCCCAGCACTAAGGGGCTGAGCTGTGGAGTGTTGGAGCTCCATCTAGTACCTTTGGGATGAGCCGGAGTGGCGTTTGTGATCCAGAACTGATCGTCCAACTTCAGTACCTGACCTCACTAATGATCTTGTGGCTAAATGCAACCAAATCCTCACAGCAGTGTTCCAACATCCAGTATAAAAAAAACAATAGGGCTGCTACTGCAGCAAAGCGGGACAAACTCCATATTAATGACCTGGATTCAGAAGAAACACTGGATGATCAGATGTCTTCAAACTTTCAGACACAGTGTTCCTACATCAGTGCAGTTATTTCAGAAAGACGGGAATATCAATATCTTAGTCACGTGAATCTCAGAGTCCTTGGAGTGGAAGCTACTTTGCTCTCACTAGAGATCTTGGCAGGTTTTGTTGATCGACTTGTCTCTACTTTGAGTAGAGGGGGTCATTTCACTGACGTTCAAACTGACTGCTGTTTTTGTAAGAAGTTTAGGGGCAAACAGTTGTCAAAATGGTGCTACAAGAAAAACAGACTTGCATGAAATAAAGGGGTGTACAGTGGCTTGCCACTACTGAAATATACTAAATAACTTTTAAGGATGTGATGTTGTAAACTTTACAAGCTTTTTGTAATCCAGCCAGTCAGCGAGTGAGTTTACATGTACTTAATAATCCAATAACTGCAGAAAATCAGATTTTGTCAGTATCAACGCGTTCACATGCACTTGGGTAGTCAGATAACTCCATTAGTCAGGCAGTAATTCTGCTTTGCAACCAGCCAATAAACTCAGAGAAGACGTGACGTAAACATAACATAAAACTCACATTTCATCCTGCTGTTTTTTTTTTTTTAAACATTCTGCCTATTAACATACATCATCGAGAAGATGAAGAATATTTAAATCCTTTATTTCGTGTTTGGTTTCAGCGCCGCTCCAAAAGTGTTTTGCTGCGTCTCACGACAACCACCATCTGTTCTCGCGCCTGTGCAGACTGAGAAAACTGAAAGAAATCAGAGTAAGAGTTTACATGCACTGAGAAATCTGAATACTGAGCTAAAATCCAGCTCTATTTATCGGATTTCTTAATCAGATTTTGAGTATGGTGTTAACATGACCATTTGAATAATTGGTTAACTGCAGAAATCACTCGGGATTATTGAGTGAATGTATTATATGCACTCAGTGACTATATGCAGCTCCGAAATGCTCATAGTTGTCACAGTGTGTAAAGCAGACGACTGCTTGTTACTGCTGACTACGTCATTTAGCTTGAGTAAAGAAAATATGTTTTAGTTGTTTATTTATATGTATTTTGCAGATGCTTAATTTGCCATATAACAAAGAAAAGGATGCCCCTCTCTGTCATCCAGCTCTGTCAGGGTGTTTATTTTGTATGTTTGAGTGTCTGAATGCTCCTTTTTTATGTTTAACTACTCCTTAGGATATGCATGTTTGTTTTTTATCATTCTGATCACTCTGGGTACTCTCCACTTGTGGGATGCCTTTACGGACTGAACTGTCTGATACAGTGAGCTGTGATGGATGTGTAATCAGTAGGACGAGGGTGCCCAATCCTGGTCCTGGAGATCTACCACCCTGTCCAGTTTTGCTCCACCCGTGATTTAACACACATGATCCAGATAATGAAGGCTTTTGGGGGCATCTGAATGTTAGAGTCAGGTGTGTTGGAGCTGAACTCTCCAGGATGGTAGGGATTGAGCACCCCTGCAGTAGGAGAGGCAGAATCAGGAGATCTAGAGTCTTACAGTGGCTTTGTATTCCTGTTGTACATTCTCATAAGTATGTATCAGAGGAGTTGGTGCTCAGTTGTGGAGATGACTCCTTTTTTCCCAGCTCCTGCAGTGCTTTTTGGGATGTCTGGCAATGGTCATGTTGGACACTGGGGGCTTGGGGGGGGTCTGAAATTAAGAGTGGACAAGCACACACTTCCTCCACCATTCTCCCTGCTGACCAAGCAAACCCTGACCACATCCTCGGACGCCATGACTTTCGCCAGAAGTTTGGAAACATTGAGACCTCTTGGCTCATGGCTGTTTCTTTTTTTGTCCTTGGCAACTAAACCATTATTTGGAATCGTTGTTTTCAACAATTTTAAGCTAATTGGGTTGCAGATAAATGTATGATTATAATCAGGATTGGTTAAGGAATACGTGTAACGGCGTTATGTAATCAGGATACAAAAAAAGGAACTGTTACCCGTTAAAGTTACGGTAAAAAAGTAAGTTATCAAATTACAGGTACATTAAAACCAGGGTAATTACCAGCAGGATTACATTCAAATGCCAACTTGTCGTCGTTCGCCGAAATTTAGTTTTAATGCTAAACGTGTCACATGTGTCGTGTACATTTGAAGAGTTTTAATTTGGGGGGGAGGCGGTGCTGCTGCCAGGAAATAATCCTGAAGACTTCCCCGTCCAGCAGCAGTTCACTTTATTTTATTCAGCCAACCTGTAGAATTTTATTTTGTTTTTATTTTCATTGGCTGAACTGATAAATGCAGTCTTTTTTGGATCAGGAATCGAACCTGGATTTCCACATCATTCTACAGCAGCAGACTGATGGCAGTAAACTCTTTATTCTCGTTTATTGCTCCACAAAATTCCAGTTTGACCGAGCATAATTCAAACTTTTTTTTACCTGCCAGGTTTAACTAACAGCCTGAAACGTGAAAAGAGAGCGAATTAATTAGCAAAACAGCAAAGTTAGTTTCGTTTTCACTCGAATGACAAATTTTCGTGCGTTAAGTTAAATTCATATTAAAAAGTCATGTTGAAATTATTTTTCTTGTTTATTTATTTAATCAAACATCTCTAATGAAAGCCAAGTAATCCAAAAGTAATGGAAAGTAATCAGATTACATTACTTTAATGTAGTAATCCTTTGGATTAGGTTACAATTATGTTTTTTATCAGGTAATTAGTAATCTGTAATGGAATACATTTTTTTAAGTAACCCTCCTAACGCTGACTTTAATTCTGTCCATGCTTTTCACATAATTAATAGGAACCAAAGACAAAGAAATGTTAGATGTGTCCAGAATGATGAACAGAGCTATGGATGATTTTAAAATGACTGAGAAAGAATGACATTCTAGTAAAATTAGTGTCCAGAATGTCTCTAATTTCAAAAGTGTTGATCAAAACTTGACAAAAAAGTAGTGTAAATAGATGATTTATAGAACTGATTTAGAGAATTAATTATTTAATAACTTATTCCCAAAATACTGGCACAGTCAAACTGTATACGTGACCGTTTCGTGTACAGATTCTGGACCAAGATAGCGGAGTGATGGCTGTGAGGTATTTTGGGTTGATGATTCAGCGTGTTTACTGTAACATTGCTTTTAATGATGATTCAGACCATTTTTGGCTGCTTCTGACAGAAGAGGAAAATTCTGTGAGCCTTTCCTGAAAGCTGACGTGTTTATAGCGTACAGCGCTCCTGTTTTCTCTGTAATTGGAATGAATAGCAGCACGACAGGAAACAGTGCAGTCTTTGGCCAAGCAGAGAACAATGCAAACCGCTGCAGCTCCCTCTGCGCTGTTATCCCAGCTGTTAGCAGTCAGAAACACAGGAGGCTCGGAGAGGAAGTGGTACCAATGTGTACCAGGTGAGGGCAAGTGAAGCTTGAAGGAGCTACTCAAAACATTGGGCTTCATCCACTGATATCGTCCTTTTTTAGGTTTTCTTAAATTAGTTCCTGAGAAAGGTTCTAAGAAAAAGTCTTAAACCTTAAAGTTCTTGAGCCTAACCTAAGAACAAATCCCAAAAAAGAAAACACTGGTGAATGTAAGAATCTTTGTGAAAAGAAATTTGTAAGAAGAAATTTCTTTCTTACCTTTGCGCAAAAAATAAATTCCAGTTCTCCAGACAGGGTTTGGATTCTTTAATTCTATGGATTAGCCTTTTTCAGATTGATCAAGAGCGTGTTTTATATGGTTCCAAATAGAAACTTTCTGAAAAGTGTGTTCTATATAGCATCAAAAGGGTTCTTCTGTTGTTACAGACTTGACATCGTAACAATTTTTTTTTGATGCTATATAGAGCCCCTTTTCAAAAAGGTGCTCTATAGAACCATGTGCAGCACAGTTTACATCACTCTGAAGAACCCTTTCACGATGCAAAGAACGCTTTAATCATGTAAAAGGGTCCTTTGAGTGTTCATGGTTCTATATAGAACCTTTTTCTTTACTTAAGAACCCTGGAGTACCCATCATTTTAAGAGTGTAGCTTACATTAGACAGCTTTTTAGAAGATTTTCCTGATACCACTTAGTGCCTGTGATCATGTAAATACAATAAACCTGTCATATATCTGTATATAAGACAGATTTAAATGAGTAAATATGCAAATAGATATACTTTTATTTCTACTCTCTTATACTTTAACTTATGTCTATTTTTATTTCTTTTTTTTTCTGCATAATATATATAAGGTTATGTGCAATCATATGTCTTGCTACTGAAACACTGCAATTTCGGGATCAATAAAGATCTACCTACCTATCTCCCTTACCTGTCTGTCTATCTACGTTAGTTACCTTTGATCAAGAGGCGCTGCTGTGAAGAAGAGCGGGTTTAGTTCCACATCAGTAAAGCGCTTCTGAACAGCTGCAAGTAAACTGTGTCTCGTAGTTTTGAATCCCCACTGTCTCTGTAGTACAGTGATGGCAGTGATGTAGTACAGTCTGTCCGAGGCTACGGCATCTAAGGAAGTCTTTTGATTGGCTGGTTGAGTTATAGTTTAACATCCTCTAAAGCCGAGCTGCTAACACTGTGCACTAAAACTAAACCAGGCGGTGATGAACATGCTAAGACAGGAAAGTCTCTGTACAGCCTGTTTTACCAAAACAGGTAAAAAAAAATCTACGTTTATACCTCGCAGGTCTGTTCAGTCAAGCGGAGTGAAGACTTTGGTAAATGTCGACTTTTTCCTCCTTTGTTTTTCTAGCCTGTGTGTCCACTTGTATTGGGGAACTGATTGTGTTTGTGTGTGTTTTAAAACGAGCTGAAATCGTAGTCATAATCACAGTGTATGTCTGGTGGGAATTTGCCAAGGAAGAATGTTTGAAGTGACCAGTTTCTGTGTCCAACTGTCACATAGTCAGTATCTCTCCTCTGTGTGAGCGGAGCCTCCTTCACTGCCTTTGTTCATTAGTGCAGCAGTGGACACTTGGCTTATTGGTATCGGTGAAGTACGAGCACGAGTGGATGAGGGCGATACAGGCCCGATACCCGACACCAATATCGTTATCGATGCATCCCTAGTTTCAATATAGTCATACATGGAGTTTATCCTTTTAAGTCTTGGTTCCCGTCTGCTGTCTCACTGGGATTCATCAGGAAGCTGGACCTGCATTTGAAAAAGGGACAGCAGTGCGCTGTGTATAAATAAGAGGATTTGACCTTCTGTTTTTGACCAGTGTAATGTAAAACACTCCTCTAATGAACTGGCTGACTGTGTCCGGTAACGTTTTAGACATGAATGTTTTCAGTCTAGAGTCATTTACCAGCAGAGGCAGGAATGGTGAAGCACTAAAGATTCATATCAGATGACTCCTGTTTGTTTGTTCATTCACGTGTGTCGTCTGTGGGGTAGTTGTGCGTGTGTGTGTGTGTATATGAGTGAGTTTGGCCCCCGAGTGCGACATCGTGTCTCGTACGCATAATGACCTCTGGTTGACCCTGGGCTTTGACCCTGCCCTCGCTGTGGAATGCGACCCCCAGCAGAGGCCGTGTCGTGCGTGAGAGCTCAGCGGTCATCAGAGACTCCAGTGCTGACTCATTCTCCCGTAGTGCCAAGGGATTGCTCTTTAACTAACGTGGCCACTGGTCACTATTCCTTCATGCACTACAGATCAGCATAAGAACTTGAAATAAACAAGTGCCCTCACGTTACGACTGCAGTATTTTTTCAGAAAAAAGTGCAGTCGTAACGTGAGGGCACTTGTTTATTTCAGTAATGTGATAAGGATGCATTGGCCAAAATTTGCTCGCAATATTTTAGCCAAAATAATTTACTTCTGTTGGATTACCTACCCTGACCCACAGAAGCTCATCTGGAACTGTAATTGGTCAGGATGTACACAATACAGTGTTAAAGTTAGTGTTAAAGTTAGTAACACAGTAACGATTGACAAATAATATTGGGTAGCCCTATTAATATACATGAAATAGAGCTATAGACTGTTAATTAGGCCTATTTCCAGGATTGCACAATATTTAATGTTAGTTAATAATTTAAATAATTAAATAAATAATTTAGTTTTCACAGTAAAAAAAGTATTTATTTTCAAGTCAACTCTTTTTTACATATTCACTGTAATAATGCAGCAAATTAAATTTAAAAATCCATATTTGAGACATGCTGTCCATATACAGTGCAAAACATGGTGAATATGTTTATCCTTTACTTCATTTAAACTTTCAAAATAAAAACCATTTATGAGTCTGGTTTTACAGTACATTAGTAAAGTTTTAAAATCAAAACTTTATGTAGATTTACAGTAAATTACTGCCTGCTGGTTGTGTTACTTTTACAGTTGTGTCAAAATACAAGAGAACGCAGCTGCATCGGTCTCACTGGACTGCGCCTTTTGATTTGAAGGCCAACACTCTTATCTGAATCTGTTGTAACATCTGTGGACGTCAGGCTTGCAGAACAGCACAAGTTCAAAAAATCCCTTCTAAAGGTCAAAATAGCCCCAGTGAAATAAAACCAGCGGGCAGACATTACTCCTTGATGAGACATTTGGGTAACTCTTTAAAGGCTTCCTACATAGGGACTTCATAATGTATGCAGACACTGAGTAACATGTTTATTAAGCAAAACTTGAATATTTATTAACAGATTGTGCCAGTAAGTACTTTGAGTCATTTGAGATATTATGCATTACAACTGTGATGAGCAGGTTCTTCTAAAGAGGCCTGAGCGTTAGCTGCTTATGTTTTCAGCCGCAGTGGTCTGTACTTTAACTCAAGCAGAAATATATAGGAATGATATTCGGTGTTCTTAGGCCTCTGCCTCATAAGTTCCATTACGTGGGAATGATGCTTCGTAACAGTGTTATAAATGGAACAAATGTCTGTCACTTTACTTTAAGGCCTTTTATGTCAGTACATTATCATTCATTTTATAAAACTCGTTCTCCTTTTTCATTTTGCTGGCATAAGTTTTAGAAATGTTTAAGTATTGCTTTATAATTATGTTGTTCTATGCTTTGCGTGTGTTATGAAGTTCCTGTGTAGGTAGTCTTTAAATTACCAAAGTTTGATATTTGATGCTGAGTCTAATGCTTACGTTAATGTGTGTGTTTTTTCAGGTATCTGTGTAAAATGTGGAAAAGGAGTGTATGGAGCAAGTCAGGCGTGTCAGGCGATGGGGAACTTGTACCACACTAATTGTTTCACCTGCTGTTCATGTGGTGAGTACGCACACCTACACACTCACACCCACCCACACACACCTGCCTTTTCTGCTTCCTACACCTGTCCTTTCTGCCTGTGCCTGCACACACCTACACACACCCATCTAGTTACAGTTCCACCTTTCAGCACTCTTGTGTATATGTGTGTGTGTTTTGTGTGTTGGTTCTAGAGTGTTTTCGCAGCTTTATTTGTTCGTTTACAGCTTTTAAGAACCTGACCAAAAAGTACCCAAAAAAGGAGGAGCCAGAAGAGTCCCTGTTGGTATTTGGCCAGAATTCTGGGTCCAAAATATACTGCTGTGTGTGTGTGTCAGTCTTTCTGTCTGTCTGTCTGTGTGTCCTCTCACACACCCACTCCGGGGCTGCTGTGTCACCTGACTCTGCTGAGGAGGTGTCCTGTTTCAGCAGTGTGTGTTAGAGGGTGGAAGCCGTCAACATGGGCCGGCACTTCCTCCATTGAGTTCTCTGCTACACGCAGATACGCTTTCCTCTGCCTTTAGAGGCAGAACAGATCATTTACGCTCAGCGCAGGCTCTCCCACTCTAAACGCATTGTTCTGGGCAGGAATGCGGTCATCGGCGCCGGAGCTCTCTCGTCTTTAGGCACAGTCGGAGCACAAACAAGACCGGAAAAAGGCTGCAGCATTGCTAAACCATTTCGTCTAATGACCGCTTGTTCTGCTGAGCCCATGTTTTTTTTTTTATTTTGAGATATTGGCCTGATGTCTGCTTGAACTGTTTAAAACCAGGTATCACTTTAGGTTCGGAGGCTGACAGCAGGGTCGCTCAACAGAGTCCCAGTCTCAGATGCTCCGCCTACAGAGTTAGCCAGACCATCTGTTGTATATTTTATGCTAAGCTGGCTACAACTAATTATAACAATGATGCTGTGATTGGCTATCCACTATTCTATGGATGTCTCTACATACGTCCCTACAGTGAAATCAGCTTAACAGGAAACAACTTTTGTTTGTCAAGCTAAATGTTAGCTTCCTGCTCTGCACACTGCACAATAATGAAAGGTTCACATGATGCGTAAGAGTCAGTGGTTGGTCAGTTGGCATGGCAGTCTCTTGCAGAGGTCCCTTCCTGTCAAAGAAGGCCGTTCTAGGCCTCGTTAATCAACAGAACCCTCTGGACTCTCTGAATGATGGCCAACGATCTGGCTTTCAACATCACTGGCCAGTCATTAGTCATGCATAACATGCTTGGTAGTGGAATGTGTTGTAATCCTGCATTTTATTATTATATTATTATATATGTTTTCATTTTAGAAACTTCTACATTCTCCAGAATGTCGGTTTCATGTTCAGTGCAAAATCTGTAGCTTGTGCTGTGTTAATTAGTAAACAGGTCCGTTGTGATAATGCTTACTTTAACAGTAATGAACCGGACAGCTTTGTTTTGGCTCTGATTGCAGGACACTTTGGGCTTCATAAACAAACCAGAAACTTGGAATTAAAACATTATTAGAAGGAGTCATCGTCATTAGAAATCATTAGACATGGCACCAGTCCGATACTAGGTGTCGATATGCAAGATGGGATATTGGAGGATAAAAAGAATGAATGTGATCCAATTCTGTAACAAATCTATCCTTAAATAGTGTTCAGGCACACAGTGTGATGTGCTGTTAGCTGTGTAGTAGAGTGATTGAGTCGTTTTAGTGTTTTAACCTACTTCTTGATGCTCATCTTAGTTGAAGTGCTTCAGTATAAAAAAGCTAATTTAAAAGTTTATTAGTTTTTAGGGAAGAATAGTAGATCAGTGTCGAATGATCCTAGGGACGCACCAAAATTTCAGCCACTGAAAATTTTTGGCTGAAGATGGTCAAAAGTGTCTCTTTTGGTTCTCTCTTGTGCTGGTCAGCAATGTTGACCATGAAATTTTGACACAATGCAAAGGGTACCTTGAGTTTTCAATTTTTTTGAGTTATGTTAAGTGAAAGGGTTTCTGTGTTTTCGGTTCTGGCTGAGTTTGTCCTAAATTTCAGTTTTGTTTTTCAAGAATTTTCATTGCGGTGCATCAAGAGCTGATACTGAAGGTTCCAGTATCGGTTTCGTAAAAAGAAGTGGTATCATGCCGTCTTTAATCTTCAGTTCTAGTCTCATGTCATGGTTTTGTGACTTGTTCTATGGTGAGTTTGAACACACTGTTCCAGGAAAAGCGCATAGATGCCTGTGTGTAATTTAGAGAGCGGGTGTCTGGCTGTGCGTGTGCTCTCGGGTCATTTTGTACAGGAGCTGTGCTCTGGGTAATTGCTGTGTGCTCTTGGCTCTGGCCCACAGCTGCAGCCTTTTCTCATCAGAAAGCCCAAAAATGCCCTCCAGCCCCCCCTTTACTGGCTTCCCCTGTGGACCTCTTCCAGTCACATTGTACTCTTCCATACAACATCATACACACACACATACAAACATCCCTGGCATGAGCTTAAGTAAATAACAAATACAGGCACACACACTTACGTGCATGTTTTTACACACGCTTACATGCATGTGTCAGGATGTGGGGTTGTACATGTTTTAGGCGTCTGAGAAAATAAGATCTAAAAGCTGTTTAATTGGGCAGAAAGCATTTATTTACTCAGTAAGTAAACACAAATAATAGTAATGCCGTAAGTACTGGTTTTATGTGTTTACTTAACACGCCATTTTGAAACCTCTCCTCATGGCAGCCCCTTTATTTGTAGTTGTCATCCACTACCTGGTTTGGGTAATTTATACTTCATTAAGTGAAATCAGGTGTGCTGGTGGTAGCTGGGGGCAACCAGGAGAAATATGGAACCATATATATATATATACACCAATCAGACATAACATTATGACCACCTCCTTGTTTCTACGCTCATTGTCCATTTTACCAGCTCCACTTACTATATAGGTGCACTTTGTAGTTCTACAGTTACAGACTGTAGTCCATCTGTTTCTCTGATACTTTGTTAGCCCCCTTTTACCCTGTTCTTCAGTGGTCAGGACCCCCATGGACCCTCACAGAGCAGCTACTATTTGGGTGGTGGATCATTCTCAGCACTGCAGTAACACTGACGTGGTGGTGGTGTGTTAGTGTGTGTTGTGCTGGTGTGAGTGGATCAGACACAGCAGTGCTGCTGGAGTTTTTAAACACCTCAGTGTCGCTGCTGGACTGAGAATAGTCCACCAACCTAAAATATCCAGCCAACAGCGTCCTGTGGGCAGCGTCCTGTGACCACTGATGAAGGACTAGAGGATGACCAACACAAACTGTGCAGCAGCAGATGAGCTATCGTCTCTGACTTTACATCTACAAGCTGGACTGACAAGGTAGGAGTGTCTAATAGAGTGGACAGTGAGTGGACACAGTGTTTAAAAACTCCAGCAACACTGCTGTGTCTGATCCACTCACACCAGCACAACACACACTAACACACCACCACCACGTCAGTGTTACTGCAGTGCTGAGAATGATCCACCACCCAAACAGTACCTGCTCTGTGAGGGTCCATGGGGGTCCTGACCACTGAAGAACAGGGTAAAAGGGGGATAACAAAGTATCAGAGAAACAGATGGACTACAGTCTGTAACTGTAGAACTACAAAGTGCACCTATATAGTAAGTGGAGCTGATAAAATGGACAATGAGCGTAGAAACAAGGAGGTGGTCGTAATGTTATGCCTGTTATTTATATATATTTATATACGTATATATTTATATATATATTTATAGTTTTTTATTGCTCAGATAAATTGTTTTAAACAAGTTGCTTGTGCACCTCAGAGTGTTTTCTCACTTGTTTGAAATGCTTAAGTCCGCATCCAGGACCAATTCTGGGCTGGCTTGGGGGGAGGGGCCTAATATTGCTGGTTTGCTTTCACACACAAGAACTCCATCCAAATCATGGATCGGTTGCGCAATTCCATACGTCACTTTTTCTATGTGCAGGTTTGCGAAATGGTCGGCTGTGGTCTAGCTTTATCCGTTTGCTGCTTTTTATTACTTTCCTTGGATACAAACACTCAAGTGGCATAGAACAGCGATTTTTGGATACATGGCGTTTCACCATGCAGGAGCATCTGCAAACAAGGAGAAGAGACGCAACGAGTCGGAGCAGTCACATTACAAAATGAACCAATCACACAATCATACACGCGGCACTGGGAGCTGATAGCTTCCACATGCTAGCAGACCATACCAGAGTTTGCTGGAACTGATCTCCAGACCACAGACTGCAGGAGAACCAGAGATGGGTTCTCTGGACCGCTCCCTCTGGACTCCAAAACAGCTTTCACACTGATCAGATAAAGTGATTTTTCAGTGCTGTAGCTGTATCTATTCGATACGGAAAGAATGTGATCTGACAAAGCTGAAAATTATAATCATTTTGTGTCGCATACAGCCTTTTTAAACAAGCGCTCTCTTGGAAAATACCTGCATTCAGCAATAAAGAAAGCCTCTCGCTTCTTTTATATAGTGATAGAAAACACAGTGCCACTCAGAAAGCAGTTGTACATGCTGAGACATTTTACTACGACTGACATGGACGTGACGTAACTTCTCAGTCGACAAATTTAAACGAGTTGAGGAGAACGACGCCAGAGTCTGCGAACGTATCGCCGGTGAGATGTTCGGGTTGTTAGGGTTTGATAAGGAACAGCAGAACAGCAGCTGTCTCTCACTCTTGTTGTTGTATTCACTTAGAAAGTCTTGAGTATGTGAGAGAGAATGAGAGGGTGTGTGAGTGTATAGACTAGCAGGCCTACACATGCTCAGAACTGAAGGCTAGAATTTCCCCTCTCAAATAAAACACATTCACACAGACACACGTACACTCAGTGAGTCATCACCTCCAACGTCCCGTCATGCACCGTGCCCCAGCCCACCTGCAGGTAATAAGGACCCGCTTGTTCTCTCTGCGGAGAGAGAGAGAAGTGTGTGTGTGTGTGGGTGTGTGGGTGTGTGGGTGTGTGTGTGGTTGGGTGTGTGTGTGTGTGTATGGACTTTGAAAAACAAGACTAACCTAAAGACCAACAGAATGCTCCGAACTTTGTCAAATGCTTTTAACAAAAGGCTTAATATTTCTTTTTTTTAATCTAAAAGCACATTTCTTTTTTGTGACAGATTCAATTTTCTGTCAAAACGATCATTAAGTCACAGATTTTTCTGAAAATATATTTAACAGATTCACACAGAAACCTCAACAACTAAATTTAATTATAATAGTAATAATAATAATAATAATTTTTCAGTATTTAGTGCGTTTATTCACTTTATTACAGCTTCCATTCTTTTCAGGAGACTCACTTTCAGTTTTTCTTAGAAATCTGCAAGGATATTTTTTCACACCTCCAAAGTTGGTTTAGCAATTTTTGCTTCGCACAATCCAAATGATCCCAAACACATTCAGTGGTGTTGAGGTCTGGACTCTGGGGTGGTCAGTCCATCGTTCAGCTTCTTTGTTTGATGTGTCCGTCTCCTTTTCTCAGTGAGGTTCTTCTTGAACAGCTACACATCCTTTCAGACCCACAGCGCTGAGTCGTCTTCTCACAGTGGAAGGATGGACAGAAACACCTGTGGATGTTTTCGGATCTGAAGCAGCTTGATTTTCTCCTCTCTCTCAGAGATGAAAGCTTTAAGTGCTGTTTATCTGATGGGGGCAGTTTTGGTGTCTACCAGGTCTTCCAGGTGGTTGTTAGGAGGCCCATTTTCTCTGTAGATTCCAAAACTCAGTTTTGTATGTAAAATCTCCTGAAAACGAATAACTTGTACTGAATGACTGTTTCACCTGAAAATTAAATAAATATACAACTTTTGTACAGTATTGTATATAAGCGAGATATGTATGGACCCATTGTCCTGATATTGTGTGAAAACAAGTCTGTATGTATATGTTTGAGGATGTGGGAGCACACAGGAAAGGTGGAGGGGGTCTGAATTACACTGAGCCTGTTTTTGTTTTCTATAGCTCTTGGTGAAGAATAAAGCACAGTTCTGTACATGCATGTTTTTTCTCAATGGACAAAAGCTCAAGCGCTCAGTGGTGTAGAATGAAAGCCCTATATTTAACAGCAGATAAGAAATGTGCTCTATTGCAAGGACAAGGAGGTGTGTTAATGTGCAGCAGGGTGTTTAGGTGAGCTTGCGTAACAGCTCACATGGGCTGAGATTTGGCTTTAATCACTCTTTTGTTTGATGTTCACGTTCGTTGATATAAAAATAAACACGTTTGTGATAAACGGGATGTCAAGGAGAAAAAAGAATGATTTAGGGGAAGTGGATAGAGGTCGTTTCACGCCCTGTGTTTGTCTTTATTTATTACATTAGTAATGTAATCCAGTCTGACGTCATAATTTATTAAATGAACAATTATGTAGTAGTCAGAATATTTTAAAAGGCCATAAAATAAAAACAGATTGACCTCTTTAAGGTCAATGCAAGAATGTGGCTGTTTCTGCTGTTTAATCTCCACTCGGCTAACGTCTCAACGCTTTTGTTGCATTTATTTTGATTTGTAAAAAACATAACCTGACACATTTTCTTAACATTTTACACAAGCAAATACATGGATATGAATGCATTTCACGCCTCAGTGGCCTTCTGTTACTCTGATTATAAGGAAATCGATGATAAAGGGTTTCCATAGTGATGCGAAATGCATTCTGAAGGTGTGGCTCATAAAATATCACACTGCATCCAACAATACAAGCAGCATGTGGTTTTCACACAGTGTTAGGAAACATGGTAGCACACACAAAGCTCCAATTCCACATGCTGATCCATTTTACTCACCAACATGGACATGCCTGGTCACCAACTACTCTTGGGGGCAGATTTTAAGGAGTTAAAGGGGAAACAGACAAAGACTCTGAATAGATTGCTGAAAGGTATGATAGGGTTAACTTGTGTAGACCCCAAAATAAATTCAAGAGGAAAAAAGCATCCTAAAAAATGTTCACAGCAGTGCCCAGCTGTGTGTTGTTTGGCTCTGTTGAATCGTGCTTTAGATGTGGTGAGCTTTAGAGACAGAGAAGGAGAGAGAATCCACTGAGAGGGCTGGCTTAGAAGACGACTAAGGCCTTTTACCAGATGAGCAGTCTACCAGAAAAGTAGTAGGGATGCGCAGTATAGATTGAATACCATATTGCAGTTATATTGTGCATTTTGTGATTGTGGCATATCTTGACATGTTGAACTCTTAATGTAGCATGGTTAACTATTTGTTGGCTCGTGTGCCTTCATTTATCAGGACGCTCACAGTAAAAACAAAAAAATTGTGATCGACCATTTGAATGTTGAAGCTGTGAAATCAGTATTACAAAGGTTGGTGTCACGATACTAATCACATTGGAGCTGCCAGTGGTGGGCGGAGGATGTATTACTCAGGACTGTAGTTTACTAGGGGAAATGAACTGAGGGTGAACTTACTATGTATGAGCTGCAGTCACTGAAGTAATGGGTCTCCACCAGTTGCCTTGGAGAGACGTTTGTGATCCACAGTTACTTATCTAGCAACAGTACCTGACTTTACTAATGCACTTGTGGCTGAATGCAATTAAATCCTGACAGCAGTGTTCAAACATCCAGTGTAAAGCCTTCACTGAAGAGTCGTGGCTGTTACTGCAGCAAAAGAGGGACCAACTCCTCTTTAGTGACCTTGAATAAGGACGAAATGTTGGATGAGCAGATGTCTACAAACTTTCAGATAATATATTTTATCTACTATATATGTGTCCAAAAATCTGTGAAGACCTGCTCATCCACTATTTCGTCTGCAAATTTAAGGGGATTAAAGATACTGACCGCCCACCCCTTTGTGTATCTACAACCCCTATAGAGCTGAATTAAATTTACATGGAATAATATGTCATTTCCAACAAGCTCTGGGATTTAAATCCAGTATGAATCTTCTTTGGGTCTATTTTTTTAGTCTGACAGTAATAATTGTGGAGTGATTTTAATCCAGTATGAATCTGCAGTGTGTAGTTTTACAGTCTGACAGTAATAATTGTGGAGTGATTTTAATCTAGTATGAATCTGCAGTGTGTGTAGTTTTACAGTAATAAATGTGGAGCGATTTTAATCCAGTATGAATCTGCAGTGTGTGTAGTTTTACAGTAATAATTGTGGAGCGATTTTAATCCAGTATGAATCTGCAGTGTGTAGTTTTACAGTAATAATTGTGGAGCGATTTTAATCCAGTATGAATCTGCAGTGTGTGTAGTTTTACAGTAATAATTGTGGAGCGATTTTAATCCAGTATGAATCTGCAGTGTGTGTAGTTTTACAGTCTGACTGTAATAATTGTGGAGTGATTTTAATCCAGATTAATCGTGCTACTGGAATAATAAAACCATGGCCATGCTGCGTACTGTTATTGTTAGTGAGTGTGTCCTGTGGCTTAACGGTGATGTGAACAGCTTTGAGCCTTTGGGCTGTTTGTCACTATTTGTGGAAATTGCAAAGATACTTTATCCCGACCCAATCAACCTGTCAGTCCCACAGATCACAGCACTGAACGTCCTGTCCAGCTCCAATAGGGCTTCAAATACATTTAGTCCTCAGCTACATGGGAAACAGACATTGCCCCACAAAGAGCTTAAGGAGGTGAGAGAGGAGGAGAGAGGATGAGCGGACAGAGGAGTGGAGAGGAGAATAGAGAGTTACGGGGGAGACTGCATGGCCGGAGCCTCTGACAAAAGCTGAAGGGAGTCGCAGGAGAATCAGGTCTTACCATCCCCCTTGCTCACACACACTCTCTCTCTCTCTCTCTCTCTTTCTGCCTCCCTCCTCTCTCCCTCTTGCTCTCCGTGGGGTGGGGGAATGGAGGTGGGTGAATGGGACCAGCCAGTGACCTCAGGCTGAAAGAATGTCCCCATTTACTCACTCACTCTCTGTCTCTCTTTCTGTCTCTCTCTCTCTCTCTCTCTGTCTTCTTGTCTTCACTCACTCTTAGCCCCACCCGGTAAATGTTACATGGTGTCTACCAGCCAGCCATCCTGCAGCTTGTTATCTATTTCAAAGGCACATCGCCTCCATTGCCCCGGTGTCACATTAATCTATGGCATTTTAGGATTTACAGCCATATTGTTTGCTGTCATTTCAAAACTGTGTAACTCGTGGCTCATTTTGTGAACATCTTATGATACGTGGACCAATCAAAATGGTCTAAAATCTTTTTTCCTCTTCAGTTTAAACCCTGTATGTGCCTCACTGTGGAATCGTTCTTCAGTGTGTAAAGTAGCATCTGAACGAGCTTCTGCACTCGCTCGAAAAAAATCACAGCGCATCCAGCAATAGAGGAAGCCTTGTTCATCTCTTATACGGTGATACAGGCACAGTAGCACACAAAGCGCAGGATGCCTTTCACTGAGGCTGGCATGAACCTATGGGTGCTGCAACTCCTCCGGCGGCAGATTTATTCCCCTTTTGAAAATGTGTGCATTATTAAATGGCTAAGATGTAAACAAAGTCCTTCAGAATGGTTCACAGTGGTGGTGATAGGAACCAGACATCTGAAGAGGTTAATGCGTCTAAAAGCTCCCTCACAGAGATTTATTACATTAAGTGGTTATGAATACGCTGACTGATGTCAGAGTCATTTTTTCTGATAGTTCTATGCTAAAATATTTATGCAGCGTGAAAAATGATCCCAAATTTGAGATTTTCTGCTGTTTTACCATCTCCAACGTTAAAACTCAGAAGATGCAGGTGGGTTCACTGAGGCATTTTGATATTAAGTAAAAGGCTATATTTGTGTTGTAGACAAGGTGGTTCCTGTTCTCTACAATGAACCATTTCACATCAAACCACCCTGAATGACTTTGTTTGCATCTCAGTGATTGAATTATGCAGAAATGTTGATGAATTGATTCGATAGGGTTTTATTGCTTCTCATAAAAAGTTACTGACAGAGTTCGAGGAGTGAAGGTTTTCTTAGGACAGCCGTGATATCTTTGATCTTGTGTGCTGCATACCTTTGCACTTCATAGCTCTCATCACCTTTTAGAACATGCAAAACTGTTTTCACACCCTGTTTATCAACCTTGCTTCCGCTGCAGGTGTGTGAGCAGGGCTTTATTATGTGGCGTGGTGCTAAATTTGGCACTTAAAGCTCCAATCAGGATTCTTTGGCGCTGCAGGAGAGGCCTCTGTTACTAAACTAGCGTCTGGGTGGTGTGTATGTGTCAGTGTTCTTTGGGACTCTGTTTGAATGGGACGAGGGCATAAATTTTGGGGTGTAAAAGAGACTTGATGGGTCTATCCCACAGACCCTAGGAACCGAAACACAGCTCAGTGGGACAGTTAAAAGCAGAGCAGTCAGACTGATTTATGGACTTCTCTGTGTGCTTGTGTGTGTGTGTGTGCGTGTGTGTGTGTATACGGACGAACAGGGACAGATACAAAGGCCTTATAAGTTGTGTGTGTGTGTGTGTGTGTGTAGGGACTCATGTGAATGCTCTATGCTAAGAGTATAACATTATTATATATAAAAAAAATGTAACTTCAAACAATTTATCAAAATGCAAAACTCTTGCTGATATGCCTGTCAGTCTCCTCCGAGGGTCTCTCGTTTATTTTCTTTCGTGGAAACCACTGTCATTGATCAAAACTAGGCATCTGTGGGCGTCCTATCAGAGTAAAGTGGGCAAGGAAGGGGAGGAGCTTATTCATACACCCAGCGAAAAAGACTGTTTTTATAAATCAATTAAAAATCTAGGGGCTGTGATTTTTGTAGGCTTATTTTGTTAGAGGGCAGCACAGCAGGCGCTGAAAAATTTTTACTTGGGAACTGAGTTCTGTTACATTGTACTGACATTAAATTATATATTTCGTGCGTTGTGATAAGAGATGGTAAGATAATGCTTTATAAGTCCTACAATGGGGAAGTTCTCAGTGTTACAGCAGCAAAGAGAGAGCGAGACACTCAAGAAACGAAGTAACAAGAAGAGAATTAACAAGAAAGTAACTGACCTTGTTAAGCACTTAACAAGGTTTTTACAGTTTGTTACTTGTTACTTTATAGACAAAATATATAATATCAAAAATATAAAAAAGATGAAAATATAAACTCTATTCTTCACAAAAATTAACAATATAAAGGATTATAAAAAAATAAAAGAGTATATGCATTCAAACACTGTGAAAATGACCATAGTTACCCAGAATCACATGTAGAGTCAACCAAAACTTACATATTTCTCATAGAAGTGTGAACGAACAAAACCTTTTTTCCTACAATCATAAATACTAACAACACAAGCTCTAGCTACCTGGTAAACAAATAAACAAACAAGCCTGTACGTGTGTTTTATTAATACTTTAAAAGTTTATTGTTTTCATCAGACCTGTTACAGACCCCCCGGTCAAATTAAATGTTTTGTTGATTTTCTAAGTGAAAAGAAAGGAACACATCCTCTACAGGAAAATGATCTGTGTTTGTGTTCATGCACTTTCAGAATCCTCACAGTTTTCCTGACTGCTTCACACAAAAGCCCATTTTCGGGTTTGCTTTTTAAACTGAAAGGGCAAAAGAGTTTCTTTCTGGTTGGTGAGGTTCAGATTAGGGTTAGGTTTAGGATTAGTCTTAGAAAATTCTCATGATTTATCAATACTTACTTACGTCCGTCATTTATTTGATTCCCAGTCAACCCCGCCAAAGTTAATCATTTTTTCATGAGCCATTACAGAAAAAATAGTTATCCTAACAACCACCTGGAAGACCTGGTAGACACAAAAAACTGTCCCCATCAGATAAACAGCACTTAAAGCTTTCATCTCTGAGAGAGAGGAGAAAATCAAGCTGATCAGATCTGAAAACATCCACAGGTGTTTCTGTCCATCCTTCCACTGTGAGAAGACGACTCAGCGCTGTGGGTCTGAAAGGATGTGTAGCTGCCTCATGAATAATGAAAAAATATGTTATACTTAGTTGCGTTTCGTGCTTTGACTGTACAGTAGTCAAATAGTGCTGCATAATAAATATGTGCCATATGTGACCCCACATCCTGACCTTATGAAACCACACACATTTGTTTTTATACATTGCTCTTCAGCTGTGCCAACAAGCATGTAGCCTTCACTGCATTAGCACAGCTGTTTGTGATCGGCTCAGTTGATTTATGTACTGGTGACATGCCTTTTAATTACTTAATTAATACTCTGCGGTTTCTTATTCTGACTCATGTTACCAATTTATGTCTTTTAATCTCAGGGATAATACCCTCATGCCAAATGCGCTGTATCTTCGTTTAGGATTTTATGAATTAAGGATGCATCTCTCTCTCCACTTTATCTTCCATCATTGGCATGGAAACAAAGGTGCTGTCAATCATTCTGCTGTAGATCAGAGTTGCAGCTGCAGTCCTGAAGGCTTCTGCACAGTTTAGTGGTTTTTGTTCTTCTGCCTAAACACATACACACCTGATTCAACTCGTCAGGCAATTGCCAAGCCCTCTGTGAGCTGAGTCAGGTATGTTTGTGCCAAGAAAACATGAAATTGGTTCCAGTGTGTGATTTTCTGGTAAATGAAAGTTTGCAGCGCCAAAGCTGACTTCAGGATCGGAGCTGAAGATTGACTCAGATGTGGATATGGAGACAGTTGATTCCCACGAGACGTTTTGGAAGAAAAAGAAGCACAGCCTTCCTGCTTCACACCATTTCCACTCATAAAACCAACTCAAAACTATACTCTTGTTGAAAAATGCATGCAAAATATACAACAGTAATGGAGATACTGTAGATAGCCATCACATGGCAGCGATTATTTCCCAGGTAACCTAATCTTTTTGTGCGAGGGGCAGGTGTGGGTTGAAGCTTTAGTGCCTACCAGAGAGTAACACACCTGCCACATCCGATCAAGACGTAACTTGTCCTGCAGCAAGACTTTAATTAGCTGAATCATGTCTGTTACACCTGGGTTGACGCAGGCTGGCACTTTCCGGCTGACTCTGAGGACTGTGGTTGATATTGTGAGGTTTGTTTTATGCCTTTGCCTTATACAGTGTTTTGTGTTTTTCAGGGAGGAGACTGAGAGGGAAAGCGTTCTACAATGTGAACGGAAAAGTCTACTGTGAAGAGGACTTCCTGGTGAGTTTAAAGCCAATTTGCCGCTGCAGAACACAACAGAGCTCATCGAGCTGATGTGTGAACGTTTATATACGACCACTATAGATCTTTTCATCTAAAATTCCTGTCTGGATAGATGGATAGGTTGATCCCATAGGGATGGATGAGTCAGTGAACAGATGAAAGGCTACTCTAAAAAATGAAACGGGGAGCGGTTTGAAGTGTCTGGGAGATTAGAATTGAAAAATGAATAACTGTAATGCTGCTTTGAAGCAGATTTCTTTGATTTGAGTGCATCCATATAACTGCTTGTTACCACATTTATTATTAATTAACAACATAATTTCAGACGCGATGATGGACAGACAGGAAGAGTATGTGCGCAGATAAGAAGTATAATGGACTCAGAGATTGAGAGCTGGAAGGGTAGACAGATAAAGGCACGGATAGATGGATGGATAGATGGATGGTCAGATAGGGGAATAAAGTACATTTTGCACATTCTTTCAACCCTCAGGGGAGAACAGATGTTGTGACCGACTAGAACAGAACTCCGCCCCCTTGCACAATTTAGTCCCATTTCCCCACGCCTCCCCACGGACCACAATTACTCCCCCCTGTCTCTGACATTGGAGAAAGAGTGGGATGAGAGCCATTCTCAGCAGATAAACTCAGTGACACTCAATATGTGTATATATTGGGCAGACATGGGCAGAGTCTCCCATGTCCAGTATCGTTTATTTTGAGTTTTTTTGTGATAACACAGCTCCGTCCCTCTCTCTGGTGTAAAAGTGGGATGTTCATGTTTTTTTCTAGCTAATTGTGACATATTTTCTTTTTTTCTGTGACAACTTTAACTAATCAGCCATTAAAATTAATGGCTAAATCTGTATTCTCCTCTAAAGATTTCTTTTGTGAATGCGACTCCCATTCGTTCTTATGTTGAGATATCCTTTAGTCATATGTCTTGGTCATATGGTAGGTGTTTATGTCCCCTGCCTCCTCCTTGTTGAATTGATTACCGAGGAGGACACCCCTGCCCCTGACACTGGGGGTCTGACAGATGGTCTGCCGGATTTGAGGGAAGGGTGTTTGGGGGGGGGGTTCCTGGTATTGACCAGCTTTTTTTCAAACCCCACCTGCTATCCTCGACCCCCACCTACAGACGGCCTTTCCTCTGTTTGCGAAACGAGGGGGAGAATAGAATGTGATCAATAAAGGGATGTCATAATAGACTTTATGGAACCTGAAGATCAATGGAGTTCAAACGGTGGACATTCTCCATTATTAGAATTAAGATGATGTCATAATATATTTTATTATTATTATATATTATATTTTTAGAAGAAATGTCATAAACATTTGACTTGGCAGTCTTTATAGAACATTGTTCACACAATGAAGAGTTCAAGTGAAGGAATATTCATAACATCATAATAATTATCATGCCATAATTGGCTTTGTTTAAATTGAAACAGCACAATATCAGGATTAAAGAAGTTGAGTTTTAAAACACCCCCAGCTGTGACCTCCTAACGGAGTCAAAGCCCTGCACCACCATGCCACTGCAGCTACCCCTGAGATGGCAGGCAGATGGCCACCCTGAGGTCATTTTCTTCTTTAAGGCACCTGCAACCTGTCAGCTCAGTGTCTGTGCGAATTACAGACGGACAACAAATGAATATGGGGAGTATGTGTGTGTGTTTTTAGGGGTTGGTCGCTCTTTACAGTGAGCACACTGCAAAAGCAAGTGGCCTGATTGTATCATTGCATATGTACTGATTTTGATGGGCAACCTGTGTTTGATTAACTTCTGACTGAGTACTTGGACTAAGCAACTACCTGACACCGGAGCAGGAAGTGCACATATGTAATAATCTAGTGGCACTGCACATTTCTGAGGTTCCTTTTTAGCGTAGGAGCAGGTCTCCCTACTGAAATCCTCATCTTGTTCGTTATAAGATAGAGGCTAGAGCTGGTCTCAGATTTACCTTCGGTTCCTGTGCATGTGGAATACCTTTTATGTCCAGGAGAGCTTGAGAACAGCACATATTCTAAGCCTCCATTTCTGTTCCACCTGCCTCTAAGCAATTAAATTAATAGTTGAACCATATGATGAATGGAAGCTAGTGGTCATCAATCAGCAATATTACTTTGAAATACTGCTGATCAGAAGCCATTCGATTTTATTATTAGGAACATTAGTGTTATTGACTGACCTATTCCTTTAAACCTCTTTCTGTAGTGTGCCCTGTAGAGAGCAGCAGCGCCCCCTAGAGACTGAGACAGATTGGAGGTTAGCTCAACATCACTGTTTGGAACTTATTTACTTGTTCAGTCGGTTGATCATTGCTCATTAACTGTTAGGGGGTGTTGTGGCAAATTCCCACTGAAGTTTTTTACAGAGAGTTGTATACAGTATCCATACATTTACAAAGGACATGGTCACAGGGCATTAATGTAAACATAATTAGCATAACAACCAGCTAGAGTCCCATGATTTTTGATGTTCTGATGTCAGAAATTACAGATGATGTCACTGTGGGAATACGAGAACGATTCAATGAATGCCTCTGTTTAACTACATAAAATATACGTTACATTTTACCCTGCATTAGTTTGGGCCCTGCTTTCCCTATGCCTTTAAAGCATTAATGCTTTGTGTGGATGTGCTGTGAGGTCAGTACTGACTGAAGTATGTGTGTATGTATGTTTGTGTCTTCTGCAGTACTCTGGGTTCCAGCAGACAGCAGAGAAATGCTTTGTGTGTGGACATCTCATCATGGAGATGGTAAGAGAGATCATGTTCACTCGTGTTTTAAATATCAACAGCCAAATTAACACCCACATTTCAGCAGAGCCACAGAACAGACACAGAACTTCACTCACACACGTGCAGTGACACTGTTTTCTGACCTAGCTGTATTTGAATCAGTTATTTAGGTGCTGGCTTCTGTTTTTGCTCTCTAAAGCAATCTTTGATGAATTTAGAGAACAATTCTGTTGAAATGAGGAAAGTGTTTGAACGCCAGGGCGCGATGTCCTTTTTAGCCGACCTCCTGCTTTTGTGTTTGTATCTAATTGTTTGATTTTTATGTATGTATGTAGATCCTCCAGGCTCTGGGGAAATCCTATCATCCAGGCTGTTTCCGCTGTGTGGTGTGTAAAGAGGGACTGGATGGAGTTCCGTTCACCGTCGACATGGAGAACAACATCTACTGTGTTAAAGACTATCACACGTAAGTGGTTCAAAGACTATCAGACATGAGCTTTAAATATCACACCCTTGTTAAACACTACCAATCAATTAAATACTACCAAGCACAAATGCTACAATAATGTCTAGGCCAAAGGCACTGAGATTTTGGATAACGCCACTTTCAGTTACTCATTCAGCCTAATGTTTTCTTTCCTGGCTTATAGAGTGGTTAATTGTTTATTTGTTAAACCATTTCTGTTCATATTAAAAACAACCATATAGTGTATCTGTAGTGTTAAAGAGTAACCTACAGGTGTTGAAGGGATGGTTTGGTGAAAAAATGAAAAATTTCCACTTTCCCTAGATGTAGTTAGTCAAAGACATGTCTGAGCTATGAGGAGCTATGATGCTAACGTTGCATCCCCACTCAAAGTGCATCCAGATCTTCATTCAGGCTGATATTGAGTCAGGATTCGGCACAACACCTGCTGTCTAACATTTCTACCTGCTGCTTTTAGCTACACTGTGAAGTTTAGTTCGTTTTTATAGCTCACAGTTAGTCTGTGCCACCGCAATGAATTGCCTGGATTAGGTTTGAGTGGGTTTAAAGACCTTTCGGTGATGCAGTCACAGAAAAAGTTTGGGTGTCTATTAAATCCCAGTGTTTGTTTGCAATGTTAGCCGCATAGCTCCAGCACTAAACTAAAGAAGCAAAATTTGGACTCCAAACATGTCTCAGGTGATCGGTTACGTCTGAGGTTAGGGGAGAATTGTGGAAATTTTTCGCCAAACTATTCCTTTTATTTCTAGTCTGCCATTAGGTATGAAGTGAATTATAGACCTGTTCGGTGCCTCCAATGAAGACCATCTTTAGCAATGTGAATATTTACAGGTGTTGGTTGACACAGGTGGTGAAATCCTTATGAAAATTGATGGCTATGAAACTGCATAGATGTTAACTTCAGATGTTAAGGCTTTAATTCTTTTTCTGCTCACTCTACAGTGTCTTTGCCCCAAAATGTGCCTCCTGTAGCCAACCCATCCTCCCAGCTGAGGTAAAAGCTCTCTACACTTGCTCTGACTTCACACTTTGTTCTGCATCACAGTCTGTTCAGATACTGAGTGTATGTGTATTTCCAGGGCTCAGAGGAGACCATACGTGTTGTGTCCATGGACAAAGACTACCATGTGGAGTGTTATCACTGTGAGGTAAGAAGACAGGATGTGTGTTTCACCATTGCCCTGTCCAGGGCCTGTGTGTGGATCCACAGTTCAGTTCCTCAGTTTCATAACTACACAGCTTACGCACATACATGGTAGTCAATAATTTACGATGGTTGCTGAATGAAAGTCTCTCAAGAATGATAAATGAATAATAAACCTGGGCTGTGAGGAGTTAAAACTGGATTTGGACTGTGTTACATGGGGAATGGCGTTCCTCTGCTGAACTTGATTTGAAGTCTGTAGGAGTAGACTTTACCTGCGCTCAGAAAAGAAAGGCTGTGGGGTGTTGTGTGGACTGTGTGTATGTAGGGCAGAGATGAACACACTCTGACTGCTGCTGTAAATCATTTACCAGCAGATCCCACTGTTCACACTCTCTGTTAAACTTTGAATTGTGTTTAATCTCAGCAACCGCGTGACGCATTTCAGCTTCAGAAAACAATTCCTCAGATTCCAGTGTTAAACAGGATATTTTCTAACTGCTTATGTGTGATAATCACTTATTTTCTGCTGTAAATTTGACGGTGTTCAGACGAAAGTTCCTCTGTGCTATTTCCTACTTCCAAAGACTTATTGAAATTTCTGTTCTTGTAAAATATCTATTATTCCTCCACCCACTATAATGTTATTAGTACATTCATTTAATTTTAGCTTTCATTCCATCACTATGACAACAGCTGAGCTGTGTGCAATTGTGTGGTCTCTCTTTCAGGACTGTGGTCTGCAGCTAACCGACGAAGAGGGCCACCGCTGTTACCCGTTGGATGGTCACCTGCTGTGCCACACCTGCCATCTGCACAGGTTAAAAACACCTGGCCCTGCCCAGCCACCGCCCGGCTACCCGCTCCACGTCACTGAGCTGTAAACACACCACGATGCGAGTGTGTGTCGATAAGGGACAACACTTTCTCTCCTCCTTAAGCGGCTGCATTGCTGCTGCAAGCATCCACCACCTTCTCTGAAGCAAGTGAATGTAAAAGAAAGTCGTGAACTGCTCTCTCTCCGCGGGTTACTGTGCGCTTTCTCCATCTGTATCCCTCCATTCTCCACACCCCATTGTTTTTTCTGTCCAGTATGAATCCTGCAGCGGCAGCCCTGAAGCCTAGCCTGGACTGATGTCACAGATTTGACCTTTGACATTCCCAGACTGGTCCCAGAGAACAGTGTACGTGGGACGGAAGTGGGACTATTGTGAGGCCAGCATGGGGCCCGTGGAGGGGCCAGTTTGGGCCAGTGAAAACCAGCCAGTATAGGACCAAATCAGGGCCAACGTGAGGCCAATGCAGGGCCAGCATGGAGCCAGTGCAGGATGTGGAGCTAATGCAGGACAACAATGGGGCCAGAGCATGTCCAACATGGTGCCAGTTCAGGACCAGCATGGTGCCAGTGCGAGGCCAGCATGTGGTCAATGCAGGGCCACTACGGGCCAATGCAGGGCCGTAATGGGGCCAGTGCAGGACCAATGTGAAGCCAATGCATTTCCAGTGTGGGAGCAGTGTAGACCCAGCGCAGGGCCAATACTGACCACCCACAGCCAAACTATTGGTCGTTCCACAAGCATGACTACTGGCCACATGTCTGACGATTTCCGCCGCCACTCAGCTAACCAGTCCACTGAGCAACATGACTGCAGGACAAACCACCACACAGCTTCGTTCTAAGAGAGAGAGAACGGAATAAAGAGAGATATGTGACATTTAAAGCCTTGGAAGTGGCCTTTCACTCAGAATCTCGCACTTAATTATTTCACTCATTGCCTTCAAGTTGCACCATTACTGTGTGTTTGTGTGCTTTTTATGTGTGTGTGTGTTGTGATATCGGTGAGAGATGCAGTTCCTCACCATGTACACACCTCGCGTTTGTGTGCCAGGCAGGCAGCCACTGTTTTGCTGAAACAAAATGTTGGTACACGTTCCTTAAGTTGCTAGAACAGCACACTTGAGGGAGACTAACTCACAAACACACGTACTGTCTTAACATGATCACCAGAAGAGTTAGCTGCACATTGCTGTCATTTTTCTTACCCAGCTCTGTATTTCACAGACGTTTTCTACAGATGAATGTAGAGGATTTGCTCCCTATTTTTCTGTTATCATGTTTGCTGACCGAGGTCGGTCAGTGTAAGTTTAAACATGGGCGTATTCGTGTTCTGACGTCGGCGTTGACATGTCTTAGTGCCTCTATGCGTCTAAGACGAGTGTGTTGTTGGATTGGACTGTTTCCCGACACTGGCTTGTCTGGGAGGCCGCACTGCAGAGGCGTGGAGCCGTTACGCCTCAGATGCAGAGCAGAGAGGAGAGCTGTTCTGCTGTTTGGGGTTTTTGCTTTTTTTCATTGGTCCGAGTGTGTTTGAATGAGGGAGGGGTCTTTTGTTGATGCTGGAAGGTGCTGGACTCACCTGAGCTCCACAGAGACTACCTACCCTTGACCCACATTGGTTTACGGGACTTAGAAACAGCACAGAGAAAAAAAAAAAAAAAAAATTGAAAATGAATATAAATACAATTGCATCAGTATTTTTCACAGAACTTGGAAAAACAGGAACAAAACAGTGAAAAAGCTATTTTAAAATGTTTTTCTGTTAAGTGTTGTTATTTCTTTTCAGGTCATTTTCCTGGAAAGAGGTATTAGAAACAGAAACTAGTTGTATGTTTTAGTTATGTTTATTTTCGTCCTGCTCCAGCGTTCTGCGTCCGTCTTGGTAAATGAAATGAAATGGAAAGAAAAAGAATGGTGAATAGTTTTCTCCTCGTAAGGCGTATATGAAGTCTAATGAAGTCTAATGTCACGTCTGCCTTACATTGAGAGGCGTTTGTCGGTATCCCCTTTATTTATTAAAACCTGCGCCCGAGTAGTTGGTGAGTGTACGTGTCCACGTTCGTGATCGTGAAACAGATCAGTATGTGAAATTGGAGTCAGTGCTGTGGGCATCATATAAAGTAATGATTACAGTAATGTAGTTTCTTTTAATATTGTAAAGTCACAGTTACTGACAGTAAGAAATGGCTTTACTTGCATTAGACGCATGTCTCTGAAAGAGCAATATTAGTTACGTACAGTGCATTAGTGTTGCATTGTGATTGTATTTCAGTCCTGTTTTTGAACTGTTTTTGCCAGCTAGTTTCTGGGTTTTCAAATACCAAATCAAATTTTTAATCATAATGCGGCCTTCGTTGTCGGATGCACCGTGATGGTTTCTGAGCGGGTGCACACCTTCAGAATTTCTGTGGAAACACTTAGTGTTGTTGTGTTTTATCTGAGTAAAATTAGTAGTTGAAAGTATATTCCTGTTCATAGGTAATTAAAATAAAACCATTTTTCAGCTTTGTTAGATCACGTCTTAACGTTAAAAAAATGCAGTGACAGCATTGAGAAATCGCATTGTTAACGGAAAAGAGCAGATTATTGAAACAGCTCACTTCTGTATTGGGTTAAAATATCAGTAACAACAAATCGTGTCAGGGTTGCATTTTTTCAGAAACGTTTCTCTGGAATGAAATCATAACGTTAATCAGTGAACTACGTTTTTAAATGAAGGTTTCACTCTGGAGGTTGACAGTGATTTTGTTTCTGTTTCGTTCTGTGAAAAATACTGTTGGTTTTCAGCTTTTGTTTTCATTCCTTGTTCAATGTTTCTAATCTCTATAGGCTTGGTATAGTCCTGTGCAAAAGTTTGCGCACCCCTGGTGAAATTATGTTTAGTCGATTTTTTTTTAAGTGACAATAAGATAACATCATTTTCAGAAAGCACACATTTTAATGCACAATTACTGTTTATTTGCCAAATTTAACTGGTCATTTTCTGCGAGGGGGGCCTAACATGGCCTGTGCAAAAGTTAATTTTGTCGGGGTTGTCCATTTTGTCCACGCAGCAAGTAAACAGAAATTGTTCAGTAAAATGCTAAATTTAAGTGTGTTCTCTGTAGTGGATGTGTGTGACATGCGCCCGTCCCCTGGGCCCCGATGAGAGCCGGCAGGAAGGTGGTGCCTGAATTCGCAGACTTTATCCTCTCCCCACTGTCTTTGCAGGGTTTCGTCTGGGCTTAGAGTTCGGGCACCGCCTTCCTGCCGGCTCTCACAGCCATCACTGGTCCATCTAAGCATCATTGCTTAGAAAATCAGCAAAGCGTGTCATTTGACCAGGGGTGTTCAAACTTGTGTATACGACTGTACGTGTATGTAGCAAGCGTTTCCACCTGCATTAGTGGCAGGACCACTCAGTGCCTTCTTGCTTTGGTTTGAGTGCTGTGGGCAACCCTGGAGCCACGACAGCCACTAACGGCGCAACACGCCTCCTCTCACCTCTCTACCCAATTATGGGTCCTGCTGTCATACTACTGAGCTGATGAGCGTTCAGAAACGGAGGAAATGTTGAAGCGTGCTTTAGCCAATCCTGACTGCATCCTCGCTCCATCATCATCGTTTATAACAGACACTGACTGTGATGTACAGCACAGTTCACCTGCCCATTCTCTTCCACGTGGAAAACGTATTACCAGCCGGCCCTTGTTAAAGATGCTCCAGAATGATGGTGTATTTTTGAGGTCGTTTAAAAAAAAATGCACATTGAACTCTTCTCGAATCATTCCCTGACAGGCCGAAATGTAACGACTGAAAGAAGTGCTATTTACTCCCTCTCCACGATGTCTTAATACGCTTTTAAAATGTACTACTATTTCATAGAACACAGATAGAGTCCCTGTAAATAAGCAATGTTAGCCTTTTTTAATTATTATTTTCTGCTTCTATTGGAAATGACAGTGAGCTGTAGCTTTGTTTCTCATTTAGTTCTCAGAAAGCACATCTCGCCTTCTGTTGTATCACTTTTTTTTGTATCGTTCAATGTTCTGATTTCCTAGATATTTCATGAATAAAAAAAGGAAAGTAGATTTATTTATCTAAACATGAAAAGTTTAAAGTTATTTAATGTATTAAAAGTTGGGACGTATCATTTAACCGTAGATGATATAATCTGCTTTTTCAATAAAGTGGTTTTGTAGTTAACTTATTTCGGATCACTGTGGTCGTTTTTGAGCGATTGAGAGCGTTCGGGTTCTGGGGTTTTAGTATTCTGAGCCTGATCAGATCAGACTGTGTAAATGCTGAATGTGTTAAAATACATTTAAGTAAAGGAATATTTCTTTATCTGGTTGAGTCGGTGGATGTTGACACCATATTATGATTACATCTGAAATAGATCAGTTATTTATTTTGTTGATTTTTCTAAGTGTAAGTTAACACATCCTTTACATGCTTCTGCAATTTTTAGTGTACATTATACTTAATATTGTAAAAAAAATAACGTGGCCTGTACAGAAGTTATGGCACATTCTATACTGTATTTATATTTTTACTAATACATTAAAATCAGCAAATAGATAGAAATGGTGTACTAAAATTAGCAGAAAATGTTGTGTTCTCGGTTGAGGGTGTGTTCACTTATTTTCACTAAGAAAATTAACAAAATGTGATTTAACAAATTTTTGCATACAGCTGTAGTTTAGAATAAATCGGTCAAAAAATAAAATTGCTGCTGTCGGAAGAAAACCTTGTATCTCCATTTTTGTTGTTTTTCAGTTTTTAATATAGTTTGAAAATGCCTGTTGTCCTTTACATTGTGTGTAAATTTCATGATGAATGGACTAAAAGAAATGGCCCAGAATTACTTGGAAAAAATTCTGGTTCCATTGACTTACATTAAAAGTAAAGTAGGTTTTTTCCTTCTACTGTAAAGTTACCATTTTGGAGATACGAGGTTTTCTTCTGACAGCAGCGAAATGCAAAAAATGGTTGAAAGAGCCCCCGACTGGTGTTATACCAGAGGAAGAATGCTAGTTAGTGGCTACTAGCTTCCATTTGTTAGCCATGCTAGCATGTTTGGTTACTTTAAACTTGGGTACCTAAGCATATTGTCTTGGGGGGCCAAAGTGGAGTGTTCTGTGGTGGTCCGAGGGCCAAAAAGTCAAAACAATACACAAATGAAGAAGCTAGGCAGGTTTCAGATCTTCTTAAAACTGTAATTCACAACATTATGCTATAGTTATATGTTACATTAATACTATAAAAAGCGGTTTTAGAAGTAAAACAAGAAATTATGATGTTAAAAATGTGTCTGTTCTGTCATTGTAACAGTGAGGGGGTGGGGGTTGGGTAACTTTCTGGTGGGCCAACTCATACTGCCCTCACTTTGGGCAACCCTGCTTCAAACTTCTGATTTCTGATAACTTCTCCCCTTAAACTGTTTACACGTTCATATGTTATTCAGTAACTCCTACAAATTATTCAGTAACCACTATGAAACTAGGCGTGAATTGAGAATTGAAGCGTATGGACCCTTACCCCTACGGACCCTTACCCCTACGGACCCTTCAGAGTTTGATGGATTCAAAATTTAATCTGATGAAATCATAAGATCCCAAAATACAAATCTTAGAACAGATAAACGTTGTTCTTTCTCTCATTCTCAGGCCTGTGAGGTGTCCAGTGCAGTGTTTTCCATGAGAAGTCCCTGACTGGCCCGAGTGTTTCCAGTGCCATCAGTGAGATCACAGTGTTTACTCAACAATGCTATCGCCACCCATCAGAGCGTGTGCTATTCGTGGGCAGTAATCAGGACGCTGCACGCAAACGCCCCCGCCCCACCCCCAGCCCCGTCCCAGAGCAGTCCCAGAGTGAGGGAGCACTAACTGCCAGCCCTGCCCTGATGCCAGATAACCAGCGTCCCTGAGGTATCAGCTAAACCACCACGATCATCTACTGGAATGTTCTTGGCTGGAATTCCAGAGCTGTTCCAGAATAACTGGAATTGGAATTTTGGTGACCAGTTTCCGGTTCCATCAGGAACATTCTAGAAATACATAGAAATCACCACATTAAACCTACAAAGGGAACAGAACTGACACTCCTGTTTTGATCTAGATCGATGCTCTTTAGCCTGTCATTTCCAGACCTCTGTATACAGTCATATGTAAAAGCGTGGGCACTCCTGGTCATCTAACATGTTCTGTTGATTTTCTTAACACACCTCTGCACGTTTTAATACACAATCGCTGTTTATTTGCTGATTTTAACATACTGGGGGAAAAATTGTGGCCTGTGTGCAAAAGTTATGACGCACTTTAAATAGTATGTTTTATTTTTTCCAGTATGTTAATAGAAACTGTGCTGTAAAATGTGCAGAACATGCCATATTTAACCTTGTTCCCTGTAGACGACGTGTTATTTTCACTCAAAAACCAACCAAACATCATTTGGGATCAAATTTGCATCCTGGGAAAACACTGTTTCCAAAACAACAGCTTTGTAGAAAAAAAATAAGAAAAATCTGAATTTTCCAGCCTAAACTCTTAAACTTCAAAGTGTGGAGGTTTTCCTCTAAGTTGTAAATGCTGTCTGAGAACACAGGAAGGAGTGACTTGGTGTTAATTAGGTCATAAAGTAGCAGGACAATAGCGAAGATAATCTTAATCTCCACAATCCTATTCCAGACTTAATCTAGTGTCTGAGCTGATCTGGATCTGCGCCTGTACACACACACACACACACACACACACTAACGCTCCGCTGCAGACAGCAGTACAGCAGAGTGGTGCCTTTCTTACTCTTAAAGTCAACCTGACGTCATAATGCTCCATTCTTATCTTGTTAGTTTGTATGTCTGGTCATATATTAAGCACAATCATATATTATCATATAAAAAAGTCTACGTTTTATTTGAACTTTATTAAAATTTTGAGGTGTACTATTCACTCCTGAGTCCATTTATGGAAACTGAACTGCAAAAATGGCCCATTTTGACATTGCTGATTTTTTGCCGTCACGAAAATGAACATATTTACATATATCCACCTATTCAGCCTACAATACGTTAGCCCTGCCCATTTAAACTGAAGTTAAAAGGCAGATTTCAGCCAGTACTGCTTGTTGAATGAGGTGTAATACAGGGCAGCCAGTCACTTCTGTTGGATTTGCCTATATCAGTCTTAAAGACACAGTAATAAAAACTGCCTGTTTAATTCTAAGGTATAAAGAGAGGTCAGGAAAGGGTCTTTTGAAATGAATTATGGAGCACAAAACCACAGAAATGTCATATGTGGACCTCAGGGGAAAAATGTAAATACTAGAAAAAATTTACCCATAACCCAGGAGGATAAGCGGCTTAGAAAATGTGTGTGTGTGTATGTGTGTGTGTGATAATGTCTTCTGATTATTGTTATCACTGTGTACCAAACTAATATTAACAATAATAGTAATAATGTCATGTTTCAACCAATAATAATATATGTCACTATATATAACTCCCTCCCTCCACCCCCCACCTGTAACAGAGAGAAAGCGTTCAGGGAGCTCAGAGATGCCGTGTTTCACTCACAGATACATAACAGTACAGAAATGTGTTAAACGTTATGTATTATGTACGTATGTCCCGCTCAGGTTGACTTTAAGGTTTTATTGGGCCTCTTCATTCTTTTTTCAGTTTAGGCCTGTAATAGAGGTGCTGGGAGGGACGAGGGACACAAAGAGTCCATTATACAAGAAGGTGGCTGCTGGTGGGTACCTCTTGGTGGGGGAGGGAGAATTTAGTCTGGTTGAGAGGTGGTCTGCACGCTGAGAAACACTTTAGAGGTGAGCTCATGCTGAGTAATAACACCAGTATTCCTGTAGAAGAGGAGAGCACAGAAGAGCAGTGGTCCGCTCTCCTGGGGTCCTAGAAAGTTTTTTTCAGTATTCAGTGTGTCACTCTTTACCTTTATTACAGCCTTATTTTCTCCTCTCTCTCAAAGATGAAAGCTTTAAGTGCTGTTTATCTGATGGGGGCAGTTTTGGTGTCTACCAGGTCTTCCAGGTGGTTGTTAGGAGTCACATTTTCACGGTAGCTGTTAATCATTTTTGAACTCCAGTATTGGTTCTGTTTTTTTTTTCACTAATTTTCCTTCGACTTTCTCCTTCCATTTGCAAGTGGTTTATCTTATATCTTCTCAGAAATATATTCTGAAAAAATTAACAACTTGATGGCTGTTACTTTTGCGCAGCACTGAAGGAATGAAACTTGTATTTGTCATAGTCCTCCTAATGTGAGCTGGAAAGCAATATACTTTGTACAGGAAAACTACCCCAAAAAGAATAGAATAGAATTCAGAACCATTAGCCAACTGTCTTTGCGCACAGAGGAATTAGACCTCCGCGTTCTAACCCATCCATGCAGTGAAACACCCACATACATGCACACTAGTGAACACACACACTAGGGGGCAGTGAGCACACTTGCCCGGAGCTGCGGGCAGCCCTATCCACGGCACCTGGGGAGCAGGTGGGGGTTAGGTGCCTTCCTCAAGGGCACTTCAGTCACGTACTGTCAGCTGAGGTGTCGAACTGGCGACCTTCCGGTCACAAGGCTGGTTCTCTAACCTCCAGCCCATGATTGCCCCGTTGATGTAGGTGACGAGCCAAGAAATGTTGGGTGTCTGACGCTTTGCACTCTGGCTAAGGTAGCTAGCTGGCAGTGGAAGCTTGTGACCACATAATATAGCATGGTGCTTAAATTACTTGCCTCCTGCTTTGAGCTGTTGGACAAAAAAGGCAAAAGTCAAACGTCAGATAGCTAAAAACAGCAGTAGCAGCCTAAAGTGGGAATTTTGTCCCTACTTTTTCCATGTTTGCGGATGACAGTATGTCATACAGCATCTGAAAGCACATAATCAAGTTTATTTGTGTAATGTTACTTGTCATATTATGTAAGGTTCTGCAGCGCAGCAGTGCATCCCTCAGCCTCATGGGGCTCATAGAATCCACATTTTGTATTGTTTTTGTGTTTACATCACTACAAAGCCCAGCACGCATGACACACAGTAAAAGAAAACCTCAATGCTGGCGAAAGTAGAGGCTAATAAATACAGACGTCATACTCGACTTCCTACCAGTAACATTAGCGGTCTGGTTTGCTTCAGCCCTAAAGTGCTCGTACCCTCAGGAAACGTCATCCAAAGGGGGATTTCTAGTCTTTAAAATGGGGAATGTTGCTCTAGAGCTGCTGTAGAAGGCGAGTAGACATATTTACAGCAGATGTAGTGATGCTTAAAATTGTCATTTTTGGCCCAATTTGCCTGATGCTAATTGTTATAAGCTTCCATTGCTTTTTAGCTGCACTCTTTAAAAAAGGATGGTTCTTCAAGAGTTCTTTAGTAAAGAAAATGGTTCTGTATACAACCATGAACACTCAAAGAACCCTTTGCATGATTAAAGGGTTCTTTGCATCATGAAACGGTTCTTCAGATTAATGGAGAATGTGTTGTAGATGGTTCTTCAAGGTTTCTTTAGTAAAGAAAATGGTTCTGTGTAGCACTATGAATGCTCAAAGAATCCTTTGCATGATTAAAAGGTCTTTGCATCGTGAAACTGTTCTTCAGATTGATGGAGAACGTGTTGTGGATGGTTCAATATAGAACCCTTTTTGAGCGTATGTTAGCCTTGTAGTTCCACTGCAGAGCTACTGAAGAACACCAAACGTCTCGACCGACTGATTAGATTAGAAAGGAGGGAAAATGTTTAAATTAGATTTTTTCTGAACTCTTCCTTTCAGTGGGGTTGAGGGGATCTTGCTCTGGTTGGTAGTGGAACAAGTAATAGAGGTAATTTTCTGGAGTAATGTTTTGAAAAGCCATATGACCATCAGCAAACCAGTAATATGGGACTAGCAAAAAGGTACAGAGTGTATCTATTGGTTTCAGAAAGGACACAAAGAGGCCATTATACTACAAGGCGGCTGCTGGAGTGTACCTCAAAGGGGGGAGGGGGTGGGCGGGAGTGGTATGTGTGTGTGTACCTGGGCGCCTAGGTATCTAAAAAGCCTGGAGTATGAAATTTGTGAGGAAAGAAGATGCCTTTTATTTGATCTCCTCGAAAGCATTTGGTGTAGTTAAACTGATTCAATGTAGTTCAATTCTATACACTTTAAAAAGTCCATATTATGGATTTTTTTAATAAACAAGTTTGCTGTTTTATGCAAATCAAATCATACCGTTCACTCCCCGGCCCACAAGCTGTTTTGAGTTTACTGTTTTTTTGATGTCACAAAAACCAACATATTTACATATTTCCGACTACCGCAGTTTAGCTCCGCTTACTCAGGTTGAAGTTCAGAGAGGTGTTTTTAGTTTTGCCTGCTTTTTGAATGAGGCCCAATACGGAGCACCCAATCAGAACAGAGCTCATTTACATATATCCGTCTTAAAAGTACAGGAGCAAAATCAGCCAGTTTGGTAAAGAGTTGTTCATTTAGATCAGCTGTTCTGGAGGCTCTCGTCTTCTTGTCCAGCTGACGTTTGGGGAGTAACTAGCATTTCAGAGTGTTTCTAATTCAAATGAGCATGTTTACTTTATTGGTTTGTAACAAATTCGCATTATAAAGGAGATATTCTCAAATTTTCTGCATGTTCCGTAAGTCATCCAGAGTGATTTGGTGTGAAATTGTTCACTTAATGACAGATCTCTTTACACTGGTGGTGAAATGAACCAGGGGTTGCAACATGTGAAACCAGAAATATAGCAAATTTATTTAATATCATAAAACCACCAGTGAACCTACACCTCTTCTGAGTTTCTATATGTATTGTTGATGATGGAAAAATGGTGGAAGATCTAAAAACCCTGCATGTACCCCTCCGCTATGAATGGGTTTTAAGAAATATACATTTTGGCTCAAAATCTTATCGTTAAACAGTGTTTCAGTCATCAGGCAGTGAATTCATAACCGTTTCATGTAGTAACTTTCAGTGAGGGAGCTTTTAGAGGTGGACGTCTGGTTCCTATCACCACCACTGTGAACAGTTCTGACTATGTTTCTCTAGAATGGAGCGTTTCACACCAAATCGCTGTTTAGATCTTAGCAGTTCAATTGTTCAGAAAGATTGGAGGTTTATTTAGAGGAAGGCAAAATCATGTAAATATTTGTGCCTACAATAGTGACGGTGCTAGCTTGGGAATAATGCCAAAGGCCATGCCCATTTTATTCCCTTTGTTGTGATGTCAGTGCTCAAACTTTTCAGGTGTTTAAACCAAGTTTGGACCAAAAGAGTTTCAATATGGGCTTTTAACAATAGTTTGGAAAAACCTTTCAAATCATTATTTAAGCAAATCCTGCTCTTCATACCGAGGCATGAACATGACGCTAAATGTAGCCAAATGATTAGCAAACACCTGTTTTATATTAACATAGTCAATGCAGCTATTTTTGCATCACTCAGTTGATAAGTAACTGAGAAAATTCAAATTTAGGAGAGGACAAGGTGTCCTGAAACTTCAGACAGGACACTATGTCTGTCTTCACCACAGAAATGGAATTCCAGTCCCAGTGGGACCCCGTTTCTATGGTCTTTATGCGCAAAGGGCCAGAGACCACCCAACTGGGCTGACCACAAGGCTGGGCAAAATGATTAGTCCTGCCCACGTGCTGACGCTGACCTTTATGTAACTGCGCAGGCCGTGGGAACTGGACGCAGTTTCACTCGGTGTCTCGGCGTAATGATCTGTGGGATCTCTGTGCCAGAACTGTATAGCCAGGGAAATTCATAGTGGAGCCTGCGTGTCTGAGAATAAGATGTTTTGGAAGCATATAGTCTGTATATAAGGAACGTTTTTGAGGTTAAAGGTCATTCAGATGAATCACTGACTGAAAGACTGAGTCATTTGGTTTTTGCTATATGAACAAATGAAGATAAATGAACAGGGCTAGTTGACAATAGTTTACCTAGACTATAATCAAAGTGAACATAATGGCAAAAATAGCTGTAATATGATCATCATTTCAGCTTAATTTTGTATGAAAACATTGATCTGAGAAAACAGGCCTTGCACAAAAGTTAGCATTGCCACCATCTTCAAACATAAACCTGTACAACAAAAAACTTGGGATGTTGTGTGAAATGATAATAAACGCAGAAAGCAGTTCATAAATTCCCACCTATATTTAAAACAATAATGAAAAAAATAACATTACACAACTGTACCAGTCTTTTGTTGCCCCCATCCCAACTTTTTGAAACATGCTGCTGGCATCAAATTCAAAATGGGCATATCTCAGTTTCAACATTTGATATGTTGTCTTTATACTATTTTCAAATAAATACAGGGTTTAAATGATTTGAACGTCATTGCATTTAGTTTTTATGTACATTTTGCACAGCGTCCCAACTTTTTTGGTAAAGGGGTTGTACATCACACACGTACTACTTTTTTAATTTCCTAAAAATTTGCTGTTTGAATCTCTTTTTCAGTGACAGTGGCGGGTTAATGTTAGAAGAGGTGTTTCAGTTTAGGCTATGTAGGCTATGCACAGTACAAGGCACCCAATCAGAACAGAGCTCATTTGCATAAATCAGTCTTAAAAGTACAGGAACAAAATCAGCCTGTATCATAAAGAGAGGTTGGTCATGTAAAAATTAATTACTGTTTCTGGTTGTTAATTTAGACAAAAATAGTTTCAGATTAATTTAGGTATTTCAGAGGCCGTAGTTAAATAATTATGTTTATTTTGCCAGGCAGCATGTACGAAAACATTAATCTGAGAAAAGAGGCCTTGCATGAAAGTTAGCGTAGCCGCCATCAGTAAACATAAACCTCCTGTACTCCAGAAAGCATTGTTTATTAAATTCTGACCTGTAATTAAAACAATATTGAAAAGAGTATGTGGTATTTGATGTTTTATCTTTTATATCCGCTCTTTCCCAATATAATGTGTTCCACATGTTCCAAAAAGTTGGGACAGAGCATGTTTACCATTGTGTCACATCACCTTTTCTTTTAACAGCACTTATTAATTGTTTGGGGACTGAAAGCACCAACTGATACAGCCGAATTTTCATTATACAAGTCATCAGCTGTGCAACCGTATGGGGTTCTCGTAATGTGCCAGACAGGCCAGTGTAGCACCTATAATCTGTGCTTACGCAGCCTTGCTGTCTTAACATGTGCAGAATGTGGCTTGCCCTGTCATATTGAACTAAGCATGGACGTCCCTGAAAAAGACATCATCATATATATATCTTTCAGCATTAATTGTGCTTTCACAGATATGCAGGTTACCCACTAATACCCCCACATATCATGACAGGCTTTGGCTTTTGAACTTCAAACAATCTGGATGGCCCTTTTCTTCGGCCTGGATATCACAGTGTCCATTAGTTATATAAATAATCTGAAAGATTGACTCGTCAGACCACAATAAGCATTTCCACTGTGCATCAGCCGATTTCAGAGGAGCTCGAGCCCAGAGAAGTCGGCAGCGTTTCTGGATGTTGTTGATTTATGGTTTCCACTGTGCATAGTACAGTCTTAACATGTGGATGCAGCAACATATAGGTTTTATTAATAGCAGTTTTTCAAAGTATTCCTGAGACCAAGTGGTGATATCCATCACTGAAACATGCTAGTGTTCAGTGAGGGGTCGAAGGCCATGGGCAGGTCCATTATGCAAAGAAGAGAGTGAAATACCTAAAATCTTCATTGAGGAATGTTATTGTTAAACTGTCAGATTATTTGCTGATGGATTTTTTGGCAACATGGCAAGTCTTGACCTATGCTTGCTCATAAACAGCTAAGCCTTCCCTGGATGCTCCTTTTATACCCAAGCATGATTACATCACCTGTTTAAGATGTGTTTTTTAAACATTTCGCAATATTCCTACTCTTAAATTGCCCTGTCCCATTTTTTTGGATTTGAGGTTTGTACACAGCAGATAAAATACAGATATAGAGACAAAATTTCTGACACTGAATAAAAAACTAACTTGCTATCTCAAAGTTCTTGAACTCCGATGGTAGAGTTTGGGGTGGTGGTTGAGTGTAAATTGAATATGAATTGAACTGATTTGAACTGAATGGTATTAACTTCATTTTTGTGTTATATTTTCTAGATTTCCCTGATGTTTACCTAAATGATTTGTGTGGTTTTATGTATCAAAAACCTGAATTAAACAGGCTGTTCTGATTGGCTGCCCTTTATTTTGTACCCCAGCTG
Source organism: Colossoma macropomum (assembly GCF_904425465.1). Classification (NCBI taxonomy): domain Eukaryota; kingdom Metazoa; phylum Chordata; class Actinopteri; order Characiformes; family Serrasalmidae; genus Colossoma; species Colossoma macropomum. The sequence continues at coordinate 1,221,228 of NW_023494798.1, forward strand.
AAGCTTATAACTGAATGTGGGGCTAAACTACTGTGGACAAAAACATTGGGCCTCATTCACCAATATCTTCGTAAGTTATTTCTTAAATTTGTTCGTGAGAAAGGTCCTAAGAAATAGTTTAGGTCAGGTTTAAGATGTGCTCTTAAACAGAACTGTTCGCACCTTTGTGCTCTTGAGTGTGTGTAGATTCTGTTTTTACCTAGGAACAAATCCCAGATAAGAAAACACTGGTGAACGTCAGAGTCTTCGTGAAAACTGTGCATTTTAAGAAGAAATTAGTTCTTAAGAATGGTTGGTGAATGAGGCCCAGTGAATTCAAAGCAGGTTGTTTTCACAGCTTAACTCCTGTACATGGACTCGGGAGTGAATGTGTTTTTTTTTTTATTATTATTATTTTTTTTATTTCTTAGAAATTCAGTTTTAAGGTCTTTTTCAATGATATGAGCCCTTTAATAGAAGGTCTGAAAAGGTCCTCTGAGTTCATCATAAACATATCACTTTTACCCTGTACAGTGGAGGTGAAGTTACCATGGTGACCAGCGCTGAGATATGTGAGATGAAAAGGCTCAGGAAGGGATGCAGATTGATTGACAGGTCAGCCAGGCTAGAGGTTCAAGAGTTTCAGCATTGTAATGACTTTGTTGAGCCACTGCTTAAGTTTTCATTGCTGAGCTGAGCAGTGTGATCTGCTTCAGTGCCTTATTTGCTTACAACCACGTTCATTTATTGGTATTCCACATAGAATCAAGGCCTTTAAGTAAAGATCACTGAAGACGTTTAGTCGTACGCCGCAGTGAGTGAGTGTCAGGATTAAGGATCCCGTCTCAGTGCTAATCATAAGCGTGCAAACATCCAACTGCATATTCTATTTTGTTTACAGGAGTTCTGTTAAAATCACTTCAGAGCGAATTTGAAACTCATTTAATATGCTCGTGAAACCAGGCCTGAAAATAACTCCGGCTTGGTTGGGTTTGAAGTAAAAGAGGCTCGTTGCCAGGCAACAGGCTCCCTAAGCCAGTCTCGCAGAGGTTCGGGTTTCTCTCTGCACCCGGGAGCCTCCGTACACCTCAGAAGTAAAAAATGATGAAGAAATAAAAGCTTTTGTCTGCCATTAGTCTCACTTTATAGCTCTGTGTAATCTGCCTGGGGGTTATAGGTGTCTGTAGGCTCCACTAGAACAGCCTTTATTCAATTGAGCTGTTCAGCCTGAGTCATACGAGAGTCCAGCCCTGGCTTACTCTGACTGTGGGATGTTTTCCACAAGTGTTTGGTGTCCATTTTCCTCTCTCTGAGGATGCACTGTGACACAGTGGAGCTTAGGGGTTTGAGAAGGATGCAACAGAGCTGACCTTTGACCTTATGTTCCATAGAAGAAGCACTGGGAATTCAGCAAAGCTGACCAACTGTCCAGGAAACAGACTTGGCGACACCTGGTGTTCAAATTTGGAATTTTTTCCCCCCAAGAGCTGAGGTGTAACTGACTGCAGTACAAGAAAATACACACAGGCAAGAAGAATTTCGGAGGGATAAAATGTGAACGATGGCATTCTGAGTGGTTCTCTTTAGGAACCAGACGTATGATGAGTTTAATGCCTCTAAAAGCTCCCTCACTGAAAATTATGACTGCTGATGGCTGAGACATTGTTTTATGTTAGTTTTGAGAAGGTTTTGGCCTAAAATGTTTTGTTTTTTTCTTCTTCATTCATAGTGGAGGGTGTTATAAAGCAAAATAGTCGGATTTAACCCTTTAACCATCATCAACATTCCATATAAGAGCTCAGAAGACTCGTGTAGGTTCACTGGTGGTTCTGGATAGTAAATAAGATGTCTATATTTGTGTTGTAGTCACGGCGACCCCTGGTTCCTGTCACCACCACTGTAAAGACATCTTTACTTTTCAGTGTTTAAATAATGCAGAATTTTCGATGGCGTTCCCCATTTAACACAAAAAAGGGACAAACCGGTCGTGTGGTATAAAGTGCCAAATATTTATTTTTAACAGTTCAACATTTTGGCCTTTCCCAAAAAAACCAATGTAAGCCACTTCATTTAGGAGCAGATTGCAAATGAGTGAAAAAGAAATGTTTATCGCTTTTTCTGTAAGTGTCTTATGGTTACCTTTTTATGGAGCCCTGCTGGTGACATCCTGTATGAATAAAAATAATGTGTGGCCATGCCGTATTAACACGTGGGAATGAGATCCTAATGCGTGGCAACAACAGTAAGGCGTGGAAACGAGATAATTAGGCCTTGACCACTTCTTAATAAGGCATGTTCTCGTTACCATGCCTTAAGTTGTAAGGCCTCGCATTAGGATCTCATTCCCACGTGTTAATACTGCATGGCCACACATTATTTTTATTTGTACAGGATGTCACCAGCAGGGCTCAGTACCTTCTCGCTTGGTGAACTGAATAAAGTGATATACTGAATGTACTTGATTCAAATGTGTCTATTTGTATTTGTATCCATACTGTTTATGTAAAAATATATTTTGGACCATTTTGGTCTATTTATCTTGAAATTTTAACACAGTGTAAAGAGTAACTTGAGATTTTTAATTACGCAATATAAATAAAACTTACAAGCCGATGAAAATGCAGATACCAGGTTTTTGCATGACAGCAACAATATCTGTTGCACTGTTGCAGCTAAAACTGAACACAGTGATTTGATGATGCATGAGTCAGACTACACTGATATACAGCTGAATAGTGACCCACCTAAACATTCAAATCCAAACATTTAAAAAGAGAAATACACATGATCTGAAGATCGTAACTGTCTAAATCTAATCTAAATATTTAAACGAATAAAACGTATTACATAACAGTTACTGCCAAATATAAGTAACCTGAAAGACAACAGATGTAATGATGTAACTTACTTTATTCATGTGGGAATAATGAACACATTCAAATTGAGTAAATTTAACCCAACTAGTCGTGAGGAACAAGGCCAAGACAAACATACAAACACAATAGTGTTCAGTACAGTTTTTCACTAAATGTGTTATTTCAGTCACTTGTGACGATTTAGATACAGACGTTTTACTGTTTACTGCGCTCTTAATGTTTCTGTCTTTTACACAGTAATGGGTGGAGTTACAGACCAAGACAATGGGCTATTTAAAAATGGGGGGTGGAGTGGGGGCACCTGATAACCTTAATGTAAATCGTCTTGGGTAGCCATGAAGCCAGTCCAAGCCAGAACATGCTTTATTTAGATTTGCTATTTTACAGAAATTGTTGTACAAGGCAAGATTATATTTTATCAGCTGTAAAACTAGCAAATAATAATCGACATGACGTGTATTATCATTTGGAAAGTACAGGCGTGGGTTTATGAGCTTGGCTCATATTCTACCCCAGTCAGATCTGATACAGATTTGTTAACAAATACTCATGATTCTTCTATAACAGCGCCGTCCCAAAACACAGATGAGCACTGAGAGACCAAAATTGACAAAACTGCATTTTTAGTGTTTGTGTGGTGCAGCGGAAGCCTTAGGTGTGTGATTTTAATTTTGATATGCATATGCACGGAATTTGTGCAAGGCAAAGCAGCACCACTTTCAGAGTATTCAGGCTGGGTGGTTTTGGACAGAAAGTGCTAGAAGGTTCCAGATGTCCCAGGGGGCCGCAGGGCGGGGGGGGGGTCAGCGCAGGGGGCCTGTGAAGCATGTTTTGGGGTGTATGCGTATGTGTTTAAGCAAAGTTCTTCTTGATGAAATTGATGAGGCCGTTCGTGGAGGAGTCATGGGAGCTGACCTCAGTCTTGTCCTGCAGTTCGGGTTCGATCTTCTTGGCCAGCTGCTTCCCAAGCTCCACCCTGCACAGAGAGAGAGAGAGATAGAGGGAGATAGAGGGAGACAGAGGGAGGGGGGGGTGAGAGAGAGAATGAGAAAGAGTGAGAGGGAGAGAGGGGGGGGTGAGAAGAGAGAGAAGAAGAGAGACAGAGAGAGAGGGAAGGAGAGAGAGAAGCATGATTGTACACTGTACATCAACATAGTGGGAATGCAGTTGAATTTGGCCGTGAAAATTATCTTCACACAGCCATATGCAGAAGAATCGTGACAGGTTGAAGTAAAAAAAAAAATTGGTTAAACGTCTAAATAGTTTAAATAGACGGCTGAAAAATCGTTTTTTAAATCAAAAATGCAATTTGAAAGAGTGCAATTTTCAAATTGCAAGTGCTGCAGATTTTATTATATAATACATCATCAACAATGTTGTCTTTGAAATGGGAAAAACTAAAACACAGAGCTTGTGAACTGCCTGTAGATGAGCTGGACCAATCAGAGGGACAACAGAACACCCATGTTTTGTATATGTGACATCACAACCATCCAACTAACTGGTGGTCTGACGCACTCAGTGTTCAAGCTTCATGCCAGAGAAAGTGGATGTTCTGCTCCTCTTGGCCAAAGAAAACAGGCCTGGAAATTAATTTGTAGAAAATGACTACATTCAAATCACAATATTGGTCAGAAAAATCGCAATTTGATATTTTCCCCAAATCGTTCAGCCCTGCTTAAATATGGTATTTTTTCTGCTAATTTTAGTGCCACTCTCTGTATTTGACTGAGTTTAACATAAAGGTGTGAAACAGTGACTCTTGCACAGTCCATATTTCGTTTTTCTCCATATGTTAAATTCAGCAAATAAACAGTAACCATGCATCAAAATGTGCAGAAGTGTGTTCTCTGTAGAGGACGTGAACTTGTATAAATCAACAAAATGTCATTTGACCAGGGGTGCACAAACTTTGCATGTAAGCCTCCTATGAGGCCAACTATGAGTGTTTAATTAAGAAAAAAACATGCACCGTTCAAGGGCCAGTTAGTCAGTGATCTGAGTTGAACCAGATGAAATTGAACAGTGCAGCACAAACTGTAACAGAAATAGATTTTAGATGATCTTTTAAAGCGAAAGATTGATGAGAAATCAGATTTGTAGTCGATCAGCCAAGAGATGTTTGGTTTGCTTTAGTTTTGCAATGGAACTACAAAGGTAATGTAAGCTAACGAGTAATGAATGTTTATGTACACCAGTTAGCATTGCGCTAACTGCGTACCTAAATCATCACACACCTCAAAGTGTGTCGAGTTGTTCAGTAATTACTTTTGTTTATTGATTACATTTGAACTAACTTGACCATTTTGCTGACCTGTCGCTTTAAATTATACCTGACTGTTTTCTTGTTCTTATTAGAGAACAACTACAGGCTGAGTCCACTGTACTCACCCCCACTGGTCAAAGCTGTTGATCTCCCATATGACCCCCTGGAGGAAGATCTTATGTTCATACAGGGCTGCAGAAACAGACACATGGAGACAACAATGTTTTGCACCTTCACAGACAGAAAATTCTCTAAAACAGAGACGGAGATCCTGAAGGGACGTAGCTCCAGCCCTGATACAGCACATCTGAAAATCTTTATTAAATAAATATTTCATCTGGATCAGGTGTGTGAAATTAGGACCGGAACTAAGCTCAGTAGGATGGATCTCCAGAAACAGGGTTATTCACCCCTGAGGCAAAGCTTTGTAGGCAACCAAACCTCACCAATAAGCACTCCGAGAGTGTACGGTGTCAACTTCTTGAAGACGATAGAATTTGTCGGCTTATTTCCTTGGAATACCTTCAAACAGAGAGATAATAAATTAGGTTAAACCAGTAAAATGAATTTTGTTATTGTATCTTTAGCCCACTCACTTTCACATTTTCATACATTTCCTATATTTGCCTATTTTATTTTGTTCTATGAGGTCCACTTATTACTTTCATCTTTTACATGGTCAATTTCCAACCTTTGTTTATCCTTTAGAATGAAATAGGCTGATTTTGTTACTGTGCCTTTAAGACTAATGTATGTAAATGACCTCTGTTCTGATTGGGTGCCCTGTCCAAAGCAGTCCAGGCTGAAACACTCCTTATAACTTCACTCTAAACTGCTGTAGGCTGAACTGGCGCATCTGTGTAAATATGCTGGTTCTTGTGACATCACAGAATTATGAGCTGTTATTCCAGCTTAGTTTTCATACTAGGGTTCATTTGAAAACTTAATGTTTACATATTGAATCAAACTCTTCAAGAACAAAAGGGTAAATTCACTTTTCCATGATATGGGCCCTTTAATAGAACAGTGGTTCACCAGTAGGGGGCAGTATAAGTACCATGATTAATGGCCAGTATTAGTATCACCAGTAGGGGGCAGTATTAGTATCACCAGTAGAAGGCAGTATGAGTATCATGATTAATAGTCAGTATTAGTATCACTAGCAGAGGGCAGTGTAAGTGTCATGATTAGTTCTAGCAGTAGGTGGCAGCACACGCTGTCTTATTCCAGGTGGTTTCTCACTTTGTGTGGCAGGATCTTCTCCAGTTTCTCTCCACTCAGTCCTGCAGCCTCCAGCTCCTTCTTCGCCTCCTCCGTCGTCTTTCCTTTCATCAGAGCTTCCGTCTGGGCCAGGAAGTTGGCAGTCAGGATCTACACATAGACATAATGACCCAGATTAGAGGCATAGCAAGACTCTTTGGGTAGTAATGGGTGTCAGTATCTATACGAGGGGCCTGATAAAGACCGGCCCCCCCTTGCAATGGGCCCTAGTGTGATTGCACCCCTTCTGGTCATATTAATCAGTATTTTATTCAAACAACATTTCATTCAATATTTTGCTTTTCTTTAAATAAAAAGTTACTGAATAATAAATATACTGTAATTTTGTATATTGCAATCCGGATCTTCATTTTAGTTAACTTCAGTCTTGTTGCTATGCAGCTTTCTCAGTCACTTTAGTATCATCTGTAACTCTATTCATTCTGGACACAACTAACATAAATTTTCTTTCCTACTAATTAGTTAAAATAACACAGGACTTGCATATCAGAATAACTTTAAGCATTTATCTTCAACCAAATTGGCTTCATGTTTTGGAAAACTCTGATTCCACTCTTTTTAACCTGATTCACAGCACACGGTGTTGCAGTAGCACTGAAATATCGAATGCATCCCAGAACAGAGTGAATATTATTTGTGAGTGGTACCTTATGGTGCAGGTTGTTCCTGACTGGGTGTTGAGTCTGGGCTGGGATGAGGAAATCAGCAGGGACCATACGGGTTCCTACCGCGGAGACAGAAGGATGAGCTCACATACATGAATACGTGCACCACTTCTAGATGAATATAGAACGGGGTGCAAACAGAACATATGTTGTGGAAGAGCTGTACACGCTGGGAGAGATTCAGAGGTGTCGGTTCAGATTTGGCTGATCTGGTAATCTCAGATTAGCTCAACCGCTGTCTGTGTAATCATATGCAGTCGGTCTGTGGCATTCAGCCTGCGCACCTTTCTCCCCTGAATGTCCCAGTATCGACTGAATTATGAGGCCTTAGTAGTCAAAATAGGACTAAAGCTACATACATGCTAAAACTCCTGCGCATTGATTTATGTGAAAGACTACTGCTATAACTAAATGCTACATCAACACTATTACATAGCAACACCAGCTAGTTAAACTGTAGCATACCACTGCCAAAGCAGCTTAACTAGCAGGTTTTCTGCAGGGTATTTTAGTGAGGCTGCCAGTCTTACAGTGCCAAATCCGTATGCAGGAGTGTTAGCATGCAGGTAGCATGTATATAGCAATATTCCTATTACATCTACTTAACAAACACGTCATTGACAAACTTCACAAATGTCAGTGATACCGGGGATTAGCCATTAACTGACAGGTGCAGTTTTCAAAAATGCCATTTATTTTGTGCCGTAGACAAAAATGGTCAAAATCAAATGTGTCCTCCAAAAATAGTTGAATGACGTATGCTAACGCCCTTTTTCAGTTCCTTTTTAATTTGCTCTTGCTCACTTCGACTCACCACTCGGATGGGCATCACATGCACGTTAGACCAGTGGTCACTTGCAGAAGAAGGAAAGGAGGGGACAGTGTGGAGCGGATTATTTAATGAAATCACTCACCATCATAGACCAGCATGGCTGGTCAACAGCAGAACCAGCATATGTTGTGTTTTGGATGCTGGCATGCTGGTCAACTAGCATGACCCCACTGGGTGACAAGCTAAACCAGCATCAGTCCACCTTAAACCAGCGTACATGCTGGTCAGTGCTGTTTTTTAACAGAGAGGCTATCCTCAGTGAGCTAATCGGCCAGCCATGCAAAACTGGACATAACGTGCATTACGTCCCTGTTGAAAAATACAGCAAAGACCAGCCTGTATTCTATGCTGGTGTAAGCTGGTCTATGCTGGTTTATGCCGGTTTAGCTGGACAACCCAGCGTGGCCATATTGGTTGACCAGCACACTAGCATCCAACACACAACATATGCCGGTTTTGCTGGTCTGTGCTGGTTTTTCTAGCAGGTGGGTGTGTGAATTATTATTTGTCTGGACTAGAACCGTGCTGTAGTGGCTTTTTTTGTTGTTGTTAGCTTTTTAGCCTTTAGCATGCTAACGATTCAGATAGCAGAGTAAAGTGATGAGCAGCAGTCATGTGTAACAGGTGGAGTAGTTTATAACTTGAAGCTTAGCATATTGAATGCTATAGTTTTGAAAAGTTAAGCATTTTAAAGTAGTTTCCTGCTATGGTTTGCAAACAGCTTTGTTGGACATTATTTTCAGGTTTGAAAAGGGAAACTGCTGAAGTGGACACTGGTGCTTGCTCGGGCCCTTGCTTCACCGAAGCCTCCAACACCCTTTACTTGAGCTAAGAAAGTAACGGAACAGCCCCTAAGATGGCGCTAGGAATCCTAGTTACCTTGGTGGATGAGCTGGTAGAAGGCGTGCTGTCCATTAGTTCCAGGCTCCCCCCAGACGATGGGTCCGGTGTGGTGGTTCACACGGGTGCCATGATTGGTAATGTACTTCCCATTGGACTCCATGTCACCCTAGACGAAACATGAATACTGAATATCAACAGTATTCTCTGCTATCTTTACATAACCTGCCCGATTTTAGGTCTCATCTCAAGTAGCCTGTATCACGGGAAAACAAATCTTCCTTTTTTTTGAAATAATAGTTTAATGTTTTAAGTAAAACGTTGTTAAATTTTCAAAATGTACCGTTTCATAGAGTTTGTATATGGAAACTAAGCTCAACAGCCTGTATTGAAATTGTTGTTTTTGTGACGTCATGAAAGCTAATGCATTTACGTATACACCTAAGCCTGCAGCAGTTTAGCTCCGCCCACTCACACTGAGGTTATAAAAAGTGTTTCAGCCCAGAGTGCTCTTTGACAAAGCACAGCCAATTAGAACTGAGGTCATTTACATATATCAGTCTTAAAGGCACGATAACAAAAACAGCCTGTTTTAATTCTCAGGGATAAAGAGAGGCTGAAAAATGGTCATGTAAAAATGAATTGTGGCCACCTTTGGTAGATAAATCCAAATAAAGCAATAATTTGGCCAAAAACTACTTTACAGTTTTCCATTTAGCGCAAATGTAGTTGATCAGGGAGGATATTTGGTGTCTGAAGCTCCTTTATTTTTGCACTGGAGCTACAAGGCTAATGTAACTAACATGTAATAAAAGCCTATGATCACCAGTTAGCATCGTGCTAAGAGCAGGCCTAAATCATCACACACTTGCTTTCAGACTGTAGGGAGGTGTTCGACACAGTCTGAGGCAAATGTACGATGCTTTAGGCTTGCAGTTAGCATGCCGCTCAGTGTAAGAGCTTCTATTACTTGTTAGCCACATTAGCCTCGTAGCTCCAGTGGAAAATATGTTGTAGATGATCGACGACATTTAGGGTAAGAGGGGGAGCTGAGTGAACTGAGTAATCTCTTTTGTATTCCCTGAGATGTGAAGGCCTCGGAGGATGCCCACCTGCTGGAAGTAGGCAGCGAAGCGGTGCATGTACTGGTCATAGGGCAGCAGGCAGTGGGTCTCCGCCTGAAAGAAGTTGATGTACCAGATACCCAGCATGGCCAACAGAACGGGAGCGTTCTGGTCCAGCGGAGCCGTGCGGAAATGAGTGTCCTGCACAGAGTGGGGGAAAACAGAGGCTGCCAATCAGGTCCTTAAGGATCCTCAATGATATAGAATAATGGTAAACATACATCTGCAGTTATGACCTGTTATATACTCTATATGTCCAATTTATAGAAGTATGAACACCTACCAACCAGTGCGCTCCAGCTAACAGCTTTTCAAAGTTCTCGTAGCCTGAGAAAGAAAAGGCCCCGGAGCTTAAATTGCAGTCAATCAGGTAACTTCATGCAAATCTTACTTTCATTTAAATAGGAATACAAACAATAATAACTATCATGACTTACCAATGTGCAAAGCAATGGACAGTCCGATTGCTGACCATAAGGAGTAGCGTCCACCAACCCACTGGAAAACAGTTCAAAACCATAAAACCAGTACTCATGTAATTCTGAATAACTAACAAAAAATGCAACCACTGCTATTTTCTTCAGTAGAAAAAGCTCCAGTCTTTCCTTTCGCTTTGTCTCTTTTAGAGCACTTTTGAACATTAACCATCTTACTCGTTTTTCCCTGAGTCTCTCCTCACTCATCATCTCCATCTGTTAGAGCCACAGGCCGCTCTGCACTGCTAGCTGTAGAGATTACAGTACCAGCTACTCAGTAATGCCAGTCATATGGAGATGCAGATGGCAGTTACATCACTTAACGACAGTGAAAGACTGGCTTAAACAAAAACACTGAAGGCAAATCCATTCGTTATGACACTCAAGACTTGGATCAACTGGGATTTAAGCCTGATTTGTAGTTGTAGGCAGCACCTCTGCTGTGCTGTGCCTTTCCTCGGCATGACTTCTGGTGATAAACTATTTTGCTACTTTCAGCATTTCAGGGCCACTTATGGTTAAATTTTACTGTTAACCCCTTAAAATCCCAGGTTTTTTGATAGATAGCACTGCTGGTGGGTGTGAATGTAATGACAGCATAGTGGATAACACCACCGCCCTTCACACCGAACAGCAATGAAGCGATTCCTTATGCAGACATGAACGCCACTGATATATTAATAAGAATCCTTGGGCTACATTCCTAACGCTATATCCACCTGTCACTCTGAGTTGTTGAACAAGGAGAATACTTCAAAACAGCAACTCCAGTTTGATGGATGAATTTGCACAGTGGTTTTGCAGTGCAACTGACTTTACAGTTACAAGAATGTTCTGGAAACTGGTTGCAATTACATAGTTCCACCAGAGAGGGCCCCAAATACACAAACATACACAAAATGGCTGTAAATTTACATTTTTTTACAGTAAAATACTGTTTACACAATCATACTGTAAAGGACTGGCATTTAGAATAGTGCATTGCTTTACAGTAACATACCAGACAATGCAATTTACAGTAATTTACTGGCAGCAGAGTTCCCTTAAACAGGCTATTACTGTAAATATTTTACAGTACTTTACTGTATCTATGCTCATATTATTTATTGTAAATATGCAGTACTTTACTGGCAACTCTACTGCCAGCAAATCACTGTAATTTTATGGTAAATTTAAGTTAATAACTAAAGTTATTAAGACATATATGCTTAAGATGTACGCATCTTAAATGTATAAATTCAAATTTTTACAGAGGGTGAAGCAATGAGTGCTTATACATTAAAATGAGTGCTATATCAGTATCAGTGAGTGTGACCTTCAATGTATATCAGTGAAAACTGATAAGAGTGCAGTGTTAAAATGTAAAAGCTGCTTATGCAGTATATATGTTAAAACTGACCACTGAGAGGATACAGTATTGCTGCTCAACTATTATGTTCATTTTGTATAAACATGCATTATGTGGAAAACGTTTGGGGTTATTTTTTTAAACTCATGTTTGTGCGATGTTTATGTATAAATGTGACCATGTGGTGAGTAAAACACTTGCTGGTGTAAAAGTTTTTCCTTTTTGTATTAACCTTATATCACTTTATAATCACTCTTTATATCACTCTATACAGGATGTTAACTACACACAAAGAAAATGGTTCTGTATAGAACCATGAACACTCAAAGAACCCTTTACATGATTAAAGGGTTCTTTGCATGGTTAAATGGTTTTTCAGACTGATGGAGAATTTTGCTGTAGATGGTTCTATATAGAACCTTTTTGAAAAAGCGTTCTGTATAGCACCAAAAAAGGTTCTTCTATTGTTATGATGTCAGGCTTGTTACAATAGAAGAACCGTTTTTATTGCTACATTGAACCCTTTTCAAAAAGGTTTTATATAGAACCATCTACAGTACATTTTCCGTCAGTCTAAAGAACCATTTAACCATGCGAAGAACCCTTTAATCATGTAAAGGGTTCTTTGAGTGTTCATGGTTCTATGTAGAACTATTTTCTTTACCAAAGAACCCTTGAAGAACCATCATTTTAAGTGTGTACAGTTATTTATATGTATGCATTAAATGTATACATCCTAATTAAGAGGTCATGATGTGAAATAGTGGTGTTGATAGGAACCAGACGTCTGAAACATTTAATGTCTCTAAAAGCTACATCACATTAAGGTATAGATGACATGGTTACAAAGATATTGTTTTATAATAGTTGAAGAGATATGACTTTATTCAGTATCTACTATGGATTATTCAATAACTCCTACAAAGTATCCAGTAACCACTATGAATTATTTGGCAACTACTATGAATTATTCAGTAACTACTACTGTTATGTTATAATGCAATATAATAATATAATAAGTTGTACGATACTTTGGCCTCATATATATTTATTAAAATACATTCGTAGAGGTGATGAACATGCAGGGCATTACAAAACAGTCCCCAAAGAAATCTTAGAAGAACAACTGTGCACCAAACTAACTCTGCGCCGTAAAGACTCTTCTAGTTTTTACAGTCTGGCTCAGTTCGGCCTGCTGGGGCCTCCAGCCTCTAATTGAGTCCTGTGTGGCTAATCTCCTCGCTCGCAGGACATTCCATGTGCAGTGAGCTGTGGACGAAGATGGGACATGAGCTTATACATGAGCTTTATCTACTGCTTTTCAGGCCTCTTCAGTATAAACAAGACCCAAAGCAAAACTGCCCTTTACATTTTTGTCATATTGTTCTTCGACGTTGAAACAAACAGGAACGATGTCAGTGTGGACTCGAATTTTTGATGCAGGCGGTAAACTAATTGGAATGAAAATATGATTAATTAATGTTATGTATGTAATTGCAGTTAAATAATAAGGATGATTAGAACTGCAGACATATAAGGCTGGTGAAACTTTCATGCAACTTGATTGCACTTGAGTTGCACAATGTAAAGTTGCACATGCAACTCAGCCCCTATCTCAGCTTTGTGAAACAAGTTTTGTGAAACAGCCAATCAAAACGCAGATAATATTATTTCAAACGACTGCACTGGATCAGTGTTTAAGAAAATCAAACAAGATGGTTTACTGGTTGAAAAGTAGATCCTCCTGAATGGCTTTTTCATTCCGTTTTCCATTTTGCGCGAATGTAAAAAAACACGTCACAGATGACTTTATATAGTGCGAATGATGTGACATCAATGCTAATCAGTGGAGTAATCGGATGCATTGCAACTGTTCTTGAATATAATTGTCCAGTTGCACAGAAATTAAGTTGCATGCAACTCAAAATGCAACCAGTAAAAAGCAGCCTTAACCTTCCCAATCGTGCTTCCAGTTCATAACTGCTGTGTGACGGACTGCATGTACACTGTTCACTCCTTTTCTCAGATGGCCTCCATCATAAAGGGCACGGTCCACACCTCACCCTTTAAATATCAACAATGTGACTGTACCCAGTCTGCTGACCTTTGGCGTTCAGGTGACCTCTGTGCAGGATAAAGGTTGTGCTGTATTTATATCAGCTGTGCGTAGGGCAGCGCTATGAGAGGAGACTCTGGTTACCCTGCAGCTGCTGGTGTGTGCATCCAGCCACCTACTTCACAGGTCAAACGACCAGACTAATAATAGCCTCTGTCTGAGCTCTTCAGCAGCAGCTCAGACACTCCACACAGTGATACGACCACATCACAGACACAAACTCACATCCCAGAACTCGAACATGTTCTCCGGGTCGATGCCGAAGTCCTTCACTTTGGGCTGGAGGATAAAAGGAGACATAAAAGAAATCAATCCTTTAAACTGCTGCCTTAATGTTCTCTGTATCTCCCATCAATTATTCAATAATTGTTATAAATTATTCAGTAACTATTAATTTTTAAATACTATGAATTAGCTTATAACCTCTATGAATTATATGGTAACTATTACAAATTCTTCAGCAACTACTATGAATTATAAAGGAACTACTATGAAGTATTCCTCAGCTACTATGATTTCAGTAACCACTATGAATTATTATGTAACATCTGTAAATTATTCTGTAACTACTAAGAAGTATTCAGTAAGTAATTCATTAATTCTGTCACTACTTTGAATTAGTGATTAACCGCTATGAACTATTCAATATCTACTATGAAATCAGAATCTTCCTATAACTATTATAAATTATTCAGTAACTACTCAGAAACTAGTTATTAGATACTTACTATAACTTGGTCCATAATTACTATGAATTATTCGGTAGTTGCTATGAATGAATCCATAACTACTATAAATTATTCAATAGTTGCTATAAATTAATCCATAACTACTATGAATTATTCAATAGCTACTATGAATTAGTCCATAACTAATTAATTATTCAATACCTACTATAAATTACTCCATAACTACTTAATTATTCAATATCTACTATGAATTAATCCATAACTACTATGAATTATTCAATAGCTACTATGAATTAGTCCATAACTACTATAAATTATTCAATAGTTGCTATAAATTAATCCATAACTACTATGAATTATTCGATAGCTACTATACATTAGTCCATAACTACTATGAATTATTCAGTAACTACTAAGAAGTATTTAGTAACTGCTATTGATTCAGTAACCACTATGAATTAGTCTGTAACCGCTGCAAATTATTTGGTAACCACTACAAATTATTCAGTAACTACTATGGAATCTTTCAGTAACCACTGTGAATTATACAGTAACTATTATAAAGTATTCTCTAACTGCTATTATTTTAGTAACCAGTATGAATTATTACGTGACACCTGTGAATTATTCTGTAACTAGTCAGAAGTACTCAGTAACTACTATTACTAGTAATTCTGTAACTACTGTGAATTAGTCTGTAACTGCTGGATTATTTAGTTACTATGACGCTGAGTTATATAAATGACATAATTCAGTTTGAGGGGCGCACACTGGCACAAATTTCACTCAAAGCATCCATTTTAAAAGTGAATGAACTTACAGCATTGGTGGAGAGAGCTACGAAATGCTTGGCAACAGCAGCTTTCTGAGAAAAAAAGGGAAAATATTAAATATTTGCTAAATATAACTGACTAACCTCAAAGTGTCTCTTGCTTAGTTTTTCATATTTGCTTGCTCACATTAAAAAAATAATATATATATATATATATATATATACACTAATAACATATATTACATGAACACAATTATTGCCAGAAGTAAGTAAACTGAGAGACAATACATATACATGGAAATGATGTTCTCATTCGATCCCTTTTTTCATGGAAGAACTCAATAAATCCTCTATCAGCGGCATCAAGTGCATATTATCATAACCAGCCTAACAGACCGCGTCCAGGACTCAGGGCTTACATCTTTGGCAGCCTGCAGGAACCACTCTTTGGCAGACTCTGCGTTGGTGATGGTCTCTTGGGTGGTGAAAGTCTGAGATACAGAAGAAAAAGGATTTGTTAGCAGATAGAATCACAATTTATTCAGTGCAAACTATGATTTTAGAGCAGAGAGCACTCACTGACATAACAGTACCTGCTGAACTATTAGAGAGTAATTCACAGTAATTCTCATGCTTTTTGGGGGATTTGGGGGGATTTTGCACTGTTATCTTTCCAAATGTTAGTCAAACTGAACTAATATATTTCTTGCTTTTGGAAGTTTCTACCCTATTATTTCCCCAATGTTAGTCATCACATCATGACTAGCTGGTCATGAATGCACTTGGAGGGAAGAGCGAGCTGACCTAACAGATGGCAATGATTGAATAATAGTGCTGTGATGGACAGATTCGGACAAAGGAGAACATTTTTCAAACTTGAACATTTTCAAATCCACTTCTCTGATTTTACTGCTGCTTTAATACGCAACCCCATCTCCAAAAAAGCTGGGATGCTGTGCAAAATGCAAATAAAAACAAAATGCAATGATGTGCAAATCTTTTAAACCCTATATTTCAATGAAAATAGTACAGAGACAACATATCAAATGTTGAATCTGAGAAATTGTATTGTTTATTGAAAAATAATTGCCCATTTTGAATTTGATGCCAACAACACGTTCCAAAAAAGTTGGGACGGGGCAACAAAAGGCTGGTAAAGTTGTGTAATGCTAAAAAAAAACACCTGGTGGTTGATTGGCAACACGTCAGTAACATGATTGGGTATAAAAAGAGCATCTCAGAGAGGCGGAGTCTTTCAGAAGGAAAGATGAGGAGGGGTTCACCACTCTGTGAAAGACTGTGCAGGCAAATAGTGCAACAATTTAAGAATAACGTTTCTTAACATAAAACAGCAAAGAACTTTTGCTTTTCATCATCTACAGTACAGAATATCATTAAAAGACTCAGAGAATCTGGAGAAATCTCTGTACGTAAGGGACAAAGCCAAAAACCAGTATTTGCTGGCTGTGATCTTTGGGCCCTAAGGTGACACTGCAATAAACAGACATGATTCTGTAGTGGAAATCACTGCATGGGCTCAGAAACACTTCTGAAAACCACTGTCTGTGAAAACAGTTCATCACTGCATCCACAAATGCAAGTTAAAACTCTAAAATGCAAAGAAGAAACTGTACTTAAACAGGATCCAGAAATGCTGCCACCTTCTCTGGGCCTGAGCTCATTTAAAATGGACTGAGGTGAAGTGGAAAATTGTCCTGTGGTCCGACAAATCAACAACTGAAATTCTTTTTGGAAATCATGGACACTGTGTCCTCTGGGCTAAAGACCACTCAGCTTATCAATGCACAGTTCAAAAGCCTGTATTCATGATGGTATGGGGAGCATTAGTGCACATGGCATGGCAATGCTGAATGATATATACATGTTTTGTCAACATATGCTGCCATCCAGACGTCGTCTTTTTCAGGGAAGGTCTTGATTATTTCAGCAAGACAATGTAAAACCACACTCTGCATGTATTACAGCAGCATTGCTCCGTATTAAAAGAGTCCGGGTGCTAAACTGACCTGCCCGCAGTTCAGACCGGTCACCACTGAAAACATTTGGCACATTATGAAATGAAAAAAACGAGAAAGGACACTCTGAACTGCTGAGCAGCTGAAATCCTATATCAAACAAGAATGGGAAAACATATGACTTTCAAAAAAACAGTGGTAAACAGGCCCCCGTCACAGCTTTTTGATACCAACATGTTGCTGGCATCAAATTCAAAATGGGCATATATTTTTCAAAAACCAATAAAATTTCTCAGTTTCAACATTTGATTTGTTGTCTTTGTAGTATTTTCCTTCACAAATATGGTTTACAAGATTTGCATATCATTGCATCCTATTTTTATTTACATTCTGCACAGCGTCCCAACTTTTTTGGAAATGGGGTTGTACATGATGCCTGTGTACTGTCTATATGGCATTCAATAATACCACTACGTCATGTTTACATGCCTTGGAAATTCAGTGTCTAATGGTGAAGCATGATTCATCACTCCACAGAACGTGTTTTTCGCTGCTGCAGAGTCCAGTATAGGTCACTTCAGCTGACGCTTGGTTTTGCGCATGGTGATTTTCAGCTGCTCTGCTACTGTGGTCAATTCATAAAGCTCCAGACAAAGAGATCTTGTGCGGATGCTTTTCCAGAGACAGTATGGAATTCAACAATGTTTACACATTATGCACTTTAGCACTTGCCAGTCCTGTTCTGTGAGCTTGTATGGCTGACTTACAGTTGACTAGGGCAGCTGTAGCAGGGCAGATATTTGACAAACTGATTTGTTGGAAAGGTGGCATCCTATGACAGTGCCACACTGACCTCATCAGTATGACCTATTCTACTGCAAACATCTGTTTATGGAAACTTTGTTTTTGTTTTCTTATTAGCAATGGATTTGGCTAGTTAGCTGAAACGGCTAAGTAGAATAGGTGTCTACATACCTTTGGACATTTCTCTCTAAAATATTGTTACAGCATTCATTCCAAAAACAACTTCAGTTTAAATTAATATTTTGCCTACATTTTTAACATGGCTAACAACCCAAAATAATCCCCAGAACCACTTCATTTACATACTCCCACCTTTGACCTTTACTAACTTCATTATTAGCGATTATTATTTTATTAGAGATAATTATTTTGGAGGCAAATATTTCTTGCAAAAGTGCATGAATTGAATGAATGAACAGCATGAATTCCAGATCTTTCCATTTGCCGCATCACTTCATCCTAAAGAGCACGGGTCCCTGTTCAAACAGACACGCCTCACTGAGCCGCGTTATTCCAGCTGTAGATACCTTAGAGGCGACGATGAAGAGTGTGGTCTCAGCGTTCAGCTCTGCCAGTGTCTTGGCAATGTGAGTTCCATCGATGTTGGAGACAAACCAGACCCTCGGACCCCCCTTAGAGTACGGCTTCAGCGCCTCGGTCACCATCAGAGGGCCCTAACCAACACAGAGCAGCCGGAGTCAGAGCCCAGTTCTGTTCTAAACGAATACTAAACAAATGCTGATAGTGCAGATAATGAGCTGGTAGATGTCAGTTAATAATGAAGTAAAGGGAGGTAAACAAAAAGGAAAGGAAAGAAAAGAGGAGAGGAAGTAAAGGAAATTAAAGGGAAGTAAAAGAAAGGACATGAAAGGGAGGGAAACTGTGCTGTAAATATGTCTGGATGATGAAGTGGATATTTTCCCCTACCAGGTCGGAGCCCCCGATGCCCACGTTCACTACGTCAGTGATGGATTTCCCTGTGTAGCCTTTCCACTCCCCACTGCGCACTTTCTGAAATACGAAAAAAAACACACATGGAGAAATTCTACACGCCCTGTATGAACAGACGAACATCTCAACGAACGGTTAGACAATGTACGGCCCCTTTTTATGATTTTTATGATGACATTCAAAGAAAAAAGGTGATGTTATGTAGCTAAAACTTTGCACGGCATTGGGTGTAAGTAGTTTAAACATGTAGAATTACATTACACCGACATTCAGGACAGGACAGGAAAGAAAGCTAGGAAAGGAAAGGAAAGGAAAGGAAAGGAAAAAAGGAAAGGAAAGGGCAAGGAAAAGAAAGAGAAAGGAAAGGAAAGGAAGGGAAAGGATAGGAAAGGAAAGGAAAGGAAAAGAAAGAGAAAGGAAAGGAAGGGAAAGGAAAGGAAAGGAAAGGAAAGGAAAGGAAAGGAAAAGAAAAGAAAGAGAAAGGAAAGGAAAGGAAAGGAAAGGAAAAGGAAAGGAAAGGAAAGAGAAAGGACAGGAAAGGAAAGGAAAGGAAAGGAAAGGAAAGAAAGGAAAGGAAAAAAGGAAAGGAAAGGAAAGGAAAGGAAAAGGAAAGGAAAGGAAAGGAAAGAGAAAGGACAGGAAAGGAAAGGAAAGGAAAGGAAAGAAAAGGAAAGGAAAAAAGGAAAGGAAAGGAAAGGAAAGGAAAGGAAAGGAAAGGGCAAGAAAAAGAAAGAGAAAGGAAAGGAAAGGAAAGGAAAGGAAAAGAAAGAGAAAGGAAAGGAAAGGAGGGGAAAGGAAAGGAAAGGAAAGGAAAGGAAAGGAAAGGAAAAGGAAAGGAAAGGAAAAAAGGAAAGGAAAGGGCAAGGAAAGGAAAGGAAAGGAAAGGAAGGTGCGAAGAAAAGAAATTAAAGAAAAGGAAAAGAAAGAGCAAAGAAAGGAAAGGAAAGGAAAGGAAAGGAAAAGAAAGATCATGAATATGAAAATAAAGAAAAGGTACAGAATGGACAGAAAGGGAATGGATTAAGATTAAGCCACTGAAAAGGTTTAATCTGTGTCCAGGAAAAACAGTGGCTGTGTTTTGATGTAATCGTGTATTTATGTGTGTAATGTAATATATGCGTCGATGTCTTTCAGAGTCACTGAAACTGTCTTTGTAAGTTTCATACGGTTCATTCCAGTCAATATAACGTCATACATTTCCTCTGTATATGCAGTAAATGTCACTCACGTGGCAAAAGCCCTTCATTTTCTCCAGGACCTTGTTGACCTCTGGCATGACGTCCTTGCCGTCCACGTTGATGGGGATGTTGGAGCGGTTTCTCAGAGCGACATGGAGCACAGCACGACCCTGAGAAGACACAGCAGCACATCAGCACAGTCGGTTTCAGTTGGTTGTTAGGAATGGAAAACAGCGGCAGCTCTAAGCCAGAACCTTTTACTGAAAGACGGTGAAGCTAAAACATACAAGATCTAATATATGCTAATGTCTGTTACAAGCTTCAATTAAACCACAGAATGTATTTTATGAGCTTCAAATATCACAGATTGGAGGAATTTGGGGGCGGGGCTACCCTCGTTTCTCTGCAATCCAGCAATCTGAATGAAATGTCTTTAAACCTCAGTAAAGTTGATCTTCTCGCCGGAGAACATCCTATCTCGAGCAGCCTCCACACCCCTGGACTTCGCCTGGAAACAAAAACAAAACAAACGAATATAAGAACTATCTGCTTCTTTAAAGTCCAGAACAGAAGAATCTTTCATCTGCAGGCCTGGGGAGCCACTGTCCAGCATAGACTGACATCAGCCGATGTGTTGGAGCAGAGGGACATCAAACATTAAGCTATGCTGGACATTGGGTCCCCCACACTGATGCTTTACAGCTTATCCTGTTGTATTCTCTAAACTATTTTTCTTATAATACTTTACTGTAGCTCTGCCAGGTCATTACCAGCTCAATCAGCATCTTCACAACCTCCTCGTTGATGAGGTTCTTGGAGTAGTCCAGAAGAATGTCCCCATCATCTGTTTTCAGTGTTAGGCTGTTTGTACAGGGACAAACAAAAGTGAAGAAATGTATATAAAGTTATTTCAACTAAACTGTACAGTGTGTGTGTGTGTGTGTGTGTATACACACTTCTTTTGACTAGAGAACACAATGTCCATTATTTCCATAAACAATATGAAACTTCCACTGTGCATCAGTCCTTTACAGATGAGCTTGAGCCCAGAGAAGTCGGCAGCGTTTCTGGATGCTGATGAAATATGGCTTCTACTGTGCATAGTACAGTCTTAACTTGTATTTGTGGATGCGGCGATGAACAGTATCTATTGACAGCGGTTTGTCAACGTATTCCTGAGCCCATGAGGTGATATACATCACTGATGCATACTGGTTTTTCATGCTGTGCTGTCTAAGGGATCAAAGGTCACAGCCATTTATTTGTGTTTTTTGCCTTTACGCACAGAGATTTTTCTTGATCCCATGAAACTTTTGATGTTATATACCATAAACACTGAAACACTTAACATCCTTGTGAACACTCAC
The DNA here is from genome assembly GCF_904425465.1 of Colossoma macropomum. Classification (NCBI taxonomy): domain Eukaryota; kingdom Metazoa; phylum Chordata; class Actinopteri; order Characiformes; family Serrasalmidae; genus Colossoma; species Colossoma macropomum. The sequence goes on from NW_023494798.1 coordinate 1,242,768, forward strand.
TGAGTTGTGAATGTTGTTCTTAAACAGTTGGATTATTTGCTGATGCATTTTTTGCAAAGCGGTGAGCCTGGACACATGCTTGGTCACAAAGGACTGGGCCTTCCGTAGATGCTTCTTTTATACCCAATTTTAAAATGTTTTCTGAAAATTTAACCTGGTCCTGTTCCTAGTCTTAAATTGCCCCTATGCCAACATTGGGATGTGTTGCAGGCATCAATTACAGAATGATACACATACAAAAAAAGTGTATTTGCAGATCACTGCTTTCTGTTTTTACAGAAATGTGTATACACACATATGTAGGAGGAAACACCCTGGACAGGCCGCCATCTGAACTACATATGAGGGGCATAATATTAACCTAGATAAGAATGAGGAAAGCCTTTCTTCTTGAGGTTAAAAGGCAAATATGCTGCATTTTTCTTGTATTTTATTTTTCCCTCTGAGCTCCACTCATGATGTTTAAGGTTATATGTGCCAAAAACTGCCAATCTTCATGTTTTTTTGTGTTTGCATGACCATTTTCCAGCCTCTATTTATCCTTTAGAATTAAATAAAACATTTACTACTGTGCCTTTATGACTGATGACGTCTTAAAGAAAAAGATGTCCGGGCTTAAAACACTCCTTATAGCTTCAGCATGAATAGGAGGAGATAAACGACTATAGGCTGAACAGGTGGATAGATGTCAATGTGTTGGTTTTTGTGACATCACAAAAACCCTGAATTCAAAATGGCCTGCTTTTGCAGCTTAGTTTCCAAAAATGGCAACTGAATGATATATTTTGAAAGTTTTATCATACTTTTATTTAAAAATAGCAAGGATCTTCTGGTTTTCCACGATATGCGGCCTTTAATAAGTTGCAAAGGGGTGAAAATGATCACCAATGCAGATACATGCCAGTGCCTGCTGATAGATATGCCAAAGAAGCTCCTACAAAAGTGAGCATTAAACACAGAAAGAACATTTTGAAAACGATAGGTTGGTAGATCCGTGACGCAGAAAGATAAGCGGTTTGGAAAATGTGTGTGTGTAGGTAACACCCCGGGTCAAATGACATGTTTTGTTAATTTTCTACGTGAAAATAAGTTACACATCCTCCACAGGGAACATGCAGTATTTTTCTGCAAATTCACAAAACCTTGACATGGTGTAAAAGTAGTTGCCAGTAATTTGCTGTAATTTTACTGTGATTTTTTTAAAGTGCTCCTGTTTAGCCTGTATATTTATGGCCTTCAACTTACACATACATGAGCAGCCATTAAACAGAAGCCTTTCAGCTCTCAGAGTTGCATAATATCTGCTGCATGTCAATAAATAGCACATGCAACTGCTTGGTGGCCTCACGCTGTAGTACAGTAGGAACGCTTACTGTATTACATTTATATCTCACACAGTCAATACACTGTCATTATAGCTTACACTGTCATTACATTGCCACCAACATATCTTACACTGTCATTAAAGCTTTAGCACAACATAATCTTTGTAACCAGAAAACAAATCTGACATTTGGACTATTTGGACTATTAAGCTCCACCTAAAGAGTTTGGACGCCACTGGTTAAATTACTTGTTTTTGTTGATTTACTGAAAACAATTCAACACAAACAAACTTAAATATGGCATTTCTGCTAATGTTAGCGCACACATTTATTTATTAGTTGAATAAAAAAAATAGAAAGCACTATAAAATGTGCTATATCCTTTGAACAGGCATTTTATGCCTTATTTTTCCCTAAAATGTTAAATAATATCAAAAATAGCAAATAAACAGCGACTGTGCATTAACCACTTAACAATTCAGGTTTTTATCATACAAAGGCATATTATTCAGTAACTACAGGGACTTAAATGCAAACCTAAGCTATTCTGAGGTTATAGACGTGTGTAATAAAGCTGTAATAAAGTTTTGGGCCTGCCAGAGGGCCCATGGCTTATTAAGGGATTAAAATGTGCAGAAGTTTGTTCTCTGCAGAGAAACACTTTCACTTAGACAATCAACAAAATATGTGGGTGCACAAACTTTTGTATATCAGATATAATATAAAACATTTATCAAACTCGGCTTGAATGATCACCATCACTCTCAGCGGTTTCCCTGCATACATTTATTTTTCTACACCTTATGAGCGCAGCAGCTGCTCTTTACATTATGTGAGTGCTTTGTGATGAACGGACCAATAAAAATGCTCCAAAATTTTTTAAAATAAAATTGGAAAATTTCCTCTATTTTTAATATGGTTTTGTCAGGACGGCAACACTGTGTGGTTTCACGATAGAATGTATGGATTTATCACCTTTAGAACTGATGCACTGGTCAGAATCGATCGTATCGTTACACCCCTACTGATCACTGTACAGTCTAGACCTTTAAAGGGGAACTCCACTGTATTTTCGGAATTCCTGCATAATTAAATAGTTAAGGTATAAACAGAGTCATTCAGAGTGGTTTGGTGTGAAATGCTCTGTTCTAGAGTCAGAATTGTTCACAGTGGTGGTGATAGGAACCAGACGTCCACCTCTAAAAGCTCCCTCAGAAAGAAAGTTATTACACGAAATGGTAATGAAAACACTGCCTGATGCCTCAGACATTGTTTTGTGGTACTTTTAAAATAAGGCTTTGATCTGAAAAATTAAAATGTAAAATACATGCAGGACATTATAAAAAAAATAGACCCCAAAAAGTTTTCCACTATTTTCCATCATCAACATTCCATATAAACTCAGAAGACTCGTGTAGGTTCACTGGTGGTTCTGGATAGTAAATAAAATGTCTATATTTGTGTTGTAGTCATGGTGCCCCCTGGTTCCTATCACCACCACTGTAAAGACATCTGAACCATTTCACACCAAACCACTCTGAATCACTCTTTGATTTAAATGTGCTGAAATTTTGACAAATTGGTGGACCTCCCCTTCGAATCTGTAAGTAAGAAGTGAAGTTACCTGAACTTGCTGAACCTCTGCTGGTCAGCCTTGAACATCTGCCTCATGTTGAGGCTGGCAGCGTTGGCTTTGTACCATTGCTCCAGTTTCTGGAAGTGTGGGTCACTGGTGAGTCCCATCGTGAAGGCGCTGCTGTCCCACCACGCTGCTGCCGGGGAGTGACCGTCAGTGGAGGCGCTTCTGAAGGACGCCCTCTCCGAAGACCCTCTCAAACTGGGCTTGTGGGCGGGGCTACATGCTGGCAGGACTTTGTCCCCGCCCATTTTACTTCTTAATTGGGAGCTGAGGGCAGGGCTGCATACAGACAGCGCTCCTTTCTTAAGTACTGAGCAGGTGTTCCACTCTCTGCTGCCCCCTTCTGGTAAAACATTATCACTGCAGCTGAAAATCGTGATGTTAAAGGGCAGTTCTGCCAATTTTTCAAAATGTCTGTATAATTTAATGGTTAGAGCGGTTTGGTGTGAAATGCTGGGTTCTGAAGTAACTTAGTGACTCAGAATTGTTTACAGTGGTGGTGATGGGAACCAGACATCCACCTCTAAAAACTATTGCATGAAATGTTCATGGATGTTCATCACTGCCTGAGGCCAGAGACATTTGGTATTAGCATACAATCTATTTTAAAAAAGACATATAAGTTCACTGGTGCTTTTAAATAGCAGTAGTAGTAAATAGAATGGCTATATTTGTGTTGTAGACATCTTCATCTTTACTTTATTAGACAGATAGTCCAAAGCTGCACAAATAAAGCTTTATCTAAGCCTTACTTTCTGACTTATTGTGTTATTACTTGGTATGCTATCAAATATTAGCTTATTTTTCATACTGAGAATGTTATTTTCTGCAGATATACAAGAAAATCATTCAGCGTTTGAGTACTGAGCTTCAATACTGAGCTCAGTTTCAGTAGCCTCAAGGCAGGCCTGAACAATTTGGGGAAAAAATATATATCAGTGCAAGTTAAGTTGCAATGTACTGCTATAAATTCAGGTTCAGGCCTGTTTTTTGTCCACAAACCCTGAATGTGGTGCCCCAGGCTGTCACAACACATGGAGATTTGGTTGCCTCTGATTGGTCTAACTGAGTTAAATTTCAAACTTAAGACAATGTTGTTGACAATGTATCATATCTGTATCTGTAACGTCTCATATCTGTTGTTTACATTTATTTGGAAGGCTGGTGTTTATAATTATTTTTATTTTTGTTATTGTTTTTATTTATTTTGCTGTTATTTTAATTTACTTTTATTGCTATTTATAATCAGACTACTTACATTTATTTATTTTTAATTTATTGATTTATTACTATTACCATTAACTATCTATCTATCTATCTATCTATCTATCTATCTATCTATCTAGACTATGATTTTAAAAAGTTGCAGCTCTTGTGATTTTAAAATTTCACTCTTAAATTGCGATATTGATTTAAAAATGGTGACTCTATCAACTCTACCTCAAGTTTAGCTACATTTCATGTAAATATATTAACATTTAATACAATTTCATGTGTAAATATTTATGTTGTACATATATGACAGCATTAATATCTTGATGAATGTTTTTAATATTCATTTCATATATAGTATTAATATCAATATGAACACATATTACAGTAATTATGCAGCTTTTATTATGCTGGTAAAGCGCGTGTTTGCAGGTATTGCTGAAACCTGCTATAAATCGACTATATGTATGGAGAATAAGACACGACCCAAACTATAACCCCATAAACAATAAATCAGAAGCCCATTTTACTCCTCAGTGACTCTGTCGCCCCCTGCAGGACAGGAAGCTCCTTCATGTTCCGTCACTGACCGCTAGAGGGCAGAACAGCCCGCAGCTTCCACTCAGCACCACACAGCCTCTCACTGCTTTACTGTCTACCGCTGAATTAATTTGCTGAAGAGCGGAGTAAACGGTCTGACAAACGCAGCGCAGCGTTTTAACGCTGCGAGACTTTGATCACAGCATTTATTTATTTTCTGAAGTGTGTTTTTGTTGCTGTCACAAACGTCTTCAAAGGTCTCAGTGCTATGATATCTTTGTCTTATAGAATCTGTACAAAGTATGAAGAATAAAAAAACAAATAACAAAAATAAACGCAGTTTAGGGAACAAATTAAAAATACATTTCATTAACCTGAGTTTGCCGTACTTTTATTTTATATTAAACGTTTTTTGGTGCCACAGTAGGCTATGAGATTCTGACCTTACAGACTGTATTGAAAAAATAAATAATAAGAATAAACATAATGGAAAAAAATATTAAATGGAGGATAAAGAGGAATATAAATAAATAAATAGACCGAGTTCAGGTTTTTATGTTTTTATTTTGAAATATGTATATGTATGTCTGTATGTACATATCTAACAGATATATGAATGTATGAATATATGAATGAACGTGTATATATAAATATATATATATATATATATATATATATATATATATATAACACACACATATAGTTAAGAACTAAACTAGGTAGGTAACGAGGGTAGGGTAGGTAATGAGAGTAGGTAGTGTAGATAAATAAATAAATAAATAAGCATACAAATGGTGTTCGTAGTTTCGTATATTTAATATTACAATATTAAATTCCGTTTATTTATTATTTATTATTATTTTTATTTATTAATGTATATTCATTTACAAATAGTATACGTATTTTTTAAAAATGGAATCGAATAAATACTTGAAAACTTGTGTAACTGAGGGTATGTAAATAAATAAAAATACATACAAAAATAAGCAAATAGTCTTCGTATTTTTATAACAGATTTTTACATTAAATCCAATATCAAATTCCGTTTATTTATTTATTTATTTATTTATTCATTCAATCAGCTGTAGTGAAGCTCTTAGTTTCATACAAAAAAAAATTCTTGCCTTTTATAATCTTTAAAAACAAAGAAATCGAGTAAATACTGTAGAAAATAGATGAAACTGAGAGCTGGTAAATAAATATATCGCTAAATATATAAATAAACACAGAGAGCGGATATGGAGGCTCGTCATTTCCCTGTGTGTGTGTGTGTGTGTGTGTGTGTGTGTGTGTGTGTGTGTGTGTGTGTGTGTGTGTGTGTGTGTGTGTGTGAGAGAGAGAGCGAGAGAGCGAGAGAGAGAGCGAGCGAGCGCGAGAGCGAGCGAGAGCGCGAGAGAGAGAGGAGGGTGTGGGTCCCACAGCTGGTGAGTGATGCGATCAGCAGCAGCTCCTCTCAGCACCAACGCTGCTTTTTATCGACTAATAACCGGGACAGCGGGGACTACACGCTGTAAACGCCATCGCTACTGACGCCGAGCTCGCCCAGCGCGGACAGACAGGTTCGTTTCAGGCTCCGTTCGTGTTTTTACACCGTGTGTCGAAGCGGCGGGGCTAAACCGCGGCTAGCATTAGCTCGTGTTAGCCTGGTAGCTAACGCTGAGGAGATTCCCTCAGCCAACGGCTGCCCGCTGCGTAACGTACGACTTTTCACTCAGAGGGCGTTTAAACAGCACATTTTACCCGCCCGGAGAGCTCGAGGTGCATTTCCAGCGTTTGTCTGACTAAAACCGAGATTTTTATTGCTGTGTTTTTTTGCTTGGTTTCCTATTCGCCCGCTTCTCGTTCGAATTGTCCCGTTCCACCTTAAGTGGTGCAGCATTTACGTTCTGTCGCCTGAGGTTTAAGGTGGAACGGAAAAATTCGAGCCCGAAGGTGACCAGCCTTGTATATTTTTTTGCTTGGGAGCACAAACGTGGATTAGTCACGACTTGGTAAGCTAATTGAATCCGATTATCACAGTAAGTGTGCAGCAAAACTGGAATATGTGGTTTAGGAGCTGCAGCAGAGCTCCTAGCGGTCATTCCCAGCTCGCTAAACCGTATTTGCGCTTATTTAACCAGCGTCAGTGTCGCTACCTTCACTCCTTCCAGCTCGCTGGGTGGGTATGAGGTGCTCCTGTCGATGGGTCACATTGAAATGAAGTCTGTTTGTTTTTAAGCTGGACACGGAGCCGCAGGAAGGCAGTCTGGGGGACCACAGGGTTCAGTCAGGCAGCGAGACCTGTGTTTCATGGCTGTAAAGGGCTAACCGTGCAGATTTGCTGGAGAGTGGCTTGAATGCTGCTACGCGAGTTTCGATGAAACCGGGCTGGAGCAGACTGCCAAAGCTGCAGATGTTTTGTAGATCTGTGATCAGTGCTAGCGTTGTTGATCTGGAGCTATATGGCACACAAAACGACACAGCAGTCAGCCTGGGTCGTGTGACCTAACAAGAGGTCATATTTCTCTTCGGATTGCTCTGAATGTCCTAAAGTTTGACACCTGCTCTTCTAGTGTTTGTTCTGAAATGGTGAGATTACTCTTCTGGGAAGGCTGTACACTAGATGTCGGAGAGGATTTGATTGCATTCAGCCACAAGAGCATTAGTGAGGTCAGGTACTGATGTTGGATGGTCAGTTCTGGATCACAAACTCATCCCAGAGGTACTGTGTGAAGCTCCATCACTCCAGAGAACGCAGTTCCCCTGCTCCACAGCCCAATGCCGTACCACTCTAGTCCTTGCTTGGCCTTGGACATGGTGACCTTAGGCTGCTCCACAGCTTCCCATTCTGCTGGACAGTGCTTATCTGTGATACATTATACAAGCTGTGCACAACTGGACGCTTGTATCGGCAGTGGGTGCGACTTAAAGCAGCAGTGGTTGTTAATTAGAAGGGCTGTCTGAATACTTTTGGTTGTATTGTGTATCAGTGTTACTCCTACAGTCTGTCTTCGGTGTATAAATGCACTGAAGTCAACCTGGTTAGTTTAGAGTGACATTCAGGAGTCTAAAAGCTCTTTGGCTGGTAGCTGAAGATGTGAACTTGGCAGGTTATTGTTTCCGAATTGAATTCCGGTGACGTAACTGAGGAATGAGGAAACCGGTTGTGTGGTGACGTTGGAAGTAAACAAAAGCTGTCACTAGTTGTTGCCCCCCCCCACACCACTTTGAGTGCATGTGGGAGAAATTGTTTGAGTGATATACCTAATGTATTATATAAAACATGTTATATACATACACATATTAAATATGTATATTTATACACACACACACTTTTTTTAAATATACATATGTATATGCATATATGTTTTGTTGTTTTTTTTTGGTGTGTGTGGTTCAGTTTACTTATTTTGATTTTGATATTTACTTATATTTTATAAATGTTTTTTCTAATAAGCTTCTAAGAGTTTGGACCATTTTCTTTCTGTAATTATGTGGATGTGCCGTTAAAGCTCAGAATGCATGATGTAAAGTCTTTTGACAAATATTACAATTTTGAACTGCTGTGTAGTTTGGTTAGAATTTTATTTAGGGACGTGTGTCTGTGTCGACAGATAATTGCTTTAAAAATTCCTAATCGTTATTGGATTAGATTTGACTGATATGTCGCAGCAACATTTGATGACATTTATATTTTGTATTCTGGAATTTTATTCATTTTGCTACAGTTGTATCTCCACAGAAATCAACAGCATTTCTCCGTTGTGCATATTCGGGTAGATCAGTCTCAGTTTGGATGTTTTTATGGATTGGCACCAATAGTTACGTGAAATATCGGTGCATCCATGATTTATATCGTTTGTGAATCATTAAAATAAATTTTGCTTAGCTTAGATTTCCTGGTGAGGCGTTATGACTGTGTCAAAAGCCAAAAACACATCTAATGCACATTTTTTTCCATCTGAAAACTGCATCAGGACAGTTTTTTAGTATTGCAAAAGCAGCAGCATTTTTAAGGGATGTCACTCGTAACACAGCATGTAGTGTATATATTTGTTGTGACTTCTGCTGGTGACATTGAAATTAAAGGCAGGGGAAGTTATATATGAACTGGACGGTAGAAACGGACCGATTGCCGTTCGTGCTGAAAGGTAGCCGATACCGATCGAGGGCGGGGCTGGGTGGCACATTTAAATGCACAGAGGTGATTCTTTACGGCAAAACAAATAGAGGGACCCTTGTCTGCTCCTTCAGAAGCTCTGCCCTCCAAGATAATGGAAATGCATTACCAAGGTAGACAGCCTTTCTTTTTCATTTATTAAATTTTTTAAGATCTTTGTGGCCATAAAACACTTCGTAAACATTTTACGGACAAATGCCACGGTAGAACGTTAGAGCAAACAGTAACATAGGAAGTAACGTAGCTAATGTTAGCTAGGCTGTGGGTTTGCAAGCTGTCACCTCAACTGCTACTGCAAAGCTGACCACAAACGTTAGTGAACAGGACAACAGTACTGACCTACTGAGTCTGTGAAGCAGCAAAAATGAGTTAATGCTGCCCACCTGTGGAGAAACAGAGCAGAGTGGTTCTCTTTAAGTCTCTTTTCATGCCTTTAACTCTTTCAGCAGCTGAAGTCAGGTTCTTTTTCCAAGAATCCTGTTCCGCCTTAAACGGTGCAGCAGTAACATTCTGTTGCTTCATGTTAGCATAACCATTGAAATAACCAGAGCCGACGAAACCGGCACGGCTAACAGGACAAAACCGTCCTCCTGCTTTACGGATGGGTGTTTAAATGTGCTGAAAGGGCTGAGATACGATTGCTTTTGTAGCTCTGCGTCTTATATTTTTTTTATCTTATGCTAAAGCTGTAGGTCTTGAAGCTAATGCAGTGTAAGCTAAGCCAAAAGTAGTGCTCGGATGTTAATGTGCTATCAGAAACGAATCCTCAAATCGGCCACATATTTGGGCTGGAGATCGACCGATACATAGCTGATTGATCCTTCAGTCTCTACTTGATGGCTATAAATTAGAATAGAGATTCAGGAATAGCTCTAAATGCTTGTTTTTAAAGATGTTAAATAGATGCCAGTGTTTTAGCTTGAGTCGATCCCAGTCCACTTTTTTCCCTCACTTAATATCTTTTGGCTTCTTTTTGGGCTATTTTTGTGAAATATCACTTTACATTGCTGTGAATACAATGAAGAAATGTGATTTTTCTGTAGCGCTGTGCTCTTTTCTCTCGGTTTTAAATGCACTGTTTCTGCTAATGGACCAGAGCGAGTGAAAACGTATTTTGTGCATGATTAAGTTGCCTGTTGTTTGGGCAGCCAGAACAAAATAAGACTTGAAGCACTCACGTTTTATGTGCCCAGATTTAAAAGGACGCAAGCAAATATAAACGCAGTCAAAACTCTGTCGCTGCTTTAAAATACGTTCAGTCGGCGGATTATGTAAAGTGAAAGTGGATCCGTCTTAATGTAGCCTTTACCTGAACTATAAAAGTAGACATCCGTAGATTTTGTGTGGACATTTCAGTCTTTTTGTCTGTTTGTCTGACGATAATTAAGACGGCAGGAATGGGCGCGATGTTTAGATGTTGACGACTTACGACATCTAAACATCGGGCCTCATTCACCAATCAAACTTTTTTTTCTTAAATCTGTTCTGAGAAAGGTTCTAAGTGAGTGTGCATATTTACATATAGCAGTTAAACCATAAACCCATGCAACATGTTTTTTGCTGATATAATTTGCCAGATTAACAGTTTGCCTAGTTTGTTGTGACCTCAGTGATCATTTCACCCCATCAGCTTGTAGGATTTTTCCTCGGAAATGCGAAACACATCCTTGTTGTAAGTAGTGTAAAAGATTCCTTTGCTTTGGCTTTTAAAAGTAAAAAGAGCTTCTTTTTCCTCTTATTTCTTAGTTTAAAGCGCTGACGGTTTCACACGTCTAGGCAAAAAGTACCTTTATCTTTAGAAACAAACTGGGGATAAAGTTTGGATGTAAATACCAAACAAATCCCCGATGTAAACGGTTCGCAGATCCCCTCTCTGTAGCTTTAAAGCTCAACATTTTTTTTCCCTTTGCACTGAAAACAGAGCGAGAAGCTCTTGGCCGTTGTAGCGAGCCTGTAGAATTAGGCTTTTTGGCGACGCTCTCTCTGAGGTCATGTGGAATGTATTTCCTGTTTGGGTCCCTTCAGTTTGGGAATGAAAGAAAAAATCGTGACTTGCTGCTCAATTGATGGGAGCGCAATAATAATCTCTGAAAGAGGCGAATTGTCTTTTAAGTACGTCGTGGGGAGCGTGCGCATTTTTGGAACAAGGACAAGTTGACAATACCGCAGACCCACTGAAAGCTCAGGCATGCGGGACGTTTATAATGTGCCAGGAGTTTTATGGAGCTTCACACAGTGAATAAAATGTATAGTTTGGAGTGAGTATAAAGGAAAAGTGGGCAGATTTAAGTCGATTTAACGTTCCTTAGTAGTTTTAAATGTAGTGCTGATCTGAGTTCGGCTCCTGCTTTGCTGTTGGATCTGTTGGGTCAGAGTTTGTAGAATGCGAGTGAAGCCTGATGGAGGAATATGACTGTAGATGTTAAGAATGTAAGCCTGTTTGAAGCATCAGTGCTGCTCTTGTTACTTTCTTAAATGTGGTTTTCAGATACATTGGCCCGCACTGATCTGATGCAGATGGTTTGCTATTTCACGAACTGTCATATGAAATTAAACCCAGCCTGTTTGATCTTAGTGTGATAGGCTATGATTTTGATGATCTGTCAGATTAGCGTTATTTATAGTGTGTAACTGTGTGGCTGATTGTCTAGTTTGCACATGATAGTGATGCAGTAATTGTGGTAAAGGTGTCTTAGGCTGGACGTTGGTTGTAAACCTTCACTAAACCGGTTCTGTTCAGTGAAACATAAATTCTGCGCAACTTCGCAGTTCCATGAATTGGGTGGGCGATATGGGAAACATATCGTGAAAATGTCCAAGTATTATTATTAGATAAATCATAATTAATAACTACTAATATACTGATTTTTATTAAACATTTTACACACTCTGCTGCGCTAAATGCAACTTAACAGGACTAATTGTGCTCTCTTTGTAATGAAACTTGAAGTTGCTCAGTGCTCTTTAAGTACTGTGTGGCCACCGTATCTTCTGAGAAGCATATTGTTTATCATGATGGCGAAATTGATCGCGATAATGGTAAAATGTCATCATGTTGCTGAGCTCGGTCCATGAAGCAGGGCTGAATGATTTGGGGAAAATATCTAATTTGCAAATTTTCTGACCAATATTACAACAGAGATTTACATGTGTATTTTATATACATTAAGCTCCAGGACTTTTATTTTGCGAAGAAGAACAGCACATTCATATTTTTTCGTACGTGAGGCTTGAACTCGTATGTAGTATAGTGGCCAGACGTCCAGTTCATGTGCTTAAATTTTCCCGCTGTAAACTCGACAGCGAAGAATATTGCAGGATAATGTTTCTAAAAATTGTGGCTTTTGCAGTAGAGATGAACAATGTGGAGAAATCATTTAATTGCTGTTTTTCTGATTGATATTGGGCTGGAGATTTAGATTGTGATTAATATCTTTGCTTGTTTTGAGTTGGTTGTGTCTGATTGGTCTAACTCCTCCACAGGTGGTTGGTTAAGAAGCTCTCTGTTATTAGGTTAAATTTCCCCATTTCAAACTTAAGACCAGGCGCAACCGTCTAAGCGTTGGCCCTATCATCAGGAGATCGCGTGTTTGATCCCTGGTGATGCTACAGCCGTCTGTAGCCGGGAGTCTAAGAGAGCACAGTTGGCCTCGCTCTCTCTGGGTGGGTATGATGGCCCCTCCTTCTGCCCCCATCACTTAATGCGATGCTAGTCAGCGCAGGCGTCTGTTAGCTGACACAGCAGATCTGGCGGTTGGCGCTTTCCTCCGAGCGCGTTCGGCTGTCCAGTGACGTTGCGTGAGCGGCAGTTCGTAAAGATGCGGTGGCTGGTTTCACAGGTCTTGGAGGAAGTCTGTGTTAGCCTCGCCCTCCTAGCGCTGATGGTGTCGTGTGATTGGGGGAGTTCTAACTAGCGGGTGGAATTGGAAACGACTAAATTGGGGAGAAAACCGGGTAAAATTTAACACTTTGAAAAAGAGATTGCGGTATAATTATTTTCATCATGTTTATGTTGAGGAGGATCAGTAATTGTGTGGAGTGGCCTAAAATCTACTGTTACTGTAGCTGTGTCTTTTTTTGTTTTTAAAAACTCATGTAGTCGCAGTGAAAGACCTTGTAAGCCTTTGTCTATGTTTCTGTGCGTGGAAGGCTGATGATGCTGTAGTCGGTCAGCTTAATCCTACCCACCAGTAATGCCTTTAGTAGATATTACTTAACTTTTTCTATTCACAAAATGGTTAAAGTCGCAGCAGATAAGCAGGGAAAATATCGGCAGTGTAGAACCATTTCTTGGTTCCTAAAAGGGACATTAGACAAGTGATTTGTAATGACTGTATCGAGTGTCAAGAGGAGACACCTCTCGACAGGTTTGATATCACCTGAAAACGGCTTAAGGAATGGAATTCATCGCCAAGGATGATCAGCCGTTCTCTGTTGTCGAGGGCCTCTGATTTCATGGTTCAGACTGTGGCTCACACACTGTAATCATTTTAATACCTTTATTTTATGTAACTTTTTTGTTTATCGTCAGCTTTTGATGGTTTTCTATTTCTCTTTCCAGCCCAGTGTGTTTTGAATTTTGGTTTTGGCAATTATTTTCATTTCGGTCGATCACTAATACGGAATAATTGGAGGAGTGGAATAATTAGATAGTATGAATAATTAAACCTGGAAATAGTGCAGACCACTGGTCAATCGATGTCAACCCAGCATTGTCTCACAATGTCTCTGAGGTCAGATGACCATCTTATTTTAAAGAACACAGAAAAAAACACACTGCACTGTCAGAAATAAAGGTTTTGTGCAGGTACATTTCTCGTTCATCAAAGTACAAACAGTGTAAATCTTCCCTCAACAGGTACTACAGTGGTTTTATGGTCCAATTGTGAACCTTAAATACGTTTTATCAGGTGAAAAATACGTATTTGTACATTTGTTTTAAAACAGAACAGTAAAATAAAAGCCTGGAGACGAGACGGGGTGTGTGGAGTCAGTACAGCTTAGAACATATCATTTCAGTGGATTATGGTTCAGTTATGTTCCCTGACTAAAGGTACTGAGATGGAGCCTTGAGGGTTCCACCCCAGTGACAGTTTCGTACCTTTATTTCCGAGAGTGTAGCTACACAGAACTCACATAGAACTCAACACAGTAAAATGTAAAGAAGAGCCTGAGGCTGCTCTGCTGTTCCTGCTGTTGTTAGTGTTTACTCTTAGTGCTAGATCTCCAAGAGAAATCATGTGACCTAACGAACTAAAGAGAGCTCCGCCTACTTTCACACTTGTGCGATGGGAAACGGATGCAGATACTCAAGAAGGATACAGAACGTGGGTTCGGATTTGTAGCCATACCGTGCCGAACTGTACTACACGGTAGAGAAACACCTTTAGGCTCAATTGCACTGTTTACCACTGTTATTTTGCACAAGGACACAAAACTTCAGTCTTTGTTTTTTAATTAAATCTTAGTTTTTCAGCCAAACCCGTCTGTCCAGGGTCGAGTCCTGACCTCAGAGTTGAAAATCATAACTAATCTATAATGTGTGCTGTTACAGGCCTGATTCCTTTACATGCAAGTGGTTTGTATGTGGACACTGTCTGCGTGTCTGTGCACGTATGTGTTTTTTGCTGGTCAGGGCAGACAGACAGACAGACAGACAGACAGATGTGCCCTCTAACAAAGCATTCCAGTGTTGTTCGGAATATCTCACTCTCACTCTCTCCCCCTCTCTTCCTCTCTCTCTCTCTCTCTCTCTCTCTCTCTCTTTCTCTCTCTCCCTCTCCCCCCCCCCGTCTCTCTCCGTCTCCCTCTCTCTCTCTCTCCCTCCCTCCCTCTGTCTCTCCCCTCTCTCTCTCTCTCTCTCTCTCTCCCCTCTCTCTGTCTCTGTCTCCCCCTCTCTCTCCCTCTCTCCCTCTCTCTCTCTCTCTCTCTCTCTCTCTCTCCCTCTCTCCCTCTCTCTCTCTCTCTCTCTCTGTCTCCCCCTCTCTCTGTCTTCCCCTCTCTCTCTCTCTCTCTCTCTCTCTCCTCTCTCTCTCTCTCTCTCTCTCATCACAGTTCAGAATGTCACAATGGAATCTTTTCATGGGTGGGTGGGGGTGGTGGGGGGGGGTGTTGTAACAAAGACCAGATTAGGAGTTCTGCCTCTTGTTTCATGTTTCTTTTTTTTTCTGCCCCTTGCTGCGACGTGGAAACGGACGAAACACGGAGTAAATGAGTCATCTTATTAGATTAACTCTACCGTTCTTTGTGGTCTTTTTTTCCTGATTGCAGGGGTGGGCAGTGCGACTATTCGTTATCGTTATCATGGTAAATTGCGCCACAATGCGCTTTTCTAAATATGGAATGGGTGTTACTTGTACTTTTACAGCACTGACCAGCTAGATCACAAAAAACAGATTTAGACTATAGATTATAGAGAGCCTGAAAACAACCACCAGTGTATAGTAGCTTGTTATGCTCAACATATGCTGTTAATTTTTAATTATTATTAATTTTTTCAACTGTCGTAATAATGGGGGTGTGCGATATGGCGAAAATATATTACAATACCAGTAGTGCTACTGTGCTACATTAAATCCTGTTAAGCAGGTAACAGCCTCGAAACACCCGTCCGTGCTCTTTCACTCGCACCTTGGCGGATGTGTTCTCCCGGAGGTTGTAACTTGTCGGAAGCTTTGCGACCTTTGAGGCCGTCTGACACCTTCAGACTGATGTTGTTGGAAAAACAGGTGCTACCGGATGGAGCCTTAATTATTCTCAGGTTAAAACTTCACCTTCACCAACTGCCTTCCATCACCACACGGCACTTGTGTGATAGTTGCTTTCAGCCAGTGCTGTTGGCTACTCGTCTGTCAGTGTTGTCAAAAATGAGACATGACTGATAGGATAGATTGACCGATATTGAGCTCTCATGGATGAACGTCGAATTTTCTGAATTTTGATCGTTCATTTCAAGCTTTCAAGAGTTTCACTGTTGACCCAGTAGAGGTGGGCAAGTTTTCACGATATCACAGTATCACAATATTTATTTTTTCTTTTTTTGGAACAAACTAGTGCCACATTTTACAAAATATCAACAAACTACAAATCCAGTGATTTTGTATTTGACATTTCACTCTGTGCCGCACAAATCCAAGTAAACAGGACTATTTAAACTCACTTTAACGTTCCCGGAGGTTTCCGTTTCGTTCTGATGACTCACAGCTCGGCTTCACCCAGAATGCGTTCACACTCGCTGTACGAAGGGCACGTTATTCAACCATGGCCACTTCTTTGGTCCGCGTCATTGATTTCTTCAAACTTTGCTTTCAGACTTTCAGGTAGTCTTTGGTGCAGCAGCCTCGTTTTCCTACAGCCACGTTCGACCATTTCTTTCAAAGTCTCTTCTAGTTTTTTTAACAGAAACACCCCAGATGTTTATAAGGTCTCAGGAGCATGAAAGTACAGGGAGATTCACTTGAAAGAGGCCCTGAATATTCTGATGTAACTCCCGTTAGGATGAAGCAATCTGAACCAAAAAAATACACTGCATACCTTGACGTCTGTGTAATCGACTGCATTACGTGCGATGCTGGAAGTGATTTCCGTTTTCTGCCAGACACATGAAGGGGTACGGGGTTATGCACCCGGAAGTTGCAAACAGAGGTTAAATGTTGCGATGCCTGTCCGGCGCCTACCTCATCGCTCCGACGCAGGGGCCTGTTCGAAACTCTGTATACCGAGTTGTACCGAATTGTTTGGTTCAGATTGCTTCGTCCTAGAGAGAGTTATTACAGAATATTCGGGGCCTCTTTCGAGTGAATCTCTCTGTATAAAGAATGTGGAGCTGGATTGACATAAAAGTCGCATGTATTCCGATCTGGCTGTTCATACTCAGCATTGCAGCATATCGGAAACGTCTCGGATTTTAAAGTGTCCCAAATCGGAATAAAAAATGTCAGATTCAGTGTGTGTTTGCTGTTCACACTGACACACAGACACACATCTGTGTCACATATGAAGAAAAAGACCGGATTTAGGCCAGTTTTCCCTGCCGTGTGAACAGAGCCTTACAGATGTGACACAGAGAGTTTTGTCCTCTTTATGATTGTAATGCAGCCTCATTCACGAGTTTCTGTGCACATTTCAGTCATTGAATTTAATTCAGCAGCTGGATGTAAACCTGGCTGCTGTGGCGCAACAGTCAAGTGAAAAACGATCCCATTTGCTTCCCTGCCAGAAAACAGAAACTTCTCAGCTTATCTTAAAGAATGCAGGAGGTAAGTAGTATATAAATGCTGTTAACAGTTGAGTACCTTCACTTTGGAAAATACACATAAGCGAGACTTAATCTGCTTTTTTACGAGCTCTGTGTAAATCACTCTGGGAGGCTTTCATAAACGTCGCTGCAAATTGCTGCCTTTTCTTCTCCCTTTGTTGCCATTTGTTACACTTTAATTAGCCTCACGCTAATATTGTTACTCTTGCGTTTGTTGTAATTAGTCTACAAAAGGAACCAGAAATGAATTACTCCATTTGTGTGGCTTTTCACTTTTGTTTTCCTGCATTTGGTCCAAGTCATTGTGTTAATGGAAAAAATATAACCTGCACATGTGCTGGTATCATTTTGAAAGGTGGCTCTGCCACAAGGATGATGTACCTTGTACTCGGCTCACGGTCTTGATCCTTGGATAGGCTTAAATCATGTAATCTGATCTCTGTCTTGGCCACATTGTTTGCTGCACTGTACATTGCAACTGTCTGCAAAAAGAAACCTAATATTAAGTACACACAGTTCAGTCCAGGCTGCGTGTTGGACTACAGTGTTGTTTTTGTTGGTGCCCGGGGCTACACGATATAGATAAAACATCAGTAATGCAATATGGAGCCCCAGTGGGACGAATATGAACTCTCAGTATTGTAATAAAACATTTATTTTCGAAGGAAACAATAACAGTTAACCAATAATGCATTGCGCAGCACAAGTGGCTACAAACCTGTGAAATGATTGTTTACTGGACATTGATTTCTTTCATACTTATTTAGTGTTTATAATTTAAGCACATCAGCTCATGGAAAGATTAATCCCATGCAGTATGTGTTGTGTCGACTATCAATTTAAATACCCTAATTATTTTGATAATTGATCAATGGGTTTGAGTAATTTTTTAAGAAAAAAAAGTAAAAATTCCCTGATTATTCCTTCTGAATTTGAATATTTTCTGGTTAATTTACTCCACTGTGAAACCAAACTGAATATCTTTGAGATGTGGACCAAAAAAAGGACGTTTGTGGACGTCATCTTGGGCTTTGGAAAACACTGATGGACATTTTATAGACCAAACAGGTAATCGATTAATCGAGGAAATAATCAAAAGATTAATCGACAATGAAAATAATCGTAGGTACAGCCCTAAAGTTATAATTTTTTATTAAATTAAGTTTGTTTTTTTTTCTTTTTAAACGTGGAACAAATGTTTAAGTTCGGTGTTGTTTGTAAACAGTGTTTAGAGACACATAATTTATTCTCCAGTCCACAGAGTCTATATATGAAATCTAAGCTGCCTGTTTTGAATTCATTATATTTGTGATGCAATTAAAAGCCAACCCATTTACATACGTCCTCCCATTCGGCCTGCAAGCACAATACAGGGCAGCCAATCAGAACAAAACTAATCTACATATACCAGTCTTTTCCTTTAACACTGATATACACCGATCAGGCATAACGTTATGAGCACCTCCTTGTTTCTACGCTCATTGTCCATTTTATCAGCTCCACTTACTATACAGGTGCACTACATAGCCCCCTTTTACCCTGTTCTTCAGTGGTCAGGACCCCCATGGACCCTCACAGAGCAGGTACTATTTGGGTGGTGGATCATTCTGAGCACTGCAGTGACACTGATGTGGTGGTGGTGTGTTAGTGTGTGTTGAGCTGGTACAAGTGGATCAGATACACAAACACTGTCCACTCACTGTCCACTCTATTAGACACTCCTACCTTGTCAGTCCACCTTGTAGATGTAAAGTCAGAGACGATAGCTCATCTGCTGCTGCACAGTTTGTGTTGGTCATCCTCTAGTCCTTCATCAGTGGTCACAGGCCGTGTTGGTTTCCGTATGGGTTAGTGGTCAGTGATATGGCAAAAGTATATGATATCATGACACTTTGGCTTTTTTCTTGATACATGATATGCAAGGAATTAGTTATATCTGAGGTTTGAGGAGGAAAAAAAACAGTAATGCCACATTTTAAAAAACACGGTCAGTCTTTGAGCACTGTTGTGGTATAATATGACCTCATTTATTACAGTGCCGATAAATATGATCATATTGCCCTCGTCTTGTATCAGTCACAACATAAAAACATACAACCTAAAGATTGTAAACCATACTGAGCCCTTATTAGCCTTAATGCTCAGACATTGCCTGTATTTAATCATGTTCTACATAAAGTTTAAGCGCCCGATGCTAATCATGAGCATTGAGTCTATAGAGTGTTTGTGTTGGATTGTTCGTGCTCGGACGTTTCGTGCTTCAGTGGAGCCATTACTCATGCGTTTTCCTGAGTCAGCCAAAGGCATAAAGGGGGGAAATAGTTTTCTTGAAAGTCAGAAGTGAAACACGCTGGGTTTTGTAATTGGCAGGGAGTGAGGAAATGTTTTTAGGCTAAAGGTTTCTACTGCAGGATTAAGGATTTCCTAATTTGCGGAAATGTGTTTTGGCTTCTAGGCCAGAATATCGGCCTAGTGTTAAAATTAAGCAAATTTTCCATCACCCCAGAACTCGGGCTGCGTGAGATATTGCCTCTGAATCGTTGTCACGACAGCTGTTTGTGGGGCACTAACATGCAGAAGTGTTTAGTGTGCAAATGAGTCTCTGACCAATCACGTAATGTTTTATTGTTCTCTGTGAACATCCTAACCCAGCACGTATGTGTTTTGTGTGTTTTGAGGAGTTTGCATGATCCGACTAGGGCCGTAACGATTATTCAGTTAAAATTTATTCCTCTGTAAGTGAAGTTACAGTTAAAAATGTATACGACATTGATGAATCAGCATTGATTAGTTCAAAGTGTGAATGATACAGTGTCTGCAGGTCATTATAAAGCTGCCTTTAATGTGTTTTCAGTATATTTCAGTCACAAAATTTATCGGCTCCAGTACATTTTGCCTGTCTTGGCCTAACCAGCATATCGCTGCTGTCTGAAACCTCATATCTGCAGTTTGAAAATGCCTGTTGACCTTTACATTGTGTGTAAATTTCTTTAAGGATGGACCAATAGAATCGGCCCAAAACGACTTGGAAAAAAGTCTGGTTCCATTGACTTACATTAAAAGTAAAGTAGGTTTTTTCCTTCTCCTGTAAAGTTTTGGAGATACGAGATTTTCTTCCGACAACAGCGATTATACTGCCTTAATTCCTTGTCTGGATGAGCCATTTCTATATTGCAAGAGTAATAAACTACCCCCCCGCCCTCCCCAAATATTAAACATTGGCGTCTGTCTGGGTTGGACTACAGCGTATTGGTGGGGTGGGAGTAGAAGGGGGTCGCTCCTCGCCATTCAGTTTCCGAGGTAACCAGCACAAGCCTGTCCGCTCGGCTACTTTCTTTGCATGACAAATTTTCCCAGAGGAGCCCAACCAGTTGTTGCTTTATGGTTTCTCCTGACTTGTGAAAATCTTGCAGGCGTGTGAGACGAGTCGGTTTTGCAATTTGGGCAACTTCTCCATAACTACAAGAGAACTTTGAGAGAACTTTGAGAGAACTTTGAGAGAACTTTGAGAGAACTTTGAGAGAACTTTGAAAGAACTTTGAGAGAACTTTGAGAGAACTTTGGAGTGATCAAAGTTGAAAGTTGGAGTTATCTTACATATATCGTTAACAGTGGAATCAGATCGGTACTGAATTGTGCTGCGTCATGTAGGATTTGACTTAATCTATCGAGAACCACGCAAAAAGGAGGTTTATTGTGATTATGAATGCCCAGAACAAGCGGTTATATCGGAATCATATCGATATTGGCAGATATTTGCTTAACCCTCTATTGCACCATGTTGCCTCAGGGCAACAAACTCAATTTCCTCACTTTACAATAACTTTATACGTGTTTAAAGACAATAATAAGATTAACAATAAAGGGAAGAGTTTGCAGAAATATGTTTGTTGCCTAGAAGCAACATTATGTGATAGTGGACTGGATTTAGCAAGTCACAAGCCAGGCCTCACCACTTCAGGGAACACGGCTCTATACCATTTCTTCCCATTGTTGTGTGATGTTACCTCATGGCAACAAACTCCAAAAGGACCCCTGCACACTTAGTATTTTATTTTATTTATTTTTTATTTAATAATTGGGTCGAAAAAAATAAATCGAGGACCATTTTTTTTAATTCCTCGTGCAGTAGAGGGTTAAAAAAGATCAACAGTAGACAGATTCGACAGACGTTTCAAGCTGATATTTGAAGACGGTTCTTCAAGGGTTCTTAAGTCAAGAAAATGGTTCTGTATAAATTACAAAGATTTAAGGGTTCTTTGCATGGTGAAAGGGTTCTTTAGACTGATGGAAAATGTGCTGTAGAGAACCTTTTTGATAAGGGTTCTATATAGCACCAAAAAGGGTCCCACTATTGTAAAAGGCCACTATATACTATATAGAGCCTTTTTTGCTAAGAGTGTAGTTTATTATAGTAGCATCACATTTTAAAAATGCTATCAAAAACTATGAATCTAGTTATTTGTATTAATCATTTCACTGCACTAAATTCAATTAAACAGCACTAATTATGTTCTCATTTCGATCAAACATACAGCTGGGAAGTGTTTCAGTACCGACAGTTTCCACGATATGCTCAGAAAAGCGTATTGTGACATCTTGTGCTATAATTAATCGCAGTAGCCATGAATATTGCTATGTTGCCCAGCTCTGTTTTAGCAGCATTTTTGCTGGACTGAGAAGCTGCTGTGTGCTTTATGTGCATTTGCTATGATCTTGTTAGGGTTAGAACGCAGTAGAACATTCGTCTGTGTATTGTCCTGTTATTCCTATTTCAAATCTGATGCTTATTAACAGTGAAGGGACATCTCAGAATAATTTTTAGGCTGTACCACCCACTACTGCCCTGCAGAAATGAATGTCGTATTTCTGATCCTTCTTTGCTGATTCAGCTTAAATTTAGTCGCAATTTCTGCGTTTTTAAATGTTTTTGGCAGAAACACTGATCAGCCATAACATCTGACCACCTCCTTGTTTCTACACTCATTGTCCATTTTATCAGCTCCACTTACTATATAGGTGCACTTTGTAGTTCTACAGTTACAGACTGTAGTCCATCTGTTTCTCTGATACTTTGTTAGCCCCCTTTTACCCTGTTCTTCTGGATCATTCTCAGCACTGCAGTAACACTGACGTGGTGGCGGTGTGTTAGTGTGTGTTGCGCTGGTCTGAGTGGATCAGACACAGCAGTGCTGCTGGAGTCAGTGTTACTGCAGTGCTGAGAATGATCCAGAAGAACAGGGTAAAAGGGGGCTAACAAAGTATCAGAGAAACAGATGGACTACAGTCTGTAACTGTAGAACTACAAAGTGCACCTATATAGTAAGTGGAGCTGATAAAATGGACAATGAGTGTAGAAACAAGGAGGTGGTCATAATGTTATGGCTGATCAGTGTATGTGAAAAACACTGGATATCATCATCAGGGGGCCGCTTGACGTAACGGCGTTTAGATAAGTGTTTGCGTAATTTTAAATCGTAACTGTCATAATTTTACCGTCGTAATGCTGAACGTTATTAGACCTTTCCCAAAAAGTCTGAAGACATCTGTGCTGAGCTTGCTAAGAGACACAAAGACGAATTCTTACTTTTGTTTCTTCTAAAAATAAACGCTAACGGTGGTCCGGTCACGAAGGCCGTGACCTTCACACGCGCTCTTTAGGAGTGTATTTCCGACTTCAAAAGACTTTTGTTGCCAAATTTGCCTGGGCATCCGAAGCTTCTCAGTTTACGAGTGACATCATTCTCTTTAACATCCTGCCTGGTTCATTTTTATGAGAGCGAATCTGAAAAAGGTGCTGCTTTTGAGGGATTCGGGTTTCTTTCTCTTGCCTGGATTCTGGTGTTGTTCTCTCCACGGCTCAGATATAACGGGGCTGCGAGTGCTGTTATTGTCTCCTGTATCTGCCAGACACCAAATAGAACTTTTAACCACAGCAGGCCTCAGTGAGGGAGCCGGGAGGCTAGAACAGCAGCCCCCTCCGAACCCTGAAATACGCCACGTGAGTCTGAAATGTGAGCTGCGTTCGCTTTTGGCCCGCTGCTGAAATGGAGCCTGTTTTTTGAGGCTGCTGCTGAGGCTCTGAATGCGAAGCTGTTAGAGTCAGGAGGTCACGTCGCGTCTCCGGGGCCTGTTCATGTGCTCGACTCATGATCCACAACTGCTGTCTGGTCAACCAGTTGTAGAATTGCTGTGCTGTTGTATGTGTGTGTGTGTGTGTGTGTGTGTGTGTGTGTGTGTGTGTGTGTGTGTGTGTGTTTACATCTATCAGTCTATCTATCTATCTACCTACCTACCTACCTACCTATCTGGGCTTGCCCTTCGTAGACCTTAAATGTTGTAATGATCGCCGTTGGAGAGAGGGCTTGATTGGTGAATATTTTACCAAAATACCTCTAATAATGGACATGCCAATAATTAAGTGGGCAAAAACAAAAGAAAGCTAATTACTTCATGGTGTGGTATTAATATTGGACACAAAGAATCATTATACAGTATACAGTAAATGACTGTTCAGTAAGTGAATAAATACGATGTCAAATGACACGTTTTGTTGATTAGCACATCCTTCTGCATAGTTTAAAGTACAATTACTGTTTATTTGCTAACATAATGCGAGGAAAAAAGTAAAATATAAAATGTGGCCTGTGCAAAAGTTATGGCACGTATCTTGCATTATATATCACAAAATATTGTATTTTTTTACTAAGCAAGTAACTAAAAAAGAAATAAATTCAGAAAAACTCAGTAATTAAGTCCTCCTTGTGGAGGATGTTGGTTTATTTTGACCAGGAGAGTTCAAACTGTACACGACTGTAAGCTCAAAGTGTTGCTCTTATGAATTGTTCAGTAATAGATGGTTCTCTTTAGCCTAGCTGACTGTAGACGGTTGCTATTTGCATTCTTTTGAATGTCCTCTTCTCAAGTTACCAACAGTCAGTAAAACTGTAGACAGCATAAAATGAAAAAGCTGCTGGTTGAAGTTTTACTTGTTGGATGTGTAACAACTAACCACGTAATAGCTTGAGCGCAAAATTCAACCATTTCATTCATTTTCCCATGAACACTCTGAGCTAATAGGGTTTTTCGGTACCAGCACACACACCTCGACTTCGACACTGACTCTGATTGACACTTGTTTTCAGATATCTTTTTTTAAATTAAAAAAACAAAAGTGGGTGTGGCCTAGGGCTGGGCGACATGACTTTTATCTTTATGATAAATTATGATAGATTATCACAAAATGCTTTTCTGAGCATGTGGATCTCATCAGTGCTTAAAGAACACTGAATAACAACATTTAATTATAAAGTGAGCCTAATTAGGCCTGAGTAATTGGATTTAGTGCAGTACAGTTTATAAAACATTGAATAGAAGTCATTGTATTTGGAAATGTAGTATTATTATTATTATTATTATTATTACCGTTATTATTATAGTATTTTTTTATCTGTGGCACAACAAATTCTATTTCGTGACCGTGTCTAAGGCGACGTTTACACAGCAGGTAAAAGTGGCCCAAATCTGATTTTCTCACCAAATCCGACTTTTTTGTTTTGGCTGTTCACATTATCTTTTAAATGTGACCTCAGTGCGACATCAGTCTGAACAGATCAGCTCCTAAACCGACCTGCATGCGCAAAAGAACAGAGCTTCACGTGGCTCGTCCAGATATAAACAATCAGGACAGCCAGCGAACGCCAGTCGCTCCCGCAGCTTTCAGTTTCGTCTTCGCCAGCATCACATGAGCTATTATAAAGTTCCAGTGGTTGACAGCTGGACTCTTCACCCATGTGTTCAAGTTCGTCGTAAAAAGGCCGTGTTATTCGGCCACTTCTTTGGTTCGTGTCCTCGGATTCTTTAAACTATGCTCTGACGCTGCAGCCTCGGTCTCCTCCGGCCGCGTTCGACCGTTTCGTTTAAAATCTCCTCGAACACGGAGTGGCTTGAGTCTCTTCTAATGTTTTGGTACAGAAACATCAGACTAAATGTTTGAGTCTCAGCAGCGCGACATTATGACGAATGTCGCATGAATTCCGATCTGGCTGTTCAGACTGAGTCGCATTGCCGCAGGTCAGATACGTATCGGATTTCAGTACCACATATGAAAGCGTCTCAAATCAGAATTGAAAATGTCAGATTGTGTTTGTTGCTGTTCACACAGACACACATCTGTGTCACATTTGAGGACAAAGATCGGATTTGGGCCACTTTTACCTGCTGTGTAAACGCAGCCTAAAAGTGTTGTGATATATGTTGGCCATATCTCCCTCCCCTAGTGTGGCCTAAACCAGAAATGGGTGTGAGGTGCTGGAAGTGGGTATGGTTGCTGACTGCAGGCTAATTAGGAAGCGCTAACACAAAATGTAATTTAGACAGACAGATTTTAGAACTGGTGTGCTTTCTGGCACATGGATGCTGATCAGTCTGACTGTGTGACAACGACAGTTCAAAAAATAATCATTTTTATTTT
The DNA here is from genome assembly GCF_904425465.1 of Colossoma macropomum. Classification (NCBI taxonomy): domain Eukaryota; kingdom Metazoa; phylum Chordata; class Actinopteri; order Characiformes; family Serrasalmidae; genus Colossoma; species Colossoma macropomum. The sequence continues at coordinate 1,268,373 of NW_023494798.1, forward strand.
CCAGACCTGCTCAGAAACAAAGCATCCGTAATTCCGCTTCGCTAGAAGCGACACTACAGCTGAAGCTGTGCATGATCACTGTTTATGAATTTGGTGATGGTTCCGTTACAGGGTGGTGTTCGTGTATCTCTGAGATCTTGTCAAGCTTAAAGACCGGTCTGTGCTTTGTCATTAATCTGTACTGTGTTTTTGTGTTCATCACCCTCTCAGGAAGCTCACTCTGTGTAATAACACTGCCGTACTGACCGTGTGTTGATGTAGAGAGAGCAGTAGTCTGTAAGACACACACAGCTGCTTATTGCCACTCATGCTTGCTGAGCTTGACCTCTGCCCTGTCTGCTCTTGCTGGGAAAGCCCATAAATACTCTGAAATACTGACACACTCCAAAGCTGACCTGCTGCTCTTATACACTTTAAACTCTTCTGAAAACCTCTCACCCCAGTCTGGTCTCGTAAACGGCAAAAGGCAGTATCAGCGGACGCTGAACTGAAGGTGGTGAATTAGCTACATTTTAAAATTGAAGTGGAAACCACTGAGCTTCTGCATTGGTGTTAATCAGCGTAGCCTTTTGTTCCAGCAGTAGCGGCCATGTGTGCGTGACGTGCAGTTTCAAGATTTGAGTCTATTTTTGCAACTTTTCCGAGAATAGGACAAATCAGTGTTGAGTCACACAAAAAAAAAACATACTTTTTATTTCAACGCAGTTTGGGCTGCATTGATGCAACAGGATTGATTTATTTACCCAAGATAATGGAAGAAAAACTTCCGGATATTAACGGAAATTCCCAGGTCAATGACTTTTCAAATTAGTGTGGTTAATTTTTGCCGTAAAATCATGAACGTGCACCAGCTGCACATTGCTTTATAAGGGTGTTTACCCGCTGCACTTTCAAGAACAGCAACTGACCCAAACATGGACCAACGGAACTCACGGTTCCGCTTTAAATCCTAGTTCTTTTCCCACCTGCTTAAGAGACAGCTGGACAGTCGTTTATAATAACTACGATTCACTATTAAATGGTCTTTTTGGTCACTCTAAAGCAGGGGTGTCACACTCAACCAGTAAAAAGGGCCACATTTAAAAAATCTGAAATCTGTGGACCAGAGAAAAAGTGTTTTTATTTTATGTTCAAAATGTGCAAAAACCTCAACGGTAAAATACAGACACTTGTAGTAGACCTTGAAAGATTACATGGACACTTAAAGTAATCTAAATGTAAACGTCCCCAGGAGCTCAGTCTTTTAAACCTACCTGTTTGCTTGAACTGGACACCTGGCATCCTTTCATTGCTGTACGTTCATCATAACTTGGGCTCAGTTTCCGAGCTGCTGGCATTAAGGGGTTATACTGGTTGAACTGAAGCTGAAATGCATTGTGGTGATGTGACTGATGTGGGATTGTGTAGAATTGAGGTGTAACCGCTGTCCCATAGGCTGTTGTTGGGGCAGGAGAGTCGGAGCACATTACGTTGCAGTGCATGCTGGGGACTGTAGTGCAGCACACTGTGAAACGGGCTAAAAATAATAGAAAATTTAAATACTTTTGCAGGCCGGATAGGATTGTGTGGCGGGCCTGATTTGGCCTGCATGGGCTCTAAAGCGTCTTAGCTAATTAGTTACCATGCTTGCTAGTTAGCTTACTCTGTTGGCTGATATGCTGCTTTGTTCTGAACTCTCATTTAAGCAAATGTCTACGTTTACACAGAATCAGTTGACGAAGCCGCTAGCATAAATGCTAACAGTATTAGCTTCTGTCGCCTCATGTTAAGCTCTCTACAAAGTAATAATGCTAAAAATAGCAGTCAACCCGTCAGCGCACTGTCCTGGTTTACGTTCTGGTGCTCTTACTGGTTGTGCGATGCTGCTTGGCAACTTCATCTGGAAGAGTAAATGATTCTCTAAATTGTTGTTGGCTTCAGCCGCAAGTGTTGCCAAAGACGGGATCCTTCAGTGAGATTAATACATTTCACGTTACAACCTCAACACAAGATTTGACCATTGTTGCTAATGCGGTGTTTATTTTTTAATTTATTGCAAATTGTGCCGTAAATAAAGCTGCTTCAGTTCTGACCGGATGCAGGCTATCCAGCAGACGTTCAGCCGACCATTATGTTTACAGGCTTTCTGATTTGGTCTGTGGCCTGGGTTAGGGTTAGGGTCAGCCTGCCCCTAGAAACATGTACACAGTCTGCTTTGCAGAGGTGAGTTCTTACAGAAAACATGACAGTTACAGCCGTCTTCGGCATGGGTTCTATTTTAGATCATTAGGTAGTTTTTTCTTTTGATGAACATGTTCCAGTTTTTGATTTGTAACAAAAAGTTGAAAATGTTTCTGCATCCCTTTTTATGATGAATCACCCAACAAGGACGAGACCTACAGCGTTTAATGGTGTTTTGTTTATTGGATTCAGAGACGAAGGTGTCTGGCCAGGTTTTAGCTCAGCTAGACAGCAGCGATGATGTTAGTCTCAGCCCCTCTACACTGAGAGTGAGGACGCGAAGCTTCAACAGTCACAGAAAAATAACAAAAATAACCTGTTTGCTAATTTCTCTTTGTAGAAACGCTGCTTATCTCTTACTTTCTACTTACGGTGTCTTACTTCTGTCTTCAGCTCACTTTGTAGAAGTAGAGAGTCTTTGCAAAACTGTAGCTGAGAGTTCTTGGACTAATTATGCAGCCTTAGCAATGTGAGTATGATGTGGTGATTTTTATATCCAGTGCTGGGAAATAATGGTGAAGAACTTCAGTAGTGGTTCTAGTCAGCTGGTCTTTATTTCTTGGTATTTTAATTTGTATTATGTATTTTCAGTGCTGCAGTTAAAATGTGTATTACAGTTTGTGTCCAGTTTCCTTTCAGGCCTGAACTGAAAGCTCAGTGTAGGTTTTGTTTTCATATGATGTGGGACTAAACTTTAAAATCAGCTCAACTTGTACTTGTACTCATTTTTGCCTGGTTAAACAGTAATCAGTGACCCTCTGTGTCTGAAAATTGTCAGAAATGCCCAAGAGTGTTTGAGTTCTGTTGGGGTCTTTCCACAGTGGTTTCTCATATTGCAGTTTTAGGTGCATCCAAACATATAGGTGGTGAAAATTTGCCAAAAACAATAACTTTAACTGCATCAGTTTTGAAATGTAATCAATTCACCGATTATCGAATTTTCAGTAATAATAGTTCCGATTGATTTGGTTTTATTGAAATATGGAACTTGTTAAAATTAAATGAGCTAAAAACATTTTCTCCAGTCAGATTTGTATATTCAGTGTCTCTTTAGAAACAATTGTGATTTATGCCAAAATAGTTGAATTTGTCTGAAATTTGATGTTTAATTGACTTGTCCTGTTCTACAGTTCTCAAAGTGATCTCAGAAGCTTTTTCACCACTGCAGTGTTGGGTTGACCTTTTACTGTGCCTAAAGCTACACTCCTAAAGATGGTTCTTCAAGGGTTCTATATAGCACCAAAAAGGGTTCTTCTATTATATCAGGCTTCACATCGTAACAATAAGAAAAGGTTCTATATTAGACCATTTACAGCACGTTCTCCATCAATCTGATGAACGCTTTCGTGATACTAAGAACCCTTTAATCAGGGAAAGTGTTCTTTTGAGTGTACATGGTTCTGTATAGAACAGGTTTCTTTATCGAAGAACCATCTTTTTAAAAAGTGAATCACATTGGGTTTTATAGCTCATTAAATCAGTGTAAAACTGTTTATTTAGTGGTTTTCTTTTTTATAACAGGCCTGAGAGTCGCAGTGCTGTTGTGTCTGGCTGGTTAATGAACTGAAGTCTGTCTGGGAAACATGTCTGGAATTCAGTTAAACATGTATGGCCAGTTAGTCAGATCCGCTGCGAGTTTCCCCGAGCAGACCGTCCAGAAGAAATACACTCGCCCAGGCGATTTTTCTGCTTGATAGAGCTGCACAGTACAACGCTCAATAACCATTATCGCAACATCAGCCTTCCCAGTCCTTAAATCGTGGGAGTGTGGAAGAGGCAAATGTGCCTCTAACCAATCGAAGAATCTTTTATTGTGTATGCAAACATTTGAGTGACCCCGGTCAAATGACAGATTTTCTAAGTGAAACTAAGTTGACACATCCTCTACAGGGAACTTGAGAACTTAAATGTCACATTTTTCTGCAAATTTTAGTGCACAGTATATTTTTATTTGCTGAGTTGAACATATTGGAAAAAAAATAGAACATATAATAAAATTAAATGTGCTCTAACTTTTGCGAGGGCTACAGTTTGTCATTTTGTTTTTTGTTCCAGTTTGTTAAATTCAGCAAATAAAAAGTAGTTGTGCGTTGAAATGAGGTGTGTTCTCTGTAGAGGACATGCCAACTTATTTTCACTTAATCATCTGGGTGAATTTTTGATTTGTCAAATTTGCCATAAAAACCTAAAATATCGCGATGTGGATTTTCTCTAATGTTGTTCAGAGCTATTAACAGCCATATCATTTAGTCTGTTTGAGATTTTTCAACGACTCACTGTGGTTGAAATAAGAGTGTAATGACAGATAGGCAGTTAGCACAAAGCTAATTGTTGCTTTTATTGCTTTCATTAGTTGTTAGCTACATTAGCCTTGTAGCTTGAGTGCTAAACTAAAGAAGTGACCTTCAGACACCAAACATACGTTGGCCAGTCGACTACATTTGGGATCAGAGGGGAAAAGTAAGCTTTATTTTTGTAGTTGTTGTTGAACTATCGCTTTAAATGAAAATTCCTATATATTTTTGTAAATTTTCTACATAATTAAATAACTGAGACAGTCATTCAGAGTGGTTTGAAGTGAAATGCTCCAGAGAGTTCTAGAAAAACTCATTCAGAATTGTGGTGCTGGTAATGGGAACCAGATGTCTGTAGAGTTTAATGCCTCTAAAAGCTATTGATGATAATTTTGGCCTGAAATATGTTTTGTACGTTCATTAATAGGGAAAGTGCGTGTGTGGGCATTGTAAGGCAAAATAGTGCTCGAAAAAATGTGTAGATTCACTTGATGGATTTCCATAATAAATAAAATGTCTATATGTGTGTTGTGGACATGGTGACCCCTGGTTCCCATCACCACCAGTGTAAAGAAATCAGTCAGTTTATCTACAGTGAACCATTTCACCCCAAACCTCTCTGACTGACTTTGCTTACGTCTCAACCACTGAAATATGCAGAAATTTTGAAAAATCAGTGGAGTTTCCCTTTTAAGGTTGGCCTGAGTCTGTCAGGCTGTGGGTTTTGGCTAAAATGTGTCTGAGATGTGAATAGCAAACATGTAAAGACAATCAGGCGATTGGACAGAATGTTCCCTTTCTGTTCTCAGTCAGTGGGAGAAGAGTGTGCTGTATCTGCTCTGTTTTGGAGGCTCTGTTAGTGCTGTAGGAAGGAATGTGCACTTGGACCTCTGGTCCTCAGCCGTCTGTGCTCTACCTCTGCTAACTCTGTAGCTGGGCTTTGCTAGCAGGGAAGCCACCCAGACGTATTGTGAGGGAGAAGCATTCCTGCGCTTCATTGGCACCAGATGTTGAGGACAGTCCTGAGAGTCTGTTAGCTCTGAGCTGTTTGTCTGTGTGGAGAACAGCACCTTTAGGAGGGATGTGGATGTTCACTGTTTAACAAAATAAAGTGACGGCCGGTCATTAGAGCTGAATTCAAACAGACCACGCTCTGTTTTGTGGTTCGCTAGTCACAGTTTGTCAACAATTGGTTTTCTCCAGTGTTTTGAATTCTTCCTGTTGATTTACATGTTTTTCTTTAGTCTGTAAATTCAGTGCTATTCCCCCCGAAGAGTTTTTACTGGGATTACGGGAAGGCGTTGCGGTAATTGCAGCTCTCAGAAATCAACTGCAATTTTTTGCTTGATTAATTAGTGAAGTATCATCACTAGGGATGCACCAATACTGCTTTTACCCTCCGATACTGAAACCTAATCCTTAATGAATAGTCACTAGTAAAACATAATAAGCTTGAATGGAGGTATTTACCTAAATATGCACCTAAAACTAATGTTTTTGTTTATTTGCTATTATAATTAGTAATAAGAACCATATTTATCAACTGAAGTTAATGCAAAATATTTATTATTGTGCAAAATAGATAAAAACAGAACTGATCAATGTACAGATAAATTTGTTTTGTGTACATGTTTGTCTAAAAATTATATACGGTATCGATTACAGCTGTTAATATCTTCATGGCTGGTACTGAGACTGCGCATTAGTGCAGCCCTAATAGTCACATGCAGTTGTTGTCAGTTTAAAATGTAATATTTGGAGAGGTTTAGTTTAGAGATGGGTCCGATCCGATCCTATATCGGTATCAGGTGCGATATTGACATCACTCATTGGATATCGGACGGACAGGACCGATCCACTTACCGATCCGTATTCCAGTCCGCAGCTTGCGCTGGGCCGTGAACCCATCATAATGTAACATAACGTAACGTGAAACGTCCCCAATCCAGATTCCACTCCACATCTTCAGTCTGTAACTGAGTGAGTAATAACTTTAGCTGTTGGTTTGACCGAATTGTCGTTTGTTTGGAGATATTTTTGTCTGGAAATGCCGAAAAGCAAGACGGCTACTTGTAATGTGTGTGTAAGGCCAGCGTGTCGAGGGGTGGATCACCTGCGGAGGCTTCACGTGAAAGAGCACCAGGTGTTCATGCTAGCAAACAGACAGAAAGACACCACCAAGCAGAGACTCTCGCTGATGCTTTCCAGAAATGCGCTAAACTTAGAGCAGACAACACAAAGGCTAAAGTGATCACAGAGACGTTGCTGAACTCCATTATATTCAATGACTAACTGCTGTCTGTAGTGGAAAATGTCGGAGCCTGTTGAAGCCCTTAGATCCCAGGAATAACCTCCATCCAGAAAGTACATTTCAGAGATTCAGAGGCTGCTGTACTGTATAACTGGGTGTCGGTACCGTTCGCAGCGCAGTTAGCTAGATGTGAGCCCAGTGTCTCTTATAGGTCTCACAACCTTGAACACAATACCAACAATAATAATGATAACATTAAAGTATAAAGAGCTCTTTTATCGGACTCTGTATCGGTATCGGCAGTTATGTATCGGATCAGAACTGAAAAAATGTGCATCGGTCCATCACTAGTTTAGTTTGTGTAGATGTTCATAAAGCAGTTCATGAGCCTTTTCTGCAATGATTAGTTGAGTAGATACAATATTTCGAATATAGAAGCGGTTATTCTGACAGATTGCAGTACGCTACAGGAAGTGAAGGGGGCAATGTGGCTTCTGTTTTGTAGGTCCACGAAAGAAGAAATCTCTTTTAAGGAACTTTGATGGTGAGACTGTGATTGGTTAAAGTGCTAGGAAATGGTAGAAGATGTAGCTCAATTAGTCAGTAATTGTCAGTAATTGTCAGTAGATTCATGAATTAAAGAAATAATAATTAGGCCTAATAGGTTTTTTATGTAGTGCAGCTGTTTTGCTTATCTGGCTGAAGTGGAGATGGACTGTGTTGGCGCCAGTTCTGTATTATAACAGGTGGGTTAGAGACCAGCAGCGAGGCCAGCAGCTGCCCTCTAACTTCAGCCAACAGCCACACTGATCAGGCACTTTACGGTCGTATGCGAAAGTTTGAGCAGCCGTGGACAAAAGACATGAAAATTTTGTTGTTTTAAGTGTAAATAAGTAACACATCCTCTAGTTATGGCACATCTTATATTTTTGTTTTGATGTTTTTTCAGTGTGTTGAAAAAAATAAAAATTGTGCACTAAAATGAGCTGAAAAGTTTTAGTGCGTTGTCTGTAGAGGACTTGTTTAATTTTTATTGACCTTTTTTTGAAGTTCTGCGTAGGACGACTGTGATTCTCTCCATGTTTCCTTATTTGGACCTCACAGGTCAGAACCTCTGACCAAAACATAAGACATTATACTAAAGGCCAAACATCGGACGTTTCGTAGTTCTTTGACAACGGATAATGTTAGAGAGAAGCTAGTTTGCTTACCAAAATTTATTAAGTAATTTATTTATTTGCTGATTTATTTAACTATTAGAAGGTTGTAATCTCTGGTCTGGATTTGAAGTTATTTGTGCATATCGGGCTATAAAAGTGTGTCCATGCTTTGTGATGCATCAGTCTGAAGAACAGTAATAAGAATTGTAAAATCAATATAAAGGTATAAGAAACATTTTTGGCCATAAAAATCCTCAGACAGTAAAAAAAATGTGAATAATAATAATAATAGAAAAAACTTGGTGCAGTGTTTGCATTGTTGGTGTTGTCCTGCTGTGTCAATAGTTCCTCCACTCACATTTGTGTATTCAGTGTATATTTAATAATAATTATAAATTCTCACGTTGAATCTTGATTAAAATTAGAGATTCCTCTACTGTGTTTGAATCAATACAATATTAATAAGTAGGCCACTTCAGCTTTATGGTACATTTACTCAACTTTGCACTAAACAGCTTTACTGCACCTGATTCGGCTCAGCTGTTACTTGCCGACCCTTAAAGGAGCCATGTCTTATATTTTTTTTCTCGTTTTATTTTACCACCCCCCATATGTAAATGAGCTCTGTTCTGATTGGCTGTCCTGTATTGTGCCTTATTAAAAAAAGTCCTTATAACTTCAGTGTGGATGGGTGGGGCTAAATTGTTGGATGCTGAATGAAGGTTAATGATTTCGTTCTAAAAAGCGAGGGAAGTTTGGTTTTCCGTGCTGCGGGCCCTTTAATGATCCAAGTTCAGGTGTGTTAGGATGAGGAAACTCGGACACGCAGTGTTGGGACAAACCTCGCTGAGCTCCACGTGAGCAGCAGCAGGCTACTGTTTATTACTCTTTCAGTGACTCTTAATTGAGGTTATAGGTTAATAACGAGTCTCCTGTGCTGTCGCTGAGGCGCAGTATGTAGATCGCGTCTCTGGCAGCCGGGCAGATTGTGTTTTGTGACTGGCGACAATGAGGTTCCTCAAAGAAATCCAAACCGGCTTCTTGTCCAAGTGGAGCAGGCGACAGCTAACATTAGCCCTGAGAGATTTCTGCTGGGGGAGCCATGCTAAACCAGGCTGGCACCCAGCCAAATCCCCCCCCTTCAGTCTCTCTCTCTCTCTCTCTCTCTCTCTCTCTCTCTCTGTCCCTTATACTGTCTGTATTATTGCTCTTCAATAGTTCAATCATCAGTTTGGTTTATATTTATAGATAGTATACGTGTTCACGAGTGTGCAGTCTGGCGAAATGCATTCAGGCTGTTCTAAGCTGTATAAGACGGTAAATACAAAATATTTGTTATATATTTTTGCTAAACAAGTCTGTCAATTGTTAACCATACAAACTGTACAGCAACAAATGGTACAGTAGCAAAGTTCATAGTTTCAGAGCTCAAAGTTCTCAGTGCAAACTTGTATGAAATAGTGGTGTTGGGAGTGAGTTCCTGTAGTTTTATCACCTTTTGTTAGAAGAAAAAGAAAGTTCTGTCCATCAAACGTCAGCTGTTGTCATTTTCAAAAATTTCTATATCTAAAATTGTTACAAATAAATATATACAGCATTTTTCATGAAACTTTTCCTATGCAAAACAGTGCATATAATGTTATTTCAAAATAATTTCCATTAAAGATTGTATTCATGTTTAATTTATTTTGTGTGGTTTTCCTGATTTTTCCCTAGCCAGCTCATAGGGGTGACAAAAATTACACAAAATATGCTGGTTTTTTTTTATTTATTTATTTTTTTTTAAAATGCTGATCAGTTTATATAGCCTTTATGTCGCTGATCTCCACAGATAACTTTGTCCAAACACGACTGCACATGATGTGAGAAACTGTCCCGTTTGGGCACTGCAGGCCATATTTATGGAAAATACTACGCATGAGAAAGTTCTGGGAGGTTGGAGTGGAGTGAGGAAAGCTGATTTGTTTTGTTGGATTGTTGGAGAAGAGCCACATGATGAATCCGGTCACATGACAGGACCAAAAAAATTGGAAAATCCTTGATGTGACGATATGTTCTGACAAAAATAATTCACTTTTTCCGGTTTACATGAATACTTTAATCCATCAAAGCACTCACACTCTCTTGGAGCTGTAACTGGTCAGGATTCTTACGACACACAGTAGAAACACTGATTGGTTAGAAGGCTCATTTGCATATTGTATGCAAATTAGCCATCTAATTGACCTCCTACGATGTCGGGACCCCCACAAAGCAGGTATTTTTTGTGTGGTGGATCGTTCTCAGCACTGCAGTGACACTGACGTAGTGGTGTGTTAGTGTGTTGCGCTGGTATAAGTGGATCAGACACAATGTCCTGCTTAGGTATTAAATTTTGGTATTGATTGAATGACTTGAGTTTTTTAGTGCTCAGTACTATTGAATTAGTTTGGTTGGTACCTTTTAAAGCATTGAATTTTGATACCCAGGCATGTTTATATTTTTGCCACATCGCCCAGCTTTACCTATTCAGTCATTGTTTCCGTTCCTCCCCCTGACTTGTTTGTTTGGGTGCTGGTGTTAAAGACTCTGTGCCCGGACAAACAGAGGGCAGTCAGTAGAGCAGGAGTGGCCAGGCACATCAATATTGATACTGCCGTCGTACTGCACTACGCCAGCTCATGTATCCACACACTCCCTGGTGGCTGCGTTTATATATATATATATATATATATATATATACACACACACACACACACACACACACACACACACACACACACACACACGACGGGCTATTGATACTCGGACGGACTGTAACTAAAAGACTTTAAATAACATTAAGTCGGGGTGGTTCAGCTCAAGGTCTGGAAGACCTTAGTCCAGTACAGCTCTAACAGTGACAGCCATACGCAACCCCATTTCCAAAAAGGTTGGGATGCTGTGCAAAAATGTAAAGAAAAAAAAAATGCAATGATGTGCAAATCATTTAAACCCTGTATTTCATTGAAAATAGTACAGAGACAACAAATCAAATGTTGAAACTGAGAAATAGTTTTTTTTTTAAATATATATGCCCATTTTGAATTCGATGGCAGCAACACGTTCCAAAAAAAAGTTGGGATGGGGCAACAAAAGGCTGGTGAAGTTGTGTAATGCTAAAAAACACCTGTAGGTTAATTGGCAACAGGTCATTAACATTACTGGATATATAAGAGCATCACAGAGAGTCTTTCAGAAGTAAAGATGAGGAGGGTTCACCACTCTGTGAAAGACTTTGTGGGCAAATACTACAACAGTTCAAGAAAAACGTTTCTCAGCGAAAAATAGCAAAGAACTTCTGCTTTTCATCATCTACGGTACATAATAACATCAAAAGATTCAGAGAATCTGGAGAAATCTCTGTATGTGAGGGACAAGGCCAAAAACCAGTATTTGCTGGCTGTGATCTTTGGTCCCTCAGGTGGCACTGCATTAAAACCAGATGTGATTCTGTAGTGGAAATCACTGCATGAGCTCAGAAACACTTCTGAAAACCACTGTCTGTGAACACAGTTCATCGCTGCATCCACAAATGCAAGGATCCAGAAATGCTGCCACCTTCTCTGGGCCTGAGCTCACTTAAAATGGACTGAGATTAAGTAAAGAAGTGGTCCGACGAATCAACGTGTTGTTGGCATCAAATTCAAAATGGGCATGTTATTTGAAAAACTATCAAATTTTTCAGGTTCAACATTTCAACAAGTATTTTCAGTGTATTTTAAGCAGTGCTGTGATAATCCCGAATTTAATCTGGTCACTGATATGACGATAGATTTTTACCCTACCCTGTTGAAACATACCTGCTTTAGGCAGCGGTTAAGTATAAGGTGGTCACATGCACATATATTTAAAATGTATTTTTAGTGCTTGTAGTTTAGCTGCCTGCTCAGTGTGAGCAGGTGAAGCCCTGAGAAGAGCCTGTAGCTATCTTGGACCAAAGAGACCTTCATCACAGCACTTTAACCCCCTCTCACCCCCAGTACTCATACTGGGCAAGTTTCCAAGTTTTCTCCGTCAGTTGTTTTCCTTCAGGAGTTTCTAAGTGTCTGTTGTTTCCTCCTGTAAGTCTGGTAGGGCTGCACTGTATGGATACAAATGCCGTATGAATAATGCAGGACAAAATGCACAAATGTCCCTCTGTTATTCTGCTATTTGAGATCAAGGGGATTGTTCAGTGTTGGTGAAAGGAACCCGACACCCATCTCTTGAAGCATCCTCACAAAGTTCTTTACACTGCCAGCTTTCAGAGACGTTCTGTTATGTTAGTTTTATTCATATTTGTTAGACTTGAGATATATTTTTAAATTCACAGTACATGCAGGATGTTGGGAGGCAAAATGGTCCCTAAATAAATCTTATTTTTTAGATTTACTGCTATTTTACCATCATCAACATAACACACAAAACTCAGAAGACTCGTGTAGGTTCGCTGGTGGATCTGGATAGTAAATAAAATGGCTATATTTGTGCTGTAGACATGGTGACCCCTGGTTCCTATCACCACCACTGTAAAGAAATGGGTCTGTAAGTTTCTCTACAGTGAGCCATTTCACATCAAACCACTTTGAATGACTTAAAAACAAATTATTAATCGTGCAGCTTTGGACTGGTAACAACCGGCCAATGGATTTTGCTGTAATGAAATCAGCATCAGCCATGTATGATTGACGCACCCCTGGATAATACATTGTTTAGTCCCAAACTCTGTGTAAGGAGCAGCGCACTGTTTTGTTTTTGGTCTTCTTCCTCTACACAGGTATATTTAGGCTGTTATCCCTGTTTAGCCATTTTTAAAGCGGACGTCGCTGGCCCTGTCGTCACCCTCACAGTGGATAGTAATCCACAGGATTTACAGGGCAGGAGCTTTAGCTTGGTGGGCCCCTCTGTGGGCTTTTACACAGGACACTCCTCTTTTTCTGAAAGGAGCAGGAAAATGAGGTGAGATGGAAGAGGAAATTTGCTCTTGAGGAGTAAAAAGAGCTCACAAAAGAATCTCTCCGGAAACTCGCGGAGGAACATAATGGTCAGACAGGGCAAACACATGAACGTGTTTACTCTGATGTTGGAGTGAGATTGCGCTGTCGTCACCTCCGCCTTATATATACACTCCGAAACAAGCTGTGGTACCTCCTGCTCTGAGAACATTGGTGTATGTACCAAATTCACTTAGGTCATTCATTTTTCTCTTGGCCATTTCCAACTTTTCCTCATCCATGAGAATATAACTGTGTTTTGTTACTGTGCCTGTAAGACTGATATATGTAAATGAGCTGTGTTCTGATTGGCTACCCTGTATTGTACCTCATTTAAAAAGCAATCCAGGCTGAAACATTCCTTATAACTTCAGTGTGAAGGGGTGGGGCTAAACTGCTGTATGCTGACTAGGGCTACGTTCACATTACCAGGCTGAAGTGGACAAATCCATGCCTTAATGTGACTCAGATCTGACGTTTTTCAGGGCTGTGTGGACAAAAATCTGATCCTCTCAAATCCGACCTGAGCCACTTTCATATGTGGTCCTAGATCGGATGCGTATCCAATTCGTGGCCTTGCGACCTTAGTGAGAATGCTTAGATCGGAATTCATGCGCTTTTTTTCCACTGCGCCATCATTCAGTGTTACCATGGCAACAGCGCTGAACAGAAGTTAAAGCCTGTAAACGGTGGAAAAGCAGCTCATCTCCCCTTTTTCTCCTTCGTCTCGCTCTAATAATGAAGCTGAGAGCTGATCAGAGTTAATGATCTTCTCAGCGAAGCTCGTTCTGCTCGTTAGTTTGTGCTGATGATGCACGTGATTCATTCACGTGACGTTACTGAGTAGGATGAGCGCATTAGGGTCATTTCAGGACGCCGGTTCGTCACATTAATGACAGATATGAATAACCTACCTGAACGAGTGTGAACAAACGAATCGTGTCCGAGATCAGATTTGAGCAATGAGGCTTGTAATGTGAACGTAGCCTTTATCTTTGAGAATTAGGATGTGTTTTATTACTGTGCCTTTAAGATATGTAAATGAGCTGTGTTCTGATTGGCTGCCCTGTATTGTACCTCAATTAAAAAGCAGTCCAGGCTGAAACATTCCTTATAACTTCAGTGTGAATGGGCGGGGCTAAACTGCTGTATGCTGACTAGGCGGATATATGGAGATGTGTTGGTTTTCGTCACATCATAAAAACAGTAGATTTTAAATGTGCTAGTTTATCTATCCGCACTGTGTTGATTGGAGGGTGAATAGTATATATTTAAACTACGTCGAACTCTTATTTATTTAAAAAAAGTGAGAAATTTCCATGATATGAGGCCTTTAAAGCTTTTTCAAAAACACCACTGATAACAATATTAACATGTAGAGTTAAAAACAGTAACTGTGATGCAGTGACGACAGTAACTCTCTCGCATGCTCTCCATCTCCATTGTGTTCTCTCTCTCTAACTATCTCTGTCTGTCCGTCTATCTCACACTCACATGCACACTGTGTTTGTGAAAGGAAGAGGTTTGGAGGTCAGTCGAGTGCCGGGAGCAAACAGAGCTGGGTTGTGGAATGTTTTTATGGTTGATAAACGTGCAGCACAATGTGAGGTTCAGTGTGATTTTCTCCTGTGTAGCCGTGCTGTCGTCCAGCCACATCCTGTGTCCCCACCAACTCGTCTCTCACGCCTCGTCCATAACCAGCACCCTGATTCACGCAGGCCCATCTGCCTCCTGTCATAACACGCCCATCCTGCAGGGTCACTGACCGCGAGTCGTGTTTTCCACAGAAGCCAGTTGATGTCAGTTTCCGCGTAGCAGCGTTAGATCACTCGGGAGACCAAACGAGCAACATTTACACCAGTGCCAGGACATGTTTGGTGTCTAAAGTTTGCTTAATTAGTTTTGCACTGGAGCTGCGTGGCTAATGGAGCTAAGTAATGCAGGTTTATAGGCAACAGTTAGCATAATGCTAACAACAGGCTTAAATCATCACACTCTTTGCTCAGACAGTGTGGAGTTGTGTAGTAATCCCTAATAGATTTGCTTCTGTGTTTATGACATATTTGTATATTTTTATTGATAACTGTACATCACATAGATTAAAACCGGTAATCTGAGCCATCATGAAGCCTAACTATTCTGCTACTGTCTGCTTTTCATTGTTCTGGTTGCGAAGGCAAGTTGATGAATCTTGCACATAAGATGGATTTATAGAGTGATTTATAGTATATCCATATCTCATGCCTGTGATAGTTAAGGGAACCATATGTTCTGTTTATAATAGTTTGATAATGTTGGCTGATATTGATGACCTGCATATTTATCAGTATTTGTGAAGATATGAGTGTAACGATACACACATTTCATAATACAATACGTGTTTACAGTCTGATCTTGTGTTTCTCTGTAAACTGAGGTCTCTTATCTTCTGGCTGAAATTGAGTGTGAGGGGATTTTTATACTGTGGCTCAGTCGCTCCACAGAGATAGAGGTGCAGATTGGGAGCTGTTAACCTCCCTGTTAGGGAGAGTTATTTGTTTCGCCTGATCAGAATTTCCACTTCATATCTCCACTGAATTACACTGTAAATGGAGTAGCAGTAACACGTGCCTGAGTGGTACCTACATGTTTGGTTGCAGCCTCAGCAGGAGTTAAGAGTTGTTGGCACCTTGTATCTGATTATATCTGTATCGCTTACAAAATTTAATGTTGGCCAAGCCCTCGTTTGTAGTAGTTAGAATGTCATCCATGTTAACCTGGCGTACAGGTTTGCCCCATCATCCTTTACTTTGATCCAAAGTAATAAAGTGAGATCTCTAACCCTCCAATTTTTCTTTGACCGTTCCTTTCCTTTTCTGCGACTTTGCTCCTGCAGTTTTTAGCTATGCAACATATTTTTTAACGTTGGCATCAGTATGGGAATCAGGGGCTCAGGCTAATGTTGTTCTTTTTTTTCCTGTTTAAGCATAAAATGTATTTAATTGTAATTTAATTGAATTGAAAGTTCCTAGTACAAGACCTTTGGGCTTTTTTGCACTTTACCTACATTGTTTTATTTATTGTTTTATTTATTTATTTATTGTATTCTAAAACTCACTATGTTTTGATCTCTTTTATTTATCTGGCAATTTATAAAATGTAGAAAAGGGAGATGGGAAATTATTTCCTGGAGAAATAATGGAGAAATATAACTTTAATTTCTATTGGGTTACAAAGGCAGTAAAATGAATAGAACAATATTCTAGTGCCGCCTAAACGTTCTGCTCTTCTGGAGTAAATAGATACATCAAACATCAGCAAGTCTACTTGGATCATTTAACAACTCAACACCATTTGAGGCACATATCTGATCATTTAGACATGCAGTTGGCGTTCCGCTAATTGGTGGGCTGTAAGCATCCATTATTTGTTAGCTGTCAAGCTTCATACACCAAACATGTCTTTGCTGATTGGAAAACATAAAATTGCCCAAAAGGTCGTCAAGCTGTCGCTACACTCTGCTGAGCATGAACCTTTGACTTCAGATGTGGGTTTCTGTGTGAATAGAGTTCTGTAGCATTTCTGTTTCCAGCCATGCAAACGTAGCGGTGGTGGTTTTGCATGGTGGCATAAAACTGTGGCTCTGGCAGAAACAGTTGTATTGTGTTTCCTTCAGTACAATTCCCCTCTGTTTCTGAACAATGCTAGTCTTGGCTCACACTTCTGATGGTCCTGTCCACTCGTTCCATGAGTAATGTGTGGAGTTCTAGAGTGATGGTCTCCGTCTAGCACGGCTTGCGCTGGAGTTTGACGTCATGTTTTAGCAACAGCCCGTGTAGATTATTAAACACTGTATCTGGGAGGGTCTCTAGCTGAGCGTTTTCACTGGATTACACATGAGGGTGGTGGGAGGGGGAGGTGAACCAGAGAATCAACTGGATAAACTCTTTAGAAATTGCAGGTTCTATACTTTTAATTCGTATCACATTTGTGTTTGCAAGTAGGAAATGTCTTTTATGATTTTGAATTTGACAAAATTATTCTTCTTTAATCTTATTTTGCAGAATGAAAACCTTTATGTTTGTGCCACGTTTATTTTTTTTGACAGAAACAAAAGTCAGATGTGCAGACTTAAATCTGTCGATATAGAACGTAAATATGGATGTAATTAATTGTATAACTGATGTGTTTAGTTTTTAGGCCCGTCACTCTTGATTTGATGATAGCATTTACTCAAGTAATCATACAGTTTTTTTTTACATGCATAAATTGTATAATTTTGTTGTTGTTATTATTAAAACAGCAAACATTTAATTTTATTTCATAAACATACAATTTGGAACGTACATTTCATGAAATCCTGCTGGTGTGGGTTTCCTTTCTTTCAGCATTGCACGCAAAAGCGAGTACTAATAGCTCCCCCTTGTGGAGAATTTCCACACTGTATAACCTGACCACTTTATACCCTGTTAATCATTCAGATTCCCAAATGATCACTAGGCTGATTAATTGACAGTGCACATTTTAATTTATTCGTTTTTTGAGTAGAGTAATTGATTTTTAATTAACTCCTAAATGACTATGTATTTGTCCTTGGATGTGAGAAAAGTGCTGTACAAAATAAATGTCATCGTTGTCGTCGTCGTCGTCGTGGTGTTGTTGTCGTCGTCGTTGTTGATAAAAAATATAGTACAGCAAAAGAGTAACACTAGATTTCTAAGGGTTACTCTGTGCACCAGGAAGCGAATGGACAATGTCAAAGAGCATCCTTCCTCTGATATCACTGTGACACCCTTCTCTCTCTCTCTCTCTCTCTGTCCCTCAGGAAGTGACCGCGAGGCCTTACAGACGCGCCGTACTGTTGTGTTGCTCCGGACCGCGATCACAGAGGATCCAGAACGTGCGAGCACATTTTGTTTTCTTTAGTGAGTAATAACTACCTCAAACGCTTCGGGGAGGAAGTCTAAACGGGGATCCGGACTGGTTTCCCAGCAGCCGAGTTTTATCTTATCGAGCTGCCTTTCTCTCTCTCTCTCATTTTCTCTCTCCCTCTGTTTCTCTTCACACCCAGCTCGCTCTGACAGACTGGATCTGTCAGCCTAGCGGACGACAGCACCAGCCTGCCAACGTTCAGTCTGTGCCAAGGCACCACTGTCCTCTAGCTGGACTTGTACATTCATTTTTCACCCCTTACTGTTGACCAGTGGCCCATTATTGTTATTATTTTTTTTTCCTCTCACCTCAGTAATCGTACTGTTTTTTGCTGACAGCTTTTAAAGCTTTTTTTCTATTTTTTATTAGAGGTCTATATATACGCATATATATAAAGATACAGTACTACAATAAGAAGGATTTCTGCTTCCGTTTGAAGGATATATGCACTTTTGGAGTTTACCCAGGACTCAAGGTGTGAAGAGGATTGGAGCCACTTGTGAACAAATTTAAGGGGAAAATAAGTGGATTTTTTTTTGCTTGAAAACCGTTCTCTTTCTCTTTTCTCTCCTTTCTGCTGCATCAAGGAATACGGTCATGACTCTCTGGCTCATGGAGGCTTTAAGCTACCAATTTACTTGATTTCCGAAAGTCAGAGCTAGTTGCGCAGGCGAAGGAGAAGTTGTCATCGCTTTTGAAAAACTCCCAAAAAAAAAAGAAAACAAGGTGAAAGAGCAGCCCTCGCCCCAGCCTGCGGTGGAAAAAGGCGCTTCCCGGGTGCGTCCGACACTTATGTATTGTTGCAGCGTGCAAGAAAGTAAAATGGACTATAAGCGGCGCTTCTTGCTTGGCGGGTCCAAGCAGAAAGTGCAGCAGCAGCACCAGCAATACCCAGCGATGCCAGAGCTCAGCCGTGCCCTCAGTGCCCCTCTTGGGACTTCCTGCTCTGCCCCTTCCCCCCTGGCACCTGTAGGCTCCTCCCCGTCCGGCTGCCATGACCCTTCAGCTGCCAACGCCACCACAGCCATCGCGGACATCCAGCAGGGCATCTCTAAGTACCTGGACGCGCTGAACGTCTTCTGCCGCGCCAGCGCCTTCCTGACCGAGCTCTTCGGCAGCGTTTTCCGGAACTCACGCTACTCCAAAGCGGCCATGCAGCTGAAGGACGTGCAGGAACATGTGATGGAGGCCGCTAGCCGGCTCACAGCGGCCATAAAGCCCGAGATTGCCAAGATGCTGATGGAGCTCAGTGCTGGAGCAGCCAATTTCAAAGACCAGAACGACTTCAGCCTGCAGGACGTAGAGGTACGTGAGCTCTGATCTGTTTTTACAGGCTGTGGTTTGCCTGTATTATGTTGTGTGCACATGAAACTTATAAACAAGACAAATGAAAACAGCTTAATGCAGTTCAGCAAAATCTCCTTATTACGGATGTAGCCAGCCAAGACATGTTTGGTGTCTGAAGTTTGCTTCTTTGGCTTTGTGGTTGAAGCTTATTACCCACCGTAGAGCATCTTGTGCCACACTAGTGGAGTTGTTCAGTAATCTCTGGACTTACTTGGTTTCTAACAGTGCATAACACACAGTTGTCCATAAAAATGGACAAAACGCAGAAGTACAGACTTCAAGATTTCTGCTGCTGCTGTTAATGTTTTTAAGCTATGTTTATATATAGCAGTATTTCTAGTAAGGACAGCTGACTCAGTAATGTCTTCTGGGTCTGTCAGATGCTAGAGGGTGCTCCCAAATTTGTCCAAAATTAATGGTCCAAAAATCGTAGTTTGTAAATTTTCTGAACACAGAATAGCATCAAATATTTCAGTGAACTCCATTTACAGTGCCTTATGTACGTTCATAACATCAGTAAGTACAAATGAGCTGATTTGTTCGCCAGCCAATCAGAAATCACCAACCATTAAGCACTCAGTAGCCGTAATGCTAACCAATTATTTAGCGTTCAGAAGCCGTAATGCTTGTAGTGAAATACATCAAGATTTCACATAAATGACTTGAAATGTGTTTCTAGTTTTTTATTTTTGTTGTTAATCCCTGTTCAACCCCATTCGTTGAGGACTTGCTCATGGGCGCCCTCTAGTGTCTTCGATATAATGAGAGAAATAGGAAGTGACCAGGCTTCGTTCAAACTGGCTCTAGTACAGTGTCAAACTGCAAGTAAGTCTATTCGAGTTTACTTAACAACTCCACACAGTTTTAGGAAGGTCCGTTAGGCATGCGGTTAGCATTATACTCACTGAGTGTTATAAGCTTCCCTTACTTGTGAGCTTTATTAGCCTCGTAGCTCCAGTGCAATACTAAAAAAAGCAAATGTTAGACACCAAACAATGCCTGGCTGCTCAACTGCAGTTAGGGCAAGAGGGAAAACTGTATAAATTGAGTTTTTGCTGAACTATGACTTTAATCGTAAGTGTGTGACCTGTGTTTAAAGTACACTATAGGTCAGTTCTCCTGACTGAGTAACAGAAAATCCACATTATCGTTGTCTGGGTGCACATACACTCACTGGACACTTTATTAGGTCCTTCTATATCACTCATTGTCCATTTTATCAGCTCATTTTACCGTATAGTTAATTCTGTAGATCCACAGTTACAGACTGTAGTCCATCTGTTTCTCTGATACTTTGTTAGCCCCCTTTTACCCTGTTCTTCAGTGGTCAGGACCCCCACAGAGGAGGTATTATTTGGGTGGTGGGTCATTCTCAGCAGTAGTGACACTGATGTGGTGGTGGTGTGTTAGTGTGTGTTGTGCTGGTACGAGTGGATCGGACACAGCAGTGCTGCTGGAGTTTTAACTTTGATATTTCCATTTGTATGCAGTGATAACCTACATAGTGCTGTCCTGTTTGAGAATGGGTTGGAGATGGTGTTCCCCTTGGTTACCATGATATGCCACTTTGACAAGGCTCCTAATGAGAAGGTAGCACCTTCTAATTGACAGGCTAGGGGATTACCGCACTCTAGATTTGATTGTACCCAGACAATAAGAGGCAGGCGTCTCAAGACCAGAACCGGCAACATGGTTGAGACATGTTATCTTGCTGTTTGTATTTTAAAAATAGATCTATCTAGTTTCATTTCCTCCTGACGTTACCTCAGAGAAATATGTCCAAGCCTGTAGGATTTGATTTGAGGGATTTGTGGTCGGTTGGAGAGAATAGGGGTCTGCTAGTGTGGAGGTGCTAAGATCTGTCGGGGAAGTGTGAGAAACACTGGAGACGTGAGAAGAAAAATGGCCCTGAAAGCTGCTGCTCGCCCCCGAACGGCCTGACAGTTCGCTCCAAGCAGCTTCAGCACAGGCTGCAGAAATTCCTCTCCTGGAGAGCTGCGCTCGCCAACAGTTTAGTGTTTAATTAGACTCTGGATAAACAGTTTGGTACTAAGTGAAGTTTGATTTTTGGAGCTGAGCAGGCTCGTTTGCTTCAGGTCACCCAGCTGCAGTCTCAGGAACAGATTTCATTTATTTTTTCGAAATGGAAACGTGAAAGTGCGATTTTTAAATTGAAAACGTTGCAATTTTAGCTAGAGAAATGCATTTCCAGAAGAAAAGCTGGTGTGTTTTCACTGCTTACGCAGTTCCCACTGGGCTGCAAGTGCGTGGTTGGGTTATAGCTATGCTGTCCTATGTGGTTGCTAACGTGTTGCTAGGTGAGTGCTGTGGTATCCCAGTGGTTACTAAGGTCTTGCTAGGTGGTTACTATGTTGGTCTCTGTAATTGCTAGATATTCCATAGGGTTGCAGGGTCTCGATGGTTGCTATTGTATCTGGGTGGTTGCTGGGTCTTGCTGGGTGGTTACTGTTGTGTTCCAGTTGGTTGCTTGGGTCTCGCTAGGTTGCCATGTTATCCAAAGTAGTTGCTGGGTGGTTGCTGTGGTGTTGATGGATGGTTGCTATGGTATCCCAGGTGGTTGCTAGGCTGTTTGCTGTGGTATTCTATGTTGTTGCTAGGGTGTTGCAATGTGGTTGCTGTTGTATTCCAGGTGGTTGCTAGAATGTTGCTTCGTGGTTGTCGAGTGTGAGGTCTGGCCCAGCAGCTGCCCATCTGGATGTTAGCATTTTAAGCTAACTTTAGCTTAGCAAAAGGTCTAAACAACTGCACACAAGACCCCGTCTTCATTTGGAAGATACAGACTGTAGTCGGAGTGGGTGAATCTGTTTTTCGTGTGCGGAGCTGCGTAAGCTACTTTGATTTCATGTCCAAAGAGCATCACTTCATTAACAGCTACCAGCGCTGCTCTGTAGGCGACCCTGCCAGTCTGCAGTGACAGCAGAGGAGGGTAAAGTTCAGCTCCTCACTGCTGGGCTTTAGTTACATTTAGGGCATCATATGATCTTCAAAGAGGGGGGCAATTATTTATTATCACCCACCCCTAATTCTTTGGTTCTTCTTGTTAGAATTGTCCTGTTCCACCTTAAATGGTGCAGCAGTTATTTCAGGCGTCAGAACTGCAGGACTGTTTAAGGTGGAACTGGAAAGTTAGCTAGCTAGCTGCCGAGATATTAGCATGCAATTAGCGATTTTTATGCTTGTTATGGAGAAAAGGACCATAATACACTGAAATGACATTAACCTAAGAGAATACAATGGTTATTGTAATTTTTAGCGGAGAAAATTCTCTTTGTGGGTTTATTTGGTCTCTTGCTCAGCCATCTTGCCTGTTTTTAGCGGTTTAGCGGGTTTTTCTTATTTTTTCTCATATCACTCCGTTTGGAGTCTCTGAAAAACCTCCGTTTGGAGGGCCATGTAGTCCTAACTCTTCACCCTACCCTTCTATCTCAATGAGAATTGGGACCCCCTAACCCTAGACGTGAACATGCAAAACAGAGGGCTAAGGGCTAAGTGGTAGGGGCGAGGGGTAAAATGGGATTGGGCCATAGTAAACCATATCGCCCCCTAAACCTCCTGTAGTCTATTACAGTCTGTCGAATTGAAAATCCTTCAGTAAATGAAACCTCATAATTTGGCATCCCTTGTCTAAAAGCCTCAGCTGTCCTTAATTTAGAGTTCAGGTGTTGTATCTACGAGGATCTGGTCTGATTTGGAGGCAGAAACATGATTTGAGAGCTTTACAGAGGAATTCCTCCTTTCACTGCTCCAAGATATTTTAGGAGCTTCGCTGTTTTTCCCCTTTTGGAGAGCAGTCTTGCCTGCCGTTCCTGAGGTTAGCTCTGCTCCTGTCATCCCAAAACCGGACAAACCAGAGTTTAGCTTTTCTGCTCGAGGGAAGGCGCGTAAGCCTAAAATGGTCCTTTATGAGCGAAGGGGAGCCGTGCCCTGGTGGATGTGGTCGTGCCCAGAGCAGGAAGGCCACACGCCACAATCTGTAAATGGGACACCCTGCGGTGAGGAGCGAGAGGAGGCCAGTGGAACCTTTTGGTTTGATGCACAGTGTAGAATCTTGGAGTACAGGTTGGATTTTTCATGAGTTCCCAATTTCAAATTCTTTCCTTAGAGCTGTTTGCGGTGGAATGTTTTTTAAATATTAAATGTTTGAACATGTTCTGAATGTTTGCCGAAGCAAATACAGTTCTGTGAGAAAGTCTTAGTCCAGAAATGAAAATAGTTTTAAGGCCCACATCCTACACTTTTTCTTGGATGTTCTTCTTTCCATCTGAGCTCCTCTCAGAACATTTTTTTTTGTTTGTTTTTATACATTTTTACATGCCCATGCCCCAGCTTCTCTTAATCCCTTACAATTAAACAGGCTGTTTGTTGTAGTGCCTCTAAAACTCATATATGTAAATGATCTCTCGTCTGATTGGCTGCCTTGTATTGTACCTCATTCAGAAAGCAGTCTTACGCCTTACAACTTCACTGTGAATGAGCAGGACCACGTTCTGAAGGTTCTAGGTGGATGTGTAAAGGTGCTGGTTTTCGTGACATCACCAAAAGGTGTGGTTTAAAAACTTTTTGCTTATATGTGGTCTGGGTAGTGAAACTTTACCAGTGCTTACGTACTACATATTAGTTATATAGTAAAAACACAGAAAAAGCATTATATAGAAATAGGAAGAGCACAGATAAACATAAATAACAGATTAACATAGATACAGGAAAAATTTAACCATTTTTGCTATTGAAGTTATTGATATGTGGGTTAAAAGAGTAAATAAAAATGTATAATAGTATAAGAGAATAGAATAAACAGATAATAGAAGGATTTTTTCCAGTGTCATCAGCATCTGACTTCAGTTAATGAATTGATTAGGCATTTGATTACATATTGGATTGCAATATGTAGCTTTGGAAGTGGTTAAAGGGTCCATATCATGGAAAACTGAGTTTTCCTCACTTTTTTTTTGGAATGAGTTTGATGTACTGTGTAAATGTTTTTTCAAAACATACTGTTCACTCCCAGACCATACAGTCTTTGTATGAAAACTAAGCCGCAAAAACGTCTTATTCTAAATTAACTGTTGTCCAAGATGTCACGCCAACACATTTACATATATCCGCATGTTCAATATACGGCAGTTTAGCCCCGCCCACTCACACTGAAGTTATAAGGAGCATTTCAGCCTGGTCTGCTTTTTGAATGAGGCACTTAGCAGCCAATCACAACAGAGCTCATTTACCTATATCAGTTTTCAAGGCACAGTAACAACAACAGCTTGTTAAAAGGGGAACTCCATTGATTTTTCTAAATTTCTGCGTATTTAAGTGTTTGAGATGTAAACAGTCATTCAGAGTGGTTTGGTGGGAAATACTCATTTTTAGAGAAACTCCAGAGTTGTTCACAGTGGTGCTGATAGGAACCAGACGTCTGAAGCCTCTAAAAGCTCCCTCAAAGAACGGTGTTGCGTGAAATGATTATGAAAACGCTGTCTGATGCCGGAGACGTTGAGTGGTGGTTTTGGATAGTAAATAAAATGGCCACATTTGTGTTGTAGACATGGCGATCCCACTGCTGTAAAGAAATCTGAGTCAGTAAGTTTCTCTACAGTGAACTCCTTCACACCAGCCCACCCCAAATGACTTTGTTTACATCTCAACGAGTGAGTTACATGGAAATTGGGGAAGATCTGGAGAATTCCCCTTTTACATAAGCAACGTATTTTAACACAAGCAGCCTGAGACTTAATATTCAGAACATAAAGGTGGGCCAAAGCCTGTTTTTAAATAATTGACTGAGAACCTGACGTTTTGTCCATCAAACTCTCTGAAACTCTTTGTTCTTGTGTCTTTTAAAGTTAGTCTTTGCTTTTTGTGTTGAGGGAATTCTGGTATGCAAAACACCCCCCCTTCCCCTTTTTGCCGAGAAGCCCAAAAGAAGTCCAGGCTGCATGGAAAACAAACCATGTGGGTTTTTTTTTTAATCTGACTGCTGCTCACTGACTGCTCCGTGTGTCTCAGCTGCCAAATATGCATGAAAATGTCACGGTTTATTAGACGGCCGTCTACTGCGCTCAGAAGCAAACCGCAGGAAACAGAGTTCCAGACAGGCGCACACGTACACATGCACGCACAGGACACAGTACAGACTGTATCTACTTTGTCTTTTCAGGGTGTCTTGTTTTTTTGCCAATTATGCTTTCTTGTTGTTGTTTGAGGGAAGCTCCTTCTCCATGAGGATCTCGCAGCTGTGTAGTGGAGGTGTAGGTTTTCACCGGTGTTGTTGTTCTCGGTGAGGGTTGGGTTTTCCCCACCTCTGCTGGAACACCTGATACTGCTCTTGTGTGAATGAAGCGATGATATCTGCAGCCTGGCACAAACATGTTGCATAAATATGTCACGTTCAGTTTGCTTCCGGACCTTATCGAGCGCTTACATTACTGTGGGAAAAAGCCAGAGACCCCCCTGATTTGTTTGACGTCCGGCTGAAACGGCTATAGATGAGGGCATACGTTGCTCCCTGACGTCCAAACGACCACACCCCCTTTTTCGGTTGAAAACAAACCCGGTCAGAGTGCCGGCGCCACATTGGGAATTTTAGTGGCATCGTGCCTAGAAGCTTCTGAGTCACATTTTGCACGTGTCCCAGTAAAAAAAAACAGTTTATGATTTTCTTTACTTCCCCAAAGAGCGAAGGACAGCAAAAGGAGAGATCTGTGGCTTCATTCCGTCCGCAGAGGGGATGAAAATGCTAAACTGTGGCACTTGGCCAGTCAATACGTGTCCGTCTGTGGCAAACACTTCACTACAGGTAATGATGTTAAAGTCAGAAGTAACATGTTAAAGTTCAGAGTAGTGAATGTTGATGCTGCATTGAAAGGGCAGCACATAAAACAGTGCAAAGCCAAGAAAATCCCAGTGTAATGTTAACTTGTAAAGAAAGGGTTAACAGCTAGATCGCTAGCACTGGCTGCAGCCAGCTGGCTTTTCCCCTGGTTAGTTGAAACATACACTTTTAAAGACGGTTCTTCAAGGGTTTTTAGTGAGGAAAATGGTTGTGTATAGAATCATGAACACTCGAAGAACCTTTTGCATGATTAGAGTTCTTTGCATCATGAAAGCACGCTTCAGCTTGATGGGAAATGTGCATGAATGTGCTGTAGAAACCTTTTTAAAGGGTACAATAGAAGAACTCTTTTGGGTGCTAGATAGAACCATTTTCAAAAACGTTCTATACAGAACCGTCTACAGAACATTCTCCATCATGAAGAACACTTTAATCATGCAGAATGTTCTTTCTAATGGTTTGTATAGAACCATTTTATTTACTAAAGAACCCTTGAAGAACCAAGTTTTATGTCATGGTTATTGTCATAATAATTAATTAATTAATTATAATAATAAGTGCTGCATTGATGCTATAAGAATAAAACTACAGTTGTGTATATATGACACCTCCGACTGCTGGGTAGGATCGTTCGTCCACTTGGATGGAGGTAGACTGAAAGGACAGTCATCAGCTCCCGTTTTTTTTCTTTTTTTTCTATATATTGACGCCGATCATTGATCAGCAATGATATTACATAATTGCCTGATTAGCCTTAGGATTTGGACTCCTAATAGCTATAAACAGTAGGGGTTTTCTTATTTTATGCTAATAAATGAACTGAGATCTCAGACTTGTATTTACCATTAAAAGGGCTGCTTTCACCTAAAAGGGGCGGGGCCATCACACAAGGGCAAAGTACCTGGATGTGTTGCTCTCCTCTATCAAGTATAAGTTATTCCACTGTCCACGTTTTACATTCATTGCCGCTTCTGTTCTTTTCAGGAGACTCACGTTCAGTTTTCTAAAAAGAATATTTTTCTACATCTCATAAGTTCAGTCCAGGTTGGTTGCATTTACTGCGTCTTGCATTTTTAATAAATCGCTGTTACAAATTTAGACTCCTCAGTCCATAAAGCCTTACACCACCTCTCAGATGTCCAGTTTCTAGTGCAAATTTATCATATTTTCTTGTCTATTTCCTTTTCTCTGTGAGGGCCTCTTCACTACTACCCATCCTTTCAGGCCCATAGCGCTGAGTTGTCTTCCCACAGGTGGACATGCTTTTAAATCTAGCACCCTTATCGTGAACATCACCAAAGTGCGGATTTGGAAGAGGAGGAGCGTTTAGGACGGGCCTTTGTAAGGATGATGGAACGGTATTTGGGCCAAAGTGTGAGGAAACTGCAGGCTTAGTAGTTTGGTTAGTTCATTAATAGAACAAAAACACTCGATAGATTAATCGATTATATCAGTAATTATTAGTTGCAGCCTTACTGGGCTGATGATTGGCTAACAATCAGCTTGTTTCTGTATGATGGCCTCTCTTGGGTCAGTGCTCTGATGTATTATGTGAAAGACTGGAACTAGCCCGGTCTCATTTTTCCTGCACAGGGGGCCCACATATTTCTGCCTTTACAGCTCAGCCTGCAGGTATTTTCAGCACGCACCTGTGAAAGAAAACCCCTGCACCCTCCCTTCCTCTTCCACACTGCATGGCGAGATGTAAAATGCCTGTATTTTATTTTAACTCTCTATTTTTACTCGTGAATCACCACTGAAACCACTCCATATTGCTCTGGGTGTTGGTGGTGGAAGGCCAGGCAGGGTCTACAGTGCTGCCATGTTTTTCACGTTTGGAAGAGAAAATGTACTGTAATGTGTGAGTGTTACATTTTTTAGCCATTCTGGTTTGGATACTGGACGTCTGATTAACACTCATGAGTAGACTGAACATAAGCATACGTCATTCTTAATCTGTAGCACTACGTCGACTGCATGTACGGTGGAAAACATTATTTATTTATTCGTTTATTTATTTATTTAAACCTGAGATTTGACAGTTTCACTATATTTATTGACTTGGGGATACAAGTACTCCTGAAAAACCATCAGTGTCTGTGTTTATATGTAAAGATTTTTGCCATTCCGATTGGATACATTCCGATTATGGATTAAGACTGAGGTGTTTATTCTCACTCTACTCAACAATCTGATGAAAATCTCTGTTTACATGCTCAACACAAGTAATCTGACCCAAAATGACGTGCATGCGTAGAGTACCACTTAGTGTAGACGTTACCATGACAACCAGCATCACGTGAGCCCAGTCAGAGTGAGATGAGCAGCAGTGAGCAGCGCTTGTGTTTTTAACTGCTTTAAAATGATGTCAGACTCAGGAAAACGTCCTTCACATGTCCTTATTAAAGCTGGACGTCCGTCCCACCGCCGTCTTTTAAAGATCAGAGCAGAAACTTCGTCTCCTCTGCAGACCAGTTTCTGCTCCGCCATGCTGAACGGTATAAACTTTCACTATGACGCGACGAACATGATCAGAACGGACTTAAACTTTCCGATTGGGAATGTAATCAGATACAGGATTACCCACCTTGTTCAGTCACTGTATTCCGAATGGCCTCAATCGGACGAGTCTGTTCTGATTGAGGTGTTTAGATGGAGGTATTCTATTTTGATTGAGCTGTTAGACGGATTATTAATGGATTATTAGCCTGCATGTAAACGTGGCTACTGTAGGGTCCTGCTAGGCCTGGCGTCAGTTATAGAGATTGAGAGGAGATGTGAGATGACTGGAAGCAAGGTAATGCACTTCAGGCTGTCCACAGCTGCAGGCCAAGGTAAAGCTTATCTGCTGTAATCGTGTCTGTGTTTTACGGCCTGGCCTTGGCCTCTGCGTTATGATTAATGATAACAGGCGGAGAGAGATTCCCTATTAAGGTAGAAGGCCTTGTGCCGTAGCAGATACAACAGCCCTGATCTGCTTAAGGACACGGTGAGTGTTTTTCTGGCAACATTCACAGCTCATTTTGTGTCTGTGGTCGGCAAGTTTCAGTCAGAACGTTGCACATAGCAGCTCTTCTCTGTTTTTTTTGTTTTGTTTTACATACATCAACACATGTCCAGTACTTTCTATTAGCCAGTCACAATAAAGATTAAGATTGTTTGAGATTAAATTAAGATTAAAAAGTGGCATTAGGTACTTAAATGAAACATCAGGCTGGTTCAATTGAATCCAAGGTCTAATAATATAATCCTG
Organism: Colossoma macropomum; assembly: GCF_904425465.1. NCBI lineage: Eukaryota > Metazoa > Chordata > Actinopteri > Characiformes > Serrasalmidae > Colossoma > Colossoma macropomum. The sequence continues at coordinate 1,297,653 of NW_023494798.1, forward strand.
ACAGCCCTAAAGGTGAATAAATGAGCATAAATTTACTAATAATCTAGCTGTGTGCATAAGTGTGGGAAATTGGACCCGGTTGTGTTTCTTCCTCAATATTTAAGGCTGGTTTGTACTTCTGTGAAGATGCATGTGAACGTATGTGTGACAGGACTCGACCCAAAATCAGAATTGGCACAGTTCAAATAGCACAGAGCAGTTCAGAGATGGGCTGGCAGAAGAAGTGCTACATTACAAACATGTATACATCTGTGTGAAGCAAATATTAATTGTTGGAGGGAGAAACTGCTGGTTTGGTCCTCTCCAGGTGAATACTGTTGCTGAAAGTGTTAATAGTGTGATAGAAAATGCAGCTTGAATAAAACTATTTGACTTTTTTTTTCTCTGTCACCACATCATGATATGAAGATGTGCCGTTTTAAGGAGTTGAAAACATGGACAGTCTATAAACAAACGTTCTCGTCCACAAACATCAATTTTTAGAAACTCTCAGATGTCTCCTGGTTCTTCCCCAGGGTTTCCCCCGGTGATATTTGACTCTTTAACACCTGAATTACATTGTTTCTGACTCGTTGTACTGAGTGAGCTGTGCTGTGAGTGTTTTTGTACTTGAATTAGGGCCCACAACTCATCATGGCACCTCACGTACCATCGAAAGGTTTGGAATCCCTTGTCATGCTGATAATAGTTGTTATTCATAGAGTATAGTAGGGCTGAACGATTACACTCTTACAAATTTTGATTAAAGTGAGAGTTAGAGTGATCAATCTTTGGGCCCTACTGTATAAATTTAAATAATATTATCTAGACATGGTAAGACCTTTTTAAGATGAGTTTTTTCAATATTTCAAGATTTTTATGAAACTACAATAAGTTGTTAATTGATAATATCCCATAATTATATGTTTAGTTATCTAATTATTGATACACGATCTCGAGATGTGATCAGCACTTTTGACCTGCCCGGCAGGCTTATTTAAAATATAAATTTTATTATAACTTCTATCCTAATGTTCTACAGTTTCCTCAGTCATTTAGAATGATCTACTTCTGGATCCATCTAACATTTCATTATTTATTTCATTTATAGATTCCTACTTAGCAGTTATAAATTAATCTATGAAGTTGGAGAGGAGTAGCATCTTAATGTCATTTTATAATATCATTTATTCATTTATTTATTATTTATATCATTTTATATGCTACAGAAAAAAATAATTGGAATTACTTTAACGAAAACCGTGCCTCCAGACTTTCATATGGATGATTGAAATGGCAGAAAGAGAACCAACATTGCCACATGTAAAATAATACAGGGTGATTCAAAAAGATTCATGCGATTTCAAAATGATTTTACCTGTAAATCATTACAGAACAGTGCAGTGAACTGTAAATGGTTTAAATGAGCATAAAGTTTATGTAATTGTACAAGGTCTCAGTATGAACCTCCTCCAGCTGTACAGACAACATCAACGCCATAGTCAAATTCATCCCATACTGGATTGAGCATGTCGGGTGTCGCTGCACTCACGGCTCTTTCAGTGCGATTTCGGAGATCATCCAGTGTTGTGGAACCAACGACGAACGCTCTGAGCTGTTGGAGCTTCACTGCCCACGTAAATCACGCTGCACAGTTATGACGGATTCACTCTTATTGAAGTGGAGAACGCAGAACGCTTTCTGCTCAGGGGTCTCATCTCCTCTCAGACTGAAGGAGCCATCTTCCACTGACAGTCAGAAACTCTATGACCCCCTCTTACAATTGGATTGTGATTGGTTCCTAGGCGCCTCTCGGTTGTAAAAATATGGCGCTTTGAAATCAGATGAATCTTCTTGAATCACCCTGTACTGTCAAAAACTGGAAGCAGAGTGACTTTTATTCAATATTTTACACATTTACATGAACAGGACTGATGATGCTCTCTTTGTAATCAAGCACGCAGTTGTGTCAGTGTTCTTTAAGGTCTTCTTTTCCAGAAAAGTGTGTTTTGATGCAGTTTATCATGATAACAAAAAATATCAGCACATTGACCACCCCTAAGTGTGACAGTGTAGACAGGGGCTGGTTGCATCTAGGACTTTTCAGTCCTCAGGAGACCTTCAGCCAGTCCAAACCATCCAACATCTGTTTATCTGCCTCTGGGAACAGAGCAGAAATATGTAGTAGCTAAAGGGATTGAGGGCCTCAGTCTTAAGATCACTGACACTAGAAATATGCAGTTTGCCAAAACGGGCATGACCAGGGCCAGATCATTAGCAACTTGGCAGTGACTTAGCATTGTAACTGTGGCTAGCTGTGTTGTGGAGAGAATAAGAAATCCCTTCTTAGGTTAGTTTAGCTCTGTTAGCTCAGATTAGGAAGAATTATAGGAAGTGTTGTGCCCTGGTACTGATGAAATGAGCACTTCCTTTGTTTTTGGGCTGCTGCTATAGGGAGCACTGGCCCTCCAGACGTCAGCACAGCTACATCGGTGATGCTGTTGATCATCGATGTGAAGTTTTGTACAGAAATGTTATTACTTATAGAGTGTAAAACGCTTGATCAGGAAATTTGTTTAAAATTTTGCTCCACTTTGTCTAAACTTTTAACCCTTGTTTCATTCACTCTCTCGCCTCTCTCTCAGGTGCTGGGCCGCTGTTTCCTGACGGTCATGCAGGTACATTTCCAGTTCCTGTCTCAGGCTCTGCAAAAGGTGCAGCCGGTGGCACAGTCGTGTCTGGCAGAGGCGCTGGCCCAGGTACAGGAGCGCTGCACGGGCGCTCGAACGCAAACCACTGCCCCAGGACCCCTCAGCGAGCTGGAGGAGGCCGCCCGGTCGTGGAAAGGGGCTTCAGAGGTACAGAAACAATATGTGCACACACACACTCTATTGAAGATCTGTAACAAACAGCGGTGTGAAAATGCATCAGTGTTTTGATCGGAGAGTGATCGCTCAACTGAGTTGACTTCAAAATGTTAATTAGTTAAAATATAATAGTACTCATATAAATGTGCTCATTTTGGCCAAAATAAAGTGCCTCGGTTAACACTGCCTGCTGTTATCTATTTCTGATACTGCATAAACATTTCCTCCAGTTATGTTTCTGTGTTCATGGTATTTTTAAGCATGATTCTCCATCATACCAAAATAATCTAATTGTGAAATTTGTGATGTGGTTAATGAGTCATTTCCTAAAATATCGTAATTGGTGTCAAGTCAAAGTGAATTTACACAAACACACTAAGAGTCATGTGTTCAGTGTGTGACCCTGCTTAAGATCTCCCTCCATGTGTTGTAGGTTTTTGATAGAAGTTGCACTGGCGTTTGTTTGATATCTAAAATCAGATCGTACGATAAAGGAAAATGACTTTTTGTTGATTGATTTATATATTATTGTTGTTATTGTTATTATTATGTTATATTATTATATATTTATCTGTGTTATGAATTCAAGATGAATGCGATGTGCGTTCTAATCAGATTCGCACCTGTATTTATCAGTATATGTAGAGTGGGTGCTTAACTAGTAGCTTAACTAGGATCAGATTTTTACTGTCTGTATGATTTATAATGATTCAGATTAAAGGCAGCTTCAACTCATTTGACCAGTCACTGCTGTCTCTGTGGTTCGCACAGCCACACCCAGCTTACTGATCGGTTGTGCCCCAGCAATCCAAACTTTTTGACAAACATGGAAAGTTTTAGTTTCTTTCTTCATCACATGCAGTGCTGCATCTCTAAAAGTAGATCGAACTGTGCTGTGGACGTCTGAGCTGTATGCTGAGTGAGGTGGTCAAACTCTCCCCTCTTTATTTTCCCTTTTTTTTTAAAAATGTATTTCTGCTCAATGTTCTCATTTGCAGCTTTCAATGAGGGGGGGGGGTATCACTGTCATTTGAAGACTTTCTTCCTGTGACATGACAAAGTCATGCTCCGTCTGGTGTGCAGAAATATTTGCTTTCAAATAATTCCCCTTTTTGTACTGTTTGTCTGTGTTGTGCTTTGTGTAAGAGACATAAAGCCCCACCAATATAAAAATGCTCACTGGTACTGATTTTAATGAGCTAAAATTCCAGTAACTGATAATTGTTGATATTTTATATGGTTTTGTATGGTAAAAACTTAAAGACTCCGATTTAAGTTAGTAAGTGGGTCAGACACCATTGTTAGCAATTTAATTGTCAAATTTTGTAAATAAATATTTTAAGTCTTAAATAATCAGAATCATGTGAGTAATTTAATGCTAGTACAGTAACTCGTCAGTGTTCTCAGCGTTTTTATTGTTTTCTATTAACTTGCTCTTGGAATATTCAACAATAACAATGAATACGTGGAACCTTAATAAGGCCACATTTAATTGGCTAACCGATATATCGGCTCAGCATAACAGAGATATGATCACCAGCTGGTCCAGAATTGGCCTTCTTGCTCTGGGAAACCTTCATACTGTCCAGATCAGCTCACAGGAAATGAGCTTATACGCCTTAAGGAACACTTGTGGACCTCGTGTGCCCTCTTGGAAAGATGAGGAAGTGTGAACAATAGCTGAGATGTTTAAGATGGCTTGGACGCGAAGTCATCTGTTTCACTCAGTGTTTAATTAGAAATGTGGTTAGGAGTTACGATGTTATAGTTTATTTTAGATTTGAAAGACAGCATGTTGATTTCGCTGGATGTTAAGGTTTGCTGTATTTGGCATCTGGTCATGATTGTGTATTTATGTTGTTTAAAACTTGGTGAGTAAGTTGAACAGGATAAATATGAACTGTGTGGAATGTTGCAGGTTGTTGATGGCGTACAGAGCCATGGTGATGCTGAAGATTACGATCTATTCTAATGTTGTGACGAACTGTTTCACTATCAGTGACAGAATTCTTATACATGCTCCACCCACAGTGGCATTCTTTTACGGCTACAGTTTCAAGGCTGCAGAAAAATTCCTAACACAGCTAATTTTTGACAAAATACATGAATTAAGTTTTTTATTCATTGTATGTTTTTATTTTGCATATGTGGTTGAGACCTTTATGCCAGTTAAACACCAGATAAAGAGTCTGACTAGCCCTGTTATGATTATGAAATTTTAGTTGATGATTAATTACCATATTCATTGTTTTAATTAACAATTTAATACTCTCTTTTGGCCAGTCTAGGCAACAAATTGGTTAGTCTTACTTCTTAGCTGTTGATCTTAGCAGCTCACAAATGACAGACCCAGCACAAACTCAAATAAACAAACATTATTCAATGTAATGCCCTCTAAACATGTTATAATACCTCTCACAAGTTATATATTGTGTTATTTTCAGCTCAACAGAAGATTGATCTTGTTTCCCCTTTTTCTGCCATGCATATTTTGGTTTGTTTGGGGAAATATTAGCCTTTCTTTGTCTCATCAAGGCTGCAGTGCTTCAGCAGAGAACGATAATGATGAGTCTGGTGTGTTTTGCAGGTTACAGCACGTCTGCGGGAGCGGGGTCGCGATGGCTGCTTGGCTGGGATTCAGGTGCAGCAGCTCTTCTGCTCTCACAGCCCCTCCCTCCCCGAGCACCAGCTCAAAGAACTCAACCTGAAGATCAACAGCGCCCTGCAGGTGACTGTGCCACCTCCACCCGGCTACACTCCCTTCCACTGAACTACAGCCAGCCCTGCAGCTAATGCATATTTAGGGAATCAGAATAAAGGGAAACTTTTATTAAGAGCCTAAGAAGTTTAATTTCTAGACCAAGAGTCATGATTTGAACTAGGTGTGTTGGACTGAGCTGAACTAAGGTCATCTTCCAGGCTGTAATACTGAATTTTATATATACATGTGTATATGTATATATGTATGTGTGTGTGTGTGTATAAACGTGTATGTGTGTGTGTGTGTGTGTGTATATAAACGTGTGTGTGTGTGTGTGTGTGTGTATATAAACGTGTGTGTGTGTGTGTGTATATAAACGTGTGTGTGTGTGTGTGTGTGTGTGTGTGTGTGTGTGTATATAAACGTGTGTGTGTGTGTGTGTGGGTGTATATAAACGTGTGTGTGTGGGTGTATATAAACGTGTGTGTGTGGGTGTATATAAACGTGTGTGTGTGTGTGTGTGTGTGTGTGTATTAGGGGTGCGGGAAAAATCGATTCTTAGAAGCATTGTGTTGCGGACGTGGACGATTCTGAATCGATTCATAAATGTCAAAAATCGATTTTCTAAATATTTAATTTATAACGTAATGTTGACGGAACGCAAAAGGCGGAACTTAGAAGTGGGTAAGTGCAGCGCCCGGACAGTCTGTGGCGGCACATAACAAAAAACACTACTGGATGAGCGAGAAATCCGACCGGCTCCCTCTGCTTTAAAGCCAGGTTAGGTCAGGAGTCACAACCCAAATGATAAGAAGAGCCATTTTGCCTTTCAACAAAAATCAGACCACTTTGGGAGCCACAACATTTAATGTCCAGTATGTGATAATGTGCTAGTTTAGGCTAAAAAATATAAAGAAAAACACAGATTTGCTCTGCTTTAAGCTTTAGCTCAGCTACAGCCGCTTTTCCTCCATCTCTGCCAGAAAACTTTTCCTCAGAAGTTGATTAGTTTCTTGTAAAATGTCTCTCAGCTTTCCGCTGTTCTACGAGGCTGAAGTCGCTTCTCACTCGCCAGCTTCTTGCTGAACTTTCCCGTTCCACCTTAAATTCTGACTGAGGCGCCGAATGTAAAAGCGGCACCATTTAAGGTGGAACGGGAAAATTAGAGAAGCGACTTCATCTTCGCAACTTTTAGCGTGTGACAGTCTCTCGTTGCAGATTTAACGTACCAGGAAACCAACTGCGCTGCTTATAAATGCCAATAAGTCCATTCATCTCCAAATGTTCATCTGTCTTTCTCTTTTCCTTTTTCTTTCGCCACTAGCCAGGCGAAACCTCGTTGCTAGGTGACCTGCAGTCTTTCGCACTCCCATCCCCTCTATCACGAGACCAATACGGAAGTTATGGAATCACTAAAGAATATATAACGTGCTGCGTGGTCATCCATTACCACTGGATCTTACTTCACCGTAACAGCGCATTTTATCACAGATGAGTGGCAGCAGCGTCTCCAAACAAGAGCAGTGAATGAGAGCCTTCTAGTTCACTTGCCACATCACTTCCATTTGATTTATTAATAAAAGATATTGGACGTAAATTCATTATTGATCATTACAAATACTTTGTTTTAAAACTACCAAGTCCTCAGACAGTAAGAAAATAGAAATCATGTATAGAAAAAAAAAGATGCATCGATAATCGTTTTATAATCGCATCGCAGCCTCTGAATCATAATCGAATCAAATTGTGAGGTGCCTAGAGATTCCCACCCCTAATATATATATATATATATATATATATATATATATATATATATATATATATATATATATATAAAATATCTCTCTCAGACCATCAGTGGTCACAGGACGCTGTTGGCTGGATATTTTTGGTTGGTGGACTATTCTCAGTCCAGCAGTGACACTGAGGTGTTTAAAAACTCCAGCAGCACTGCTGTGTCTGATCCACTCAGACCAGCGCAATACACACTAACACACCACCACCACATCAGTGTTACTGCAGTGCTGAGAATGATCCACCACCCAAATAGTACCTGCTCTGTGAGGGTCCATGGGGGTCCTGACCACTGAAGAACAGGGTAAAAGGGGGCTAACAAAGTATCAGAGAAACAGATGGACTACAGTCTGTAACTGTAGAACTACAAAGTGCACCTATATAGTAAGTGGAGCTGATAAAATGGACAATGAGTGTAGAAACAAGGAGGTGGTCATAATGTTATGCCTGATCGGTGTGTGTGTGTGTGTGTGTGTGTGTGTGTGTGTGTGTGTGTGTGTACTCCTGTTCAGTAAAATAAGTGGAGATATCTTCTGATACCAACGTGAATTGTGATATCACTGTGCGTCTCTCATAAAAGGGACTATAAAACAGCTGAATGTTGAGTTTAAGTGTTTTTATCTGTGCAGGCATACAGAAGTGCGCTGGACTCTCTGGGACACTGTGAGTACGCACTCAAAGGGGGCTTTCACCTGAATCCCAAAGCTGCAGAAGCTGCATTACAGGTACGACTCACTGTGGAATTCACAACTAAAGCTGGTCGCTTCTGGTAGAGATTAGAGAAATACTGGTTTGTTTGTTTGAATTTGCTGATGACCAGTTATTTTATTAGATTCTGAGACATAGAATAAGGATGAACAGATCATGAAATTTTGTGGATGTTTTTGGGCCAATTTTTATGAATTGGCCTTACAGTTTTATTTTTAATTATTTATTTTTTTTCTCATTTTGTTTTTTTTTTGGGTAATGGGCAAGAAAGACTAACAGTCCATTTACTTTAGTAACCCAGAGCTCTTACTTTGCAGGCCTTAATGAACACACTATAATGAAACTTATTTCCCACAGATGCCCCTCGGATGTAGCGGTCAGTGTACAGTGTAGGACAGTAGAGAAAGCGTGAATGCACAGATAGTTGCAGTCAAAAATCACATGTATATTAAGTAAACAGTGTGAAACTACAGTAAACACTGTATGAATTAACATGATTCTATTAAACAAATAAGACAGCTAACAGGTTCTTCCACTGGTATAGATTATTATAGGCAGTATTAAACCACAGCATACAAAATAGAGTATGTTACATATCAATCTTACAAGCTTCAAAACTGTGATACATAATATTAATTTGGCTAGTTTGCTTTATGCTACCAGACAAAAACGGCTGCTTACACAGTGAATATTTCTGCATGATATACTGCTATTTAATAAAAGTGTTCATGATAAAAAATGTATTACAGCATAAAATGTGTTGACTTACTGGAATCTGCCATACGGTTTGGTAGCACAGGTTGTTATAGTAGGATATGGAGATGACTACAGGGGAAAAACAGATCCTGGGGTGCTTCATATGAGCCGTGTCTAATGTACAATAGTGTCTCGCTGAAATTGTTCACTTAAATTTTAAGTTATTTTTTTAAAGTTAGATTGTGTTATTATTATTTTACTTTATGTATGTCATAAAATTACCACACCAATTTGCTGAAATGATCTTAACAAGTTAATAGATTAAGATTACGGTTGATTCCAGTCGTGCACCCCTAACATGGAGACTTTGCAAACAAGGAAAACTTGCTCTCAGTTTGCAGAAACACGGGTCAGCAGATAACATTGAGGCTAGCAGACGACTGATTGAGTGAATGAGAATGACTTATAAAAAAAAAAAGAAGCAAAATAAAATTACATTCACGTTATTTTCTCTAGGTCTAAACTGGTGCATCCGAGAACAACTATGTAGATGATAGGAAAAGATAGCAAGACTGAGGAGAGAGAGATTATGTATGAGAATAGATTTGTATTTTGTATTTTTTATTTATTTATTTATTTATTTATTTGTTATTTTGCTGCATGTGCTTAAATTGCTGAACGTGTATGATCATGCATGTTTGTCTGAACTGCTAATGCGCCTCTGAGAACATTAAAGTGTTTGGTTGTGTGCGTTTAGGGTTGCTGTAGCGAGGCTGAGGCCCAGCAGTCAGGCCGGATGCAGACCACCTCTCAGCCCCTCCAGTGTGAATTACCCACAATCCCCCTGCAGATCGGCTCACACTTCCTCAAAGGAGTCTCCTTTAACGAGTCCGCCGCTGACAACCTCAAACTCAAAACGGTACTCAAACCTCACAACCCTCGCTCCGCTTTTTCTAGGACTAAAAGAAAATGATTTGACCAACTGTAGTTAAGATGCAAGCAAAGATCAAAGAATTCTGTAATGTAACAGGATCAAACACTTTGAGTTATAACATGACGTTTCATCCTGCATGCAAGGCCTTAATCACAGGTACATCTGATCAAAGGTGCGTCAGAAGTACATCTGATAAAGACTTCGCATGTGGGCCAAAACATCATGGTTATTAAATAAAGTAAAAGTCTGAAAAGTAAAGGTCTCTAAATGGTTTTTGGCTTAGATGTGGGAAAGTCCTTTAAGGAGTTTAGAACTTTTACAATGTGATGGTTCTTTAAACTTCAAAGGGGCGGTCAACTTATTTCTTTCATCCGTTTATACTTTTATCTGTAGGATGCTGCATGTATTAGCCACTAACGTTTACCACCAAGATCTCCTGTTCTCCGGCATCTTGTATGAATTCAAAGTCCTACTTCTGCCAGAAAATAAAAGCAAACCGCCCGCTGCCATAGAGTTACACCACTATCCCTGTGCGGACTGAAATGACCAGATCAGGGAGGGAAGTTAACCCTCCCCCACCCCACCCCGTATAACTTTGGTTAATGATCAACTCGCGCATCATAATTATCACTGACAGTAATAGGCTGTGTTCACATTACCAGGTTGAAGTGGCACAAATCCGTTTTTTTGCCCAAATGTCTTTTCATATCCGTCTTGAGTGGCTTTCATGTCATCCTAGATCAGATACATATCCGATTCGTGACCATGCGACCTTAGTGAGAACGCTCAGATCGGAATTCATGTGCTTCATCATTCAGCGTTACCATGGCAGCAGCGCCGAACAGAAGTTAAAGCCTGTAAACGGTGGAAAAGCAGCTCATCTCACCTTTTTTCGCCTTCGTCTTGCTCTAATAATGAGCAGCTGATCAGAGTTAATCATCTTCACAGCAAAGCCTCCTTCCGCTTTTCAGTTTGTTGGCTGTTCACATGATGTTGATGTTACTGATTAGGATGCGTGCTTGCGGGTCATTTCAGGACACTGGTTTGTTCACATTAATGACAGATGTTTGTCACTTGGCTAAGTCATTGAGTGTGAACCATCATGTCAGAGTGAGAGAGAGATTCAAGAAATGACTTAAGTGAACATAATTAAATTGAATTATAATAGAAGTGAAAGCAACTTCGAAAGGTTTCTTCACACTTGTTTACAAATATAGTTCTTTGAAGAACCGAAAGTGGTTCTTCTGTGGGCATTGCTCAAAAAAAACCCTTTTTTTTTCTTTTTATCTTTTGCCCACTATGTTTTTCCCTGTTGCTTCTCAGCTTGTGTTCTTTGAGTCTTCTTGCTGCCCTCCTGGTTTATCTCTCAGCCCCCTGTGGCCTGCTTCAGGGTGTTTTGGAGCAACTCTGTCTGCTGTGTTTACAGTAACCCTGGTTTTCTTTTCCAGGACAGAAGGGAATACAAACAATGCCACCAGACGGACTCTATCTGTTGTCTGTTATCTCTCTCATCAGCCGCCCTGTATGCTAAATCACCTGCCCTGCAGTTAACCCGGCAGTAGAGCTGCCACTTAATCTCTAATGATGGCAATCTTCATTCTCATCTGCTTCGACTGATCCCGGAAAAGCCCTGCTGTTGAATTTCTAATGATAGTGTTCACTCACATCCTCTCTTACCTAGAGCATTCATTAGATGCAAAGGCTTAGGCATGCAAATCAGAGCGAGACGCATTGAACGTGAGCGAATTCTCCACATTCCTGTTCTGTCTCGGTCCCTTTAACTAAACTCTACAAGTGTTTTCCTGCACCCTCCTGTTCCCTGGAGCAACAGCATGCCTCACTTTTTCCTTTCTTCCCGTCTTGTCCTGGAAAGTGCATGTTTAGATTTCACTGCTGTCATTTTCCAGCGAAGCAAAAAAAAAAAGTAGTGGTTTTGAACTGATTGCATTCCCATGCATGGTCACTTTGGTTGTCATAGTAACAATGCGTGTGCAAGTGTGCACACGCTGCTTTTGACGTGCAAGAAGAGCTGGACACCGAATGGCATGAAATCTGATCTGATTAGGCCTGGATTACACTGCACAACTTTTACCCTGATTCTCAGTCTGGCTGAGTCTGAGCTGGTCGGCTCTAGCCTGCAGATTTTTAAGCCAGTCGGAGTCGAGAGTTGGTGAGAGAGTCATGTGTGAGGGGCGCAGACTCAGATCTGTGGCCTCCTGGTCGCGTTTCAGACCAGTCTGAGTTTATCAAACAGGTTTGATTTTTTTGACCCGACTCCGAGTGTAATCTAGTGTAAACTGGTCAACGACTCAGTCTGAACGGATTCGTGCAACAGCCAATGAAAACTGAGAGCACGAAAGAAGAAAAAATAGCAAGTAAACAAAAAAAATGGTAAAAAAATTCACTCACTTGTAGAGCGAAGGTGTAAGTTTAAGGCACAATCAAGTTTACGTACATTTAAAACTCTAAAAAATACGAGGCTGATGACATTTTTTAAATCTATGACCCTCACTCAAACATGTTCACCTGCTGCTCCTTTACTGTTTCAGCGCAAACCGCAGAGAAACCAGCAGCAGCAGCTCCACGTTTGTTTATTTGGGTCTCCTAGTAACGAGAGAACGCAACAGTTTGCGAGAGTTCACAAGAGTTCGCGTGAATTCAGTGAGTTCCGTTCGGTTCAGCAGCAGCTGAAAGGTTGAGTAGGAGTAATATGTGATCCCTAATTGTTTAGTGTGTGATCCCTGATATTTGTTATCCAAAAAAATCTGCCGTATAGTGTCAGACGCCCAGTTTTTTTTTAGAATCTGTTGGACTGAACCAGATTGTGGGGAAAAAGTCTGATTTATTGTGTTTTGTGTTCAGACTGTGCAGAATCGTTCCTTCTCAAACCAGATGTGAGCTGCCTGTTTGAATAAAGCCATCAGATATGTGCCAGGTCCTCCCTTTTAATGTGAATGTAGCCAAAGGAGGTAATCATGTTTGATGTTTACAGTTACATTTACTCTCTCCCTCCTTTTCTAGCACACCATGCTGCAGCTGATCAAGGAGGCGTCGGGGCAGAACGGGGTTTCCCCGCGGGACGACTCCCCTGTGACAGAGGTGCTGAACCTCGTGTGCCCCTCCAGCTGGAGAGGAGCCTGCAAGACCGCCGTGCAGCTGCTGTTCGGACAGGCCGGACTGGTGAGTGCTGAGCCAGCGCCCGCTGTGGATCATCTCCTCCCACACTGCAATAGTTCAAAACAGTTTGAACTATTAATAACCTACTTTCATTTCTGGTTATTGAGGAAAGCCAAATTCAGAGACGGTTGTAGGCAGAAGTTCGAACACACTGCTCAAACTGTGAAAATAAGTTAACACCTCTACAGAGACCTTAAAGGGGAACTCCACCGATTTTGCACTTCAAAATCACTTCAAAATCATACAGAATCATTCAGAGTGGTTTGGTTGAGAAATGCACCTTTTAATTAGGCATTTTTCTACATTTTGTGGTACATTTCTATTTATTTACTGAGTTTTACATTATGGAAAAAAAAACATTATATATAAAATATGCTGTAACTTTTACACATGCCATGTTATTGTATTACCTGTTTTTTGCTTTCCCCTAATATGTTAGCAAACAAACAGTAATTGTGTCTCATTGTGCAGAGGTCTCATACATTAACCTTATTTTCACTTAGAAAATCAGCAAAACATAAAATTTGTACACAGGTGTTAAACTACAACCATATATAGACTTTGTTATCTACCCCATTTAAAAATAAAAGTAAAAGTCCCCCGGTGGTCCTCAGTATTATCTTTTGTTACAAATAGCTTTCCTAAAAAGAAATGTAAAACAATGAAACTCACAGCTGTACGCTGTGTGTATGAGTGTGAATTTGTGACGTGGGCTCTGCTTTGCCATGGTGAGCCGGATTTTGAGGATACACCTGCTCTATAAATAACAATAGAGCAGTTCCTGTCCAGCAGGAAAGCACCGTCCCCTCCCTCGTGCTGGACTGTGTCTCCAGTTTGCTGAGGGCGGAAGCTGCTGCCTCTTTCAAAGAACAACACGGAAAAATGTCTGTTGGAGAACTGAAATGTCCTGTTTTGGCTTAAAGAGAAATCCGTGTACAAGTAATGACTTTGGTGTATGTAAACTGTGGTGATGCTCGCTGTGGTCTTGACTGTTGTTGTAGTGTTTTATAGTTGATCTATTGATTGGAAAAATTAAACAAATGAACACTACACAACTTATAAACAGTTTAGCAAAAGGACAGTGTTTCATCATAAATATTCATAATTTAAAGGACAGTGATAGACTGCAGGTTCTGTTAGAAAGAGAACATAATTAGTCCTGGTAAATTGGATTTAGTGCAGCGCCAGATGTGAAACAGTGAATAACAACCACTGTATTCATAGTTTTTGATGCTGTTGTTTAAATGTGGCTGTTCTTGGTTCTTCTTTGTTCCACCTTAGTAAATTTCAGAAGAAAATTTGTATATATGTAAGAAAGTCCTAAAATCTCAGCACTCTTAAACAGTCGGGATGTAAACAGTCATTCAGAGTGGTTTGGTGTGAAACGCTCTGTTCTAGAGAAACTTACCGAGTCAGAACTGTTCACAGCGGTGGTGATAAGAACCAGACGTCCACCTCTAAAAGCTCCCTCACAGAAAGTTACTACATGAAGTGGTTATGAATTCACTGGCTGACATTTTTTATTTAGTTTTATGATGTTTTGAAAAGTTTTAGGCCTTTAATATATAATTTTAAATGGATTCATGGCAGAGAGGTACACGTAGGGCATTGTGAGGCAAAATAGTCCCCAAAGAAAACCATTATTAGCATTCCATAACTCAAGACTTGCGTAGGTTCACTGGTGGTTTTGTATAGCAAATAAAATGGCTGTATTTGTGTTGTAGTCATGGTGACCCCTGGTTCCCATCACCACCACTGTAAAGAAAGATAAGTCTCTTCAATTAACCCTTTCACACCAAACCACTCTGAATGACATCTCAACAACAAACAAAAAACAGTGGAGGTTATATGTATATACACTCCTGTGCCAAAAAAATGGGCCAAGCCCAAAATGGCAGAACATTTAAGCTTTTAATCATCTTAACAACAAATTATTAGTCAGTAAATTAGCAAGAACTAATCGATAGAAATAGATGAAGTAACTTAGCACTGTATAGCTTTTCCATTTGATTTCTTTAAGTGTTGAAGTGTTGTGGTGAAACCTGCAGACAGCCTTTTACAGAAAGAAGAGTCAATAATGTTCCACCCAGCATTGATGGTCTCATACAGCTGAAAACCATAGCCAAGCTACTTTGTGTTTAATGTGAGACCTGATATTCTCCATAGGGTTTAAATCTTTGGTAATAAATAAACCTTTGGTAATAACCATGAGTATGTTTTTGTAAACTGTTAAGACTGTGCGTATATAGCTGTCTCTCTCCGTTTGTGTGCAGGTTGTGGTGGACACGGCTCAGATAGAGAATAAGGAGGCGTATGCCCCCCAGATTACTCTAGAAGGATCCAGGGTTGTAGTTCAGGTCCCTTCCACATGGTGAGTAAAACTCTGCAGCACTGGATATGTTTGGACAGCATGCTTTAAATTAAGTGATGAATAGACGATTTCTTTATACATACCTGCACGAAGTCTGTTTTGTTTATTGGGAGCTGTCTAGACTTAACAAGTGGCTTCATATTTTTTACTGAAAATACTGAGCCAAGTAATACGGTCAGATTAGGACAAAGTATATCTGCTGCAGAGCTTCGCCAGCAAGTCTATAAACACTGTCCTTGATTAAATTGACTGCGGTTTTATTGTAAAACAAGATGTTTGGACCAAATTTTGTTCTTTATATGCTTTTAATGCTCAGAAGTGCTGCAAATACGGTTTACACAAATAGCAGCACTCCTTCACTCCTTCAGAACCATTTAACTGTTTGTTTTTTTTTATTGGACAAGGTTATATTTGTGTTTTTTGTGCATTTCTGCAGTGTGATTTATCAGTCTCTGTTAGTTTAATGATAAAAATTACATAGTAACCAAAAATTTACAAGCACAGAAGTTGTTAGGGTACAAAAACATGCAAGGCAGAGGAACAGGAAGTATAGACATATGAGGAGTAGGACAAAGATGTATGGTATTTAGCTGTGATGACTGTGAGCTGTAAAATTTGTGTCTAGATATCTTCCACTTGCAGCTGCAGCTGAAACATACACTTCTATTCATTTGTACTACTTGACTTTGACTTTTAGAGGCATGACTGTAAAGGAACTTTGAATTATGTGGTTTTTAACTGAATGTCGCTGAAATGCCAGGTGTCTGAAGGAGGACCCGGCCACCATGTCTCTGCTGCAGCGCAGTCTGGACCCTGAGAAAACCCTCGGCCTGGTGGACGTGCTCTACACGACCGTCTTCGACCTCAACCGCTGGAAGGAGCGCAAGTCAGTGGCCTTTCTCTCCTCTGTTACAGCAGCACTGCACAGTTTAGGGTCTTCCTGCTTTATCACAGCAGATTCTACTCTTTAAGGGTTTGAAAATTCACTGGATTTTATTAGAGGTGACTCAGAACAGGGAAGACACAAACAGATGCTTTGTGCCTTTGTGGATATATACTAATCAAACACTCTGCGTGTGAGGGATTTGTTTGCTGTTGCTGTGACAGTCTCTAGACCCAGCTGATGTCCTCCGTAGTCTCAGAACCGAAACGGTTAACATCACGTTAATCTTCATCATTATGTTAAAAAGTTGCTGCACTTTTATGATTCTTAAAAGAACCTGTATGTTTTGAAATCAAACTGCAACAAAGTGACGAGTCATTTAAGCATTTTAAGGAGTTAAACTAAAGAAAAGCAGGAAATTCTGGATCAGACATTGAAGGCCAGACGGAAAAAATGGATCCATTTTGTGACAAAATAGTCTGAAATGGCATCAGATTGCTTGTGAGACAACATAATGGAATGTAAAATAGGTTGTGTGATAACATTGATGTTAACACTAATAATAATTTTAATATAATAACTAATAATAATAATGACTGTCTAGCTAAGCATTATACAAATAGAATTGTAGTTCCTTTAGAAGGATTTGTTTAATATTAAAAGGGAAAAAAACACTTTTCACCCTTTTTTTTTTTTATTAAAAAGCTTGATGTAGTGCGAAAAACATACCATTCGTTCCCCAACACATTAACATATATCTGCCTGTTCAGCCTACTGCAGTTTAGCTCCGCCTACAAACACTGAAGTTATAAGGAGTGTTTCAGTCCAGACTGCTGTTTGAATACAGTGCACAGGGCAGCTAATCAGAACAGTGACCATTTACATAAGTTTGTCTGAAAGACAGCAAAACCAGCCTGTTTAATTCTAAGAGAGGTTGGAAAACAGTAATGTGAAAATGAATTAGGACAGTTTTTACTGCATTAAACAAGCATTTTAAGTGGACCTCAGGGGGAAAATGAAATTGCAGAACATCAGCCCTTAAAAAGTGAAGTGCTTAAAAATAGCTGTTTTCATTTTTAGAGAGAGAAAAAAAAATGCACTCAAAGTTCCAGTATTGGTCATGGAGAAAGAAGAAGTGGTATCGTACCATCTGTAGATTAAAGTGCTGTGGTTTGGTTGGGTCAAGGTCATTGCCATGTCCTCTTGTTATGTTGGAAAGATGAGGACGCTCTTTATGAGGACATGGTTTCCTCCCAGTCCTGAAAAACGCACTGCTGCATAACCATCCGTTCCCTTTAGTGCTCAGCCGTCTGCTGACTCAGCTCTTTTAGCCCAGTTTGGAAACCAGGCCAGAAAGGAAGCTGATTTATGGTAATATCCCCCAGTGTGTCTGAAAGCACTCGCCTTGCCCTATATCCCACAATTCCTCTGTTCTGGTCGCTGTGCTGAGAGACATCTTATTTCAGCTGAAGCTCTATTCATGATATAGCACTTCCTTGAATATGTCCTGTTGCTTTACATGTCGCTGTTGTCGGAAGAAAACCTTGTATCTCCGAAATGATACCTTTACAGGAAAAGGAAAAAACCACCTAACTTTTAATTTAAGTCAGTAGAACCAGACTTTTTTCAAAGTCATTTTGGTCCATTTCTTTTGGGCCATTTATCCTGAAATTTATACAGAATGTAAAGGACAACAGACATTTTTAAATAGTGTCAAAAACTGAAAAACGACAAAAATGGAGATACGAGGTTTTCCCTCCGACAGCAACGATATGTTTAGATAATAAACTTAGGGAAATGAGGGAAAATATGTAACTGCTATTTTTCAGACCAATATTGTGTGATTGAAATGGCGATTATTTTCTATAAGTTGAGGTCCAGGCCTGTGTTTATTTTTTAAATGTATCTTTAGTGTGTGGGGGGGGGTTGTTTCTGATTGGTCTAACTGATCTATAGGCATTGCACAAGCTCTGACTTCCTCATTTAAAACTTGCTGAGACAACATTGTTGATTTGTGCTGCGTTTTCGGTATAAAAATAAAAATCTTTTTCTTCTTATCTTAATCTTTGCGCCCTGACTGTAATGTGGAGGTGCTCAGATATTGCACCACATTTCAAGGAACTGATACCAGATGAAACAAGATGAAATCCAGCTGTATCTGCAGGGTTCAGGGTGTCTGTGGGGAGTTTTCTGTTATTAAAGAGAATTCCAGCATGACAGTGTCCCATGATGGGGATTTTACAGTATTGTACAATATCGTGATAAGAGCAAGAACAGCGAACCACAGACAGCCTCCCAAGACAAATTAAACCTGAACAGCTCAAACAATTATTAACCTCAACAAAAAAGAACCACGTTTTGAACTATTACATTAGCGCACTTGTAATATACTTCTTTTTGTAGTTTTTTTGCACTCTGTTGGTTAAAATGCAGGTAAACATTACATAATGTGCTGCTGCTGAGCAGTACACTTCGCAAATATTGCAAATAATTCATTATTATTATTATTAATATTATTATTATTGGTAATAGTAACATTAACTCGTGTGTCATAGCATTATGTTAGTTTTGTCCACACAGCGGAAAGTATTGTGATATAAATTTGAGTTTATATCACCCATCACTAAGCTTCGGGCAGTCTTGTTGTAAGTCTGTTATGTCGGCTAACCGACTCCTATTGGCCAGCATCATGCTGAGTGATGGGGAGAGAAGAAGGAACATCCTACCCAAACAGGGAGAGCAAGGCAGGTCATGCTGTCTTGAACTTCAGGCACGGATGGCATGTGGCATCACCAAGGATTTAACTTATAATCTCCCAATGATGGGGTCAACGTTTAGACGTCAGTGAGAGAATCATTCATGTTTTTATGAATAAAAAAAAAACAAAAAAAAACAAAAAGCATGTGCTGGGCAATTCATAGTGTACATACTGTATTGGTATAACTAGATTGCTGTTCCATTTTGGCAATATTTTTAGCAATGTAATTGATAGATTATAAGCATTATATCCAAGATACGATGGTCATTAAAGTAACATTGTCCCTGACGTGGTTTAAAATATTGTAATTCCATTTTATGTACAGCTGAAACAATTATTGATCATTATTGTGAATGTCAGCATTGAAAAATCAACACAAATTTGCATTGTCGATAATACATAAGTGACATCCAATCTAGAGTTAACGACTTAACCTGAAGAGAGGACGATTCATACAGCTTCAGTCCTGAGACAAATTAAACACGACCATCTTAAGTAATTATTATACTTAACACAGATCACAAAGGGAACTGTGATCTGTGATATGCTTGCTTTTTTCACTTTTTTTTTCTGCCACTCTGTTGATTAAAATGCGTATTACCTTACATTATACACTGCTATAAGCCTAGTATAATGGGTAGATGTCTTGACAGTATTATTATTGTTAACAATAGCAACATTAATATGTTTATCACAGTATTATATTGTTTTTGTCGGCATAGTGGAAAAAAGTTTTATATTTTTATAATAAATTTGAGCTTGTCAGCCATCCCTACGTTTGGGCTGCCCTGTTTTAATGTATTTGTATTGTTTATCCTCAGGGAACAAGCCCTGCCCACCATTCAGATCCAGCTTCAGAGGGACACATCTGATTATGGCGTCCCTGCCGAGCTCCACCCTGGTAGCAGCACCAAGTCATCCAGCGGCCTGCCCAAGACTATCTCCAAACTCACCTCCAAATTCACCAAGAAGACCTCTTCCAGCTCAAGCACCGGTGGCAGCTACTCTATCCCCAGCACGCCCTCTCGCAGCATGTTGGCCACCGGTGGTGCTGGAAACAGCGGCCAGGACGATAAGCCGAAGACGCTGGGTGATGGACGGCTGCACAGTCTGCTCCAGATGAGCATGCCTGGCACCCCTGACCCTGGGCAGCAGGTCGCCAATGGTTCGAGCCCAGACGAGCAGGGCATGAACCTGCCCACGGACCAGGAGATGCAGGACGTGATCGACTTTCTGTCTGGCTTCAACATGGGCAAGTCCCAGCAGGCCTCGCCGCTGGTAAAGAGAAGGAACTCTGTGGCCTCTACGAATGCGGCTGACCTGAAGACGACCAGTGCGGTGGTTCCACCCACTTCGCAGGCGCAGGTTCCACACGGTGCCATCCCATTGGTCCAAACTCTGCCCCAACCACAACCGCAACAACCACCCCAACCACCACAACAACAGCAGCAACCTCAGCTCCCCTCTACACCCAAACAGCAACAGCAGACAGCAGTACCCCCGCAGCCCCAGGCCCAACCCCAGCCTTCACCTCAAACACTGCAGTACTACCAGCACCTCCTGCAGCCTATCGGCCAGCCGCAACCTCAGCAGCCACCGCCGGTATCCCCCCAGCTCCCTTCCCAGCAGCCCCCGCCACCCCAGCCTCTGACCCAGCAGAGGGCCCCCAGCAAGTGGCCCCAGGGCCCACCAGCAGGGCTCTCCCCGATTGGACACATGACCCAATGGGGCACGCCTGGCCTCCCGGATCTCAGCTCAGACCTGTACAGCCTGGGGCTGGTCAGCACCTACATGGACAGCATGGTGTCTGAGATGTTGGGCCACAAGGCGCCGCCGGGGCCGCGCAACAACACCTGGCCTAATCGAGAGCAGAGCGAGCAAGGAGTGTTTGGAGTGCTGGGGGACACCATCCCCTTTGACCCTGCAGGTGAGTGATAATGCTTGGCTGCCGCATAGTCATTAATTAAGTCTGCGCTAGTTTAGTTTGTTCTGGTCATGTTTTATGTTCTATGGTATGTGTCAGTAATAGGGGATGTAATAAAACAACATATTGCACTTCTGTAAATGTTAGTTCTGATGGCACAGTCTGATTGGTGGACAAGCTTTCTAGTTTTTTGTATGATTCCACTGAGCGCTTGTTGGTAAGTAATACCTGCTTTGTAGCTAACTCTTAGTACGTTTCTGCTTTGCTGCATACAAATCAGACTAAGAATACATTAGAAAATTTCATTAATATAGACCATTTGGTCATAATCTGAAGACGAGTATTTTCGGTTATGAAGCTTTGAAGACGGAACCGCTAAACAAACTGGAGCTAGCCAGAAACCGAACACAGATGAAGATGGGCTGTGTGGCTCTATCTCTAACACCTCAGTGCAGTTGGGTTTACATTGGAAGTTCCACTTTCTCTCCTTAATTTCTCAGGAAGTAAACGTCCAAAAATGAGCAAACCTCCCCCTTTTCACTCCTGAAAGACAAAACAAATTACAGTTAATATCCTTTGTCAAATTTTGCTGAACGTAATGGATCAGAAACGCACATCACCAAAACTTTAGTTATTTTGGGGACCGTCTAAACAGTGCATGATGATGTCTTTCTAAGTTCTACTTCCCTTCTATGTAGGTAAAAGAAGGCAAAACCACATCAGATCACTTGTAGAGGGAGTGGCTTAATTCAACTGGGATTTGTTTTAGGCTTAAAGGAAGGCTTTCTCTTTACTGCAAGTGATTTTGCTGTGATTTGGCCTATTTTAGCTAAATACGTGGAAATATGTGCTGTTTAGACCAAGTGTCTGATCCAGTCCTGCCGGGCTGAAACACTGCACACTTCAACAGGCTTAAACACACCTGATTCAGCTCATCAGCTAATCAGCAAGGCCTTCATGAACTGTATTCAGAGCGTTAGATGAGGCTGAATGCTAATCTGCGCGGCACTTTGGCCCGGAAGGTCCCCAGTTTGTCATGCCTGGTTTAGACAGTCCCTTAAGGACTGAAGCGCCAGTGATCTGCATTTCGGAAACTTTATTTTTGCATCGCAGTGTATCGTGTTGTGGCGAGTATGTTAGTTTGTGTCTAGTGTGTTAACTTGGGGCTAACATATGAGCTTGTGACTTGAGCATTAGATACACTACAAAGCACTAAACTTTTGTTTCAAATGTTGTACTTCTATCATTTTTACTGTATCGAAAGACATTTTTTGTATCAAAAAATGCATCGAATTGAGACCCCACTGTATTGTCTGGAATTGAACTCTGAAGTTTGTGAGTCATTACACCTCTAGTCTGTAATGACGCAGTGTGCAGTAGGCTAGTCACATTTTAATACGGCTAACTGAGTTTAAATAGCCGTAGATTCTAATAATCACATCCTAGTCTGATGTGCTGACCAGTATTAACAAATTCTGAGACTTGGGATTCTCTCACGCCTTTGAGGCTCCGTCCGTTTGACAGCTTTTCAGTGCTGACGGTCGTGATGAGGACAGTTCCCATGCACGCTGTTCGAATTAATCACTTTGGACAGTGGAGAGTGAATCAACACCAGTACAATGTAAAATATGGATGTAGCTGGTCAGGATCTGTATGTGAGCGCTGTGTGTCAGTGAGTGGAGAGAGAGCAGGACCACTACTTCACTGCTCGACACTCAGCACATTTCCCCCAGAGCAGGAGAGTCATTAGTGACACTCGCACACCATTAGAGAGCCGCTTACTGTAGCGGTACAGAACAGTCTGGCTGAAATGCTGCTGCTGTCTGAACTTCAGCAGCGGTGAATCGAAAGACAGACTGTATACATTTTTTGTTAAAACCACTGTATTTCACAGTGAGCAGGACTGCAGACAGCTTTTATTGTGCCGGCTCTGTTCTAAGTGTACTGGGGTTACTTCGTTTACGGAACCGTCTAAGCGTTGACCCTGTGATCAGGAGATCGCGAGTTCGATCCCTGGTGATGCTACTTCCCCTCTGGGTGGGTCGGATGGCCCCCAATCACCCAGTATGGTGATGACGTAACAGAACTGGAGGTTGGCGCTTTCCTCCGAGCGCGTTCAGCTGTCCAATGATGTTGGGTTAGCGGCAGTTCGAAAAGATGCACCAGCACTTCACAGGTCTCAGAGGAAGCCTGAAAAAAGACAAAAATAGAGGTGTGTGTGTGTGTGTGTGTGTGTGTGTGTATATATATATACATACACACGTGTATACATACACACACACACACACACATACATCATACATACGAGCAAGCAAGCTCTCGAATACAGGAACTATAACCTTTTTGCATATTTCCTGTATACCTTATATGGGACTTCAGGACTTCAGTGACGTGTTTTCACATCGAGTGTTGTGTGTTTGTGTACAGTTAAGAGGAATGTGTGTCCGTATGGTAAGAAATGAGTGTGTAATGTTTACGGTCTAAGTCGGTGTCTGATCTCTTTACAGTCGGACATGGGTACGGTTGTGCGTGTTCACTGTTTTTATAGTGCTTTAGCAGAGCTCTCATTATTGCAGTGCAGGTCTTTGTGTGTTTGACGGCTCCATTGTGCGTTTGTGCTGTGCTGGGCAGTCTGGATAAAGAGACTGAGCTTCAGGGCTAAACACGGCAGCTCAAAAAGAGCTGAGCATGCCCGACTGAATTCCCCTCTCTCTCTCTCTCTCGCTCTCCCTTTCAATCACTCCTTGATGCCCTCTGTCTGTAGATCTGAAGGTGGAAACTGGAAACTAGTGTGCATGGATTTGGGAAGGTTAGAATTGATTAGAATAATGATAAAATTAAAATAATTTTAGAACTGATTCATTTTAATAATGGATATAAAGTATGTGCTCATTTTGTGGCCATGAGTGGGAGCCCTTTGGCTGTTTACAGATGTAAATAGATGTTAAAAGCCTCTGTGTATTGTTTTTGTCTGAATCATCCCAAAATAATTTAGTTTCACGCACTGAATCAGACAAAAATCATAATCAAATCAAATCTCTGAGGTCACAGATTTACACCCCTGTTCTCTTTTTCCTTTCATCTCTCTCTCTCTCTCTCTCTCTCTCTCTCTCTCTCTCTCTCTCTCTCTCTCTCTCTCAGTTGGCTCAGATCCGGAGTTTGCACGTTATGTTGCTGGGGTCAACCAGGCCATGCAGCAGAAGCGGCAGGCGCAGCATGTCCGTCGCCCTAGCAACGCCCGCAGCAACTGGCCACTCCCCGACGACCAGCACAGAACCTGGTCCCACCCAGAGTACTACAGTGAAGGGTGAGCGACAGCCAGAGAGTCCAATCACAGCCATACTGATGACACTCTGAGGCCGCTGTGGTCTCTTCACATTTGTTCCTCCTGGTGTCAGTTTTGAAACATTTTATAAGTGAAAACATCTTCAAAATGTCACATTTTAATATTTCCCCCCTGGCGAGAAATGCTTCTGAAGTGCCGTGTACTTCGTGGTTTCCAAATGAAGCGATCAGACGTTTTTATTAGACTGTTTAGAAAGTATGTTTTGAAATGTTAGTTTTACTGAGGTTTCCCTTTCTGTGGGCAGGGAGGCGGTGAACAGTACCTGGTCAGCCAATCAGGGGGACTCGGCCAGCTCGAGTGACGAGACCTCTTCAGCCAATGGGGACAGCCTGTTCTCCATGTTCTCCGGCCCTGACCTGGTAGCAGCAGTGAAACCAAGACGGTAAAAAGTCCCCATGACAGTGAAGGCCTGGACATTACAACTGTATTTACAGAAGCTTGGGCTTCTCTGTTTTTCACATATTTATTGTTGAAATTCTAAGTAAAAATAAGTGAACAGGTCCAGAGAACACACTTCTGCACATTTTAATGTATAGTTACTCAGCATATTTTGAGGGGGAGGTATAAAATGTGGCCTCTGTAAAATGAGAATCGGATTTATTGGCCAAGTATGTTACACACAAGGAATTTGGTGTTTCTGTAGTGTTCATGCAATATACAGACAATGTATATATTATTTACAGACAGTATACAGGCAATATGCAGACTATATATGGACAAGTAATATATGCAGACAATTTACATATTATTTGCAGACAATACACAATATAGCATCAACATACAGACTATGTAGGGGCAAGCTATATACATAAGTGTATATAGTAGAGCAAACAACAGTAATCTACCAGTAATCATGTATGGGGAATTAAATAAAAGTTATGGCACATTGTTATGACCCGGTCTAGGGTGAGACAGCAATATAAAATGAGTGGGCTCTGTCCCCACGCCCGCTCCAGACCAAACACCAGCCAGAAAATGGCACTTCACCCCAAGTTTCCTCAGAAATGTAGTTTCACAAGGTCTAACAGAATCTGTGGATTTCACAAGCGCCGACAATGATCGCACAAATTTAACAAAGCAAGAGAAGCGAAGAGTGTCGAGTCATGCCTGTCTGGTCTAGATAGGTGTATTTTCAGGTCACATCAGAGGGGAGAGAGACGTCTCTCCAGGTTGTGGCTCAACAACCGCGTATACTGAAAAGCGCCCCTGTGTGGCCAGTCGCAGACCTGCACGTATGACAACATGGACACAAAAAAGCAGACAGCAGCCGACATACTTCAGGAACGTTACAACGGGGGGTCATAATATCATATATTATATTTTTTAATTTTTCCAATATGTTAAACTTAGCAAATAAATAAAATTGTGCTTTAAAATGTGCAGAAAATGCCATATTTAATTTTGTTCAAGATGTAATTTGGGGGCGACGCGTTCAAACTTTTGCATACGTCTGCACATATAAAGTGATTTGTGATTATCAGCCTTTTGTGTGTCGGAAAAAGTCTGAAATGTAATAACAGATAATCTGCCCACATAGGTTTGTTGATATTACTTGTAAAAGCACAACATGTTTTAAACCATTAAACTGTTATTGTCCTTGTGTGTAGGAAGCACAGCTGTGGTGAGCAGGAAGTGTGTACGCTGCCCTCTCCTCCTCTCCATCACACCAGCGATGACAATAACCAGGTAATGAGTCCAGCCTTCACACTCCCTCATTCGAAGTCAAGGTGAATGGGAAATAATGTGCTTCTTTCCAAACCTTGACGTATCTCTGAGTGAAACGCGTCATCAGGGAGGGTCTCTGAGGTAGCTGTGCGCTTTCTGTCCCTGATGGGTGGGGTGTGGTGAGAGGGGGAGACAAAACTTTATATTGTTGCTTAATATTTTGTTACGCTGCCCACTACTGGATGTTGATTTGAAGAAAAAGGCTAATTGTGATTTTTTTTTTTTAACCAATATTGTGACTGCAGTTTAAATAGCAATTGATTTCTATAAATTGATATATGATAATTTTTTCTTTAACCGGGAAAATCAGCATATCTGCTTTTTTCTGGCTTGAATCTTAAACGCTGAATGTAATGGGTTACGTTACATTACTAAATGCCAGTTAGTTGTGGGTGTGATGTCTTATACACAGCACATGGGTTGATTCTTAGTAGTCTGACTCATCTAAAGGCAGTTCATGAGCTGTTATTGTGTTCATTTTCCCCATTTCCCTAATAGGGATGGGCTTTTCCATTACATTTAATATTAAGTTTTATAAGGCATTCCTAGAAAAAAGTATGGGAATCTTAAGGCTACTGGCTCCTTCACACTGGACGTGTCGGGAGACAGCGAGCAGAACAGTAACACCACTCGGCGTCTCTCTATTACTGTATGATACTAAACATGTAGCACAAATCCTCCGTGAGCCGTGAATTGAAGAGAAAGGTGTCCATTCTTCAAAATAAACAAATTCTACTTATGTGTTCACCTCAGCTAAAACAGGGAGTTTGTGAAGTTGGTTGACACCAAACAGCAAATTCACTAAACGATGTTGAAAGTTATGTTCCATTAAAGTAGTAGTGGAGAACGAGCTCGAGCTTAATGTTAATCTTTTAACTGCTTTTCCTATGTGCTGTAGCTGCACGTCGTACGTTCTGCTGTGCAGCACGGAGGTTCTCGTCTGGTACGCGGTAGCCTTTTGATGGCTGCAGTACGTTTTCTATGCTTCTTTCTTTGGACTAAACAGATAAACGCTGACCATAATGTAAAACGTAGGATCTTCACTTCCCCACTTCGGACTTCTTATGGTTCTTATTCGAATACTCGAGAAATCTGGACTCATCTCTGTTATGTGATGCGACATGAACTAACAAACTTAGAAAAGGTCTGTTTTGATTTGCAGGCTGACTTTAAAGGGTTTGAGTCAAACATTCAGGGCAAATTTCAGCTGGTCAGAGCTGAAGTGGAATCGAATATCATCCTAACCCTGTCGGAAAATGCTTCTGAACCACTTTATTACTGGTTTTCTACTGGTTTTGAAATGTTGAAATGCATCTGCTCGTGTGGCAAATCAAAGCCGGTTGGTAGAAGTACAGCACATGAGTTATGTTTCCTCTTTACATGTCAGTAATTTAGATTTTCACACTAAAACCCAAAACTGGGAGGAAATAGGAAATCGAGTGTACTTCCGGATATCCTTCATCTTTGTTCTTCGGTTACTATCAAATGAATCCTCACGCTCTCTTCCTTTGCATTACAGGATAGCAAAACTAAAACATGGCCCCCGAAGGCGCCGTGGCAGCACTCCTCCCACTCGAACACGATGCCCAATCCCAGCTCTTCCCTCTATCAGATGACCATCCCTTCCAGCCAGTGGAGTGACTCCATGCAAATACTGCAATCCCCCGTGTGGTCGACAGCCAACGACTGCACTCCTTCCAGCGGCCTCTCCTCTGGCTTCCCTTTCGCCCAGCAGCAACAGCAGCAGCAGCAGCAGCAGCAGCAGCAGCAGCAAGCCTCGCAGCACAAAGCGCTCAGCAAAGGCTTCAAAAACTTCCCGCTGAAACCCGAACACCGGCCGTCGTACCTGCACCAGTACTGAGCCGGCCTAGTACTGCTGCAAGTTGCCTTGTAATCGCTGTTGTAGGTCCAGGGATTACGTTTCGAGTGTAATAGTGCAAGATTAGGACCGCGTAGGCTTTAGACTGGTCCTAGATCAACAATTAAGGGTGGCCATTTCGGTATGCCAAGGTTGGAACCAATGTTGGCAGCGGACAGTGCTAGGGGCGCGTTCAAAATGTGGGATGCTGCAGAGCAAATTGATTAAACAAGCCCATCTGCCAAGGAGCCATGTTAGTCACTCCAGCTGAAGGGTTCGAAGCTGGACAGGACTAACGTACGAGGTCAGGTGGGCGCCATCTCACTGTTTGGCTCTTGGGCCTAGTACAAAACTGTAGCCGAGACGTTCTTCTCGACCTTTACTGACTACCAACCTGTACATTTTGATAGTTCTTTAGACGAGTGTGGTTTTTATAGGCAAAATTTGTATTGAACGTTGTGGCAATTTTGTATTCGTTAGATCGCGAGTTCCTCCCCCGGCTACGACGGAATCGTCCTAACTGCCATTCGCGCCGTTCCAGTGCATGATTCATGCTTCCTAGCAGCTAGTACAAGTTGTGGCTTGAGCTTCCACTCCACAGCTCGACTGAACACTCCGCTCAGCAGTCTGGAATTCTGTAAAATTCCAGTTCTGGAATTAAAAAAAATAGTAATAATAGAATTTAACGTTAAGAATTCCAGATTCTAGGTTCCTTCGGCCTGGCTGCGGAAGGCAGGCGACTTATCCGACTCGGCGTGTTCCTCGGGGGTGGACTGGGTGACGTGCATGGCTGTTTAACCATCCAGAGGCCTGGGCCGCTAACGAGACGCCGCCCATGACTATACTGTGTCGTAAAAAGCTGTAACTGCCAAATCTCGTGTCGGATCACCTAGACCACAGCTCCCAGCTACTGTTCCATAGCTTGTAAATGACTCGGAAGAAAAAAAATAAATATAATTTACTTCTTTTTATGAAGAAGCTTTGAGCAGGCTCGGCAGAAACTAGTAACCATAGCAAATGTGTAATTTGAAAAGAAATACACTACTTTTTCAACATCTGACAAAGTTTAAAGAAATAATAATAAAAAAAGTATAAAAACATTAGCAGTAAACTATGTGCCATGTTGATATTATAGCACTTGCATTTTTTTTTTTTTCCTTCAACCAAAGCGTTGTTCGTAGGGTGAATGGTGCTTGATGTAAGAAAACGGAGTCTGGGAGTTCTAGTAACCTGCTATGAAATGCCCCCTGGGGAAAAAGTCAACGTTTTCATGTTTTTTTTTGTTTTTGTTTGTTTTTTGATTGGCTATTTTTTTTTCAGAATGACACTAACACTAAAAACAAACATAACATCTTGTTCCTTTAAAATACAATATATTTCTTGTACAAATATTGACAGTATTAATCTTATTTTTCTATTTTCTTACATGTTATACCATTTACTGTATATGTTAACATAATATAGGCATATTAAGTAAAACATTATTTTTCCCAAGATGTGAAAAGCACATTTTTCTTTTCTACAGAGTTGAAATATATGTGTTATATCTACAAAAGGTTACCAAATACGCCATTACCAACACTAAAAACGTTTATAAGATTGGGGTGTTTGGGTTTTTGTTTGTTTTTTTTGAGCCCGTACCTTTTCGGTTTATGGCTGTGGGCTGCTTTGAAACGGCCCAGAATGTTAACTTTTTGTGATGTTTGCGGATGCCAATGTTGCCTGTATTTATGATATGACCATGTTTTCTGAAAAACTAACATACTTACCATGTTTACAGAGAATCGTTTGCTGTATATAAATATATCTTTTTATAGTTCTGTGCTTTGCACAATCAAAACGTAGGGGTTGTTTGCTTTGTCTGTGTTCTCGCCCAAACTTGCAGCCTTTTAAAAAAAAACAAAACAAAAAAAAAGACGACAACAACGACCTTGGACTGTAAACATTCAGTTTAGCATTTATCAACTGTGTCAAAAAAAATGGTTTACTAGTGGCTTTCAAGAATTATTAAAAACAGTTTGGATTAATACGACAGAAGACATCACACTGATCGACGACATGAAGGGGGTTTGCTTGGCTTATGTTGCTTATCGTTCACTAGAGCTGGCAACTGAATATTTCCAAGTGTACCAGCAATGCAAAAAAAATAAATAAATATAATAGAAACATGTTCAGATGCTCTCTTTTTAAGGCCTCTCACCTGTTCACCTGGTTCTCAAGTAACACACTGAGGAAAAGTAGGACTTTTTTTTTTATTCAACATAACAGTAATAAATAGATATGAAACGCTGTACACAGTACGAAGTCTTTAAGCGGATACATTCGTCAGCTGCTTTGAGTCGGTGGTTCTGAATTCTCTGCGGTACCATTTGGTGTTGCTGCCTCTTCACAAGGAGCCTGGAGAGAAAGACAAACTGGCATTGTGACATGACGTCACGCGGGACACCAAACAGGATTTCACAACTAACCAGATCAAGATCGTTGTAGGTTTTTGGTGGACTCACCGTTGTGGCGTCAGGCAAATCAGGGCTGGCATCAGCTATCGTTCCTAAATAAACAATGTTTCTGTGAAGGATCTGCTGGTATCTGAAAGCAAAGATGAGAATAACGAAGTGACTCATAGAAAGACGGCTAACATGCATTTAGTACAGTGGGTTTAAAGGAGATTGTTCAGAATTTCTGCATAATTCAGTCAGTAAGATGTAAACCATCATTCTGGGCTGAGTTTCCCAGAAGTATCTTAGTGTTAAGATCATCTTTGTACTAATATTCTCTCAGGAAGCCCAGCTTAGAGTGGTTTGGTGCCAAATGGTTGATTGTAGAGACTCAGATGTCTTTACAGTGGTGGTGATAGGAACCAGGGGTCGCCATGACTACAACACAAATATAGACATTTTATTTACTATCTAAACCCACCAGTGAACCTACAGAGTCTTCTGGGTTTTTATATGGAATGTAGTGAACATAATCAGTTTTCTTTGGGGACTATTCTGCCACTCAACACCTGAATGGATTTCGAAACTATGGTAAAACAAGGTCTCAGGCAGCAGGCAGCATATTCATAACCATTCCATTTAAAAACTTATTGGGATGCCAATTTTGAAGACAAACTCTTCAGGTGTCTGGTTCCTGTCACCACCACTGTGAATAGTTTACTCTGTAAGTTTCTCAAGAACAGAGCATTTCACACCAAACCACTCTGAATAACCTTGCTTATATCTTAACCTTTTAATAGTACAGACATTTTGAAAAGTCAGTGGAATTCACCTGCAATGGTTTACATAACAGGCTAAAAAGATCTTAAGTCTGTTCCAGCTTTCTGGGGAAACGTAAAAATGACACATAACTGCATATGCATGTACAACTACGACGTACATACACAAACATTACCTAATGCTTCCCAGATACATTCAGTCCCGAGCCTGCCCACTTCAAATGGCACTGACCAGCAGTCTATTATGGAGGAATAAGCTGAAGAAACGTTTCTTAAACAGTATAACGTTAATAAAATGCATTATGCATAACAAAAAACCGAGTGACCGCAAGCAAAGAACTCGAACTAGGACTTTTATTTTTTGTAGTTCATTTTGGACTACATATACCAAAGACCGTCGCTGGGACAGCGAACGAATCAGATACCGCAGTTTCATCCGGGTGTTGGAGCCATACAAATACACAGCCAGTTAGCTTACTAAACGGCAGAGCCAACAGAAATCCTGCTTTCACTCAACTAAATACAGTATTTTGGAACTTAAGCTGGCTAAATATACCGAACTGAATCAACAGTGGTACAGTCGTGTAACATAAGCCAGAGCACAGCTTAGCAAACCGCTAACGCTGCCTAAGCGAGCGGAGCTTTATGGGAAATGTAGTTTTTAGACCGCGACTGTACCACAGCGTAAACCTGATCCGTCGAGGCTGAAATTGGCCTCATATTCGGCAGTTTTTTTTTGTTCGAATTTTTCCGTTCCACCTTAAATGGTGCAGAGTTACATTCTGGCGCCTCAGGCGGAAACGAAGCCTGTGATTTAGCGGCTTACTTACTGCACGCATTCCGTCGCTCTGCCTTTTTGCATGTACTCCGTTATACATCTCACCAGCTGGTCGTTCTCGTCCAGAAGCTGAAAGGAAAGCAGCGTGTTAAGCGTTTAGTCTGCTGAATGTAACGTTAAGTTAACTGTTTAAAGGAGGATCCGCGGCTGATCTCACTCTCTGGATGGTTTCTTGGTTGATCTGAGCTTTCCCGCGCTGCCGCTTTGGGACAAAAACAACGGACATGGTCCTGTTTCAGCTCGCAGGGCGGCTACAGCTGGGTTTCAGTCCTGATGGTTTATCTGAGCTCTTCAGCAGAGTTTTCTCCTCATGTAGGGAAAAGGACTTAGTCTTGTTTTGGTTGCGGCCCGCTCCCTTTCAGAGGTAGACTACAAGCGCATACGCACTCTGCCACCTGCTGGTGTGGAAGAGTCAGTGCCCGCCGCCGATGCTAGGCCCACCTATAGTCAGGCGTGTAAGTAACTGAACAGTGACAGTTTATCATTTTGCCCTGTACATAATCAGTGGACTTGAAACGAGGCAGTCAGGGTCCGAATTAAGTGCAGAATTGCAGCTTTAATCCAAGGGTTTAACAGAAATATTGCGGAACTTCCCTGCTGAAAAAGATCCATTAGGATTCAAACCTGATAGCTTTCCTTTCTAATGGGAATTGGCTCAGTGGCTTCCAATAGAGACCACCTTCAGATCCCATTAGGAAACCATCACATGCATTTAAAATCACCCATTAGTCATCTGTTAAACCTCTAATATCCTTTACATTGTGATACCAACCCTATTAAAAAAAGCCGAAACACATTACAAAACCTTCAGGAACCAACAGCAACACGATGGTTCTGGATTTTTTCAGCAGGTACAGCCATTGTACAGGCTCAAAAGTAATTGGACAAACTAACAGTTACAAATAACAAGGATTTTTATTAATACTTGGATGCAAACCCTTTGCAGTCAGTGTCTGCCTGAAGTCTGGAACCCATGGGCATCACCAATGGCTGAGATGCTTTGCCAGGCCTTTACGGCAGCCACCGTCAGTCGCTCCCTGAAGTACGTGAAAAGAATACTCAGTTTCTTTGCCTTAAGAAGCTCTTTCGTGCTTTCGTTGTAGTTTTGGGTCATTATCCATCTGTACTGTGAAGGGCCGTCCTATCAGCATGTGACTGAATCTGAGCAGCAAGTGTAACTCCGTACGTTCAGAATTCATCCTGCTACTTCTATCAACAGTCACATCATCAATAAACACCACTGACCCAGGTCCACTGGCAGCCATAAATGCCCATGCTGTAACACTACCTCCACCATGTTTCACAGATGATGTGGCATGCTTCAGATCATAGGCCCTTCCTTTCCTTCTCCATTCTCTTCTCCTCCCATCATTCTGGCAGAAGTTAATCTTGGTTTCATCTGCCCAAAGAATCTTGTTCAAGAACTGGGAAGTTTGGCCGTGGTTTGCATCTTGTGGTAAACCCTCTGTATTTACATTCATAAGTCTCTTGATTGTAGACTTTAACAATGATATGCCAGACTCCTCTAGAATATCCTTGACTTGACCATGTGAAGGTTTTTTTTTGGTCGGAAAAATTTCTGCGATCATTCACTGTAGTTATCTTCTAGGCCTTTTGGTGTTGCTGAGATCACCAGTGCATTTCTTCTTTTTCAGGAATGTACCAAGATGTTTGTTTGGTCAGTCCTAAAGTTTCTATGTTTGTTTTTTTTAATGATGGTCCCTTCACTTGCATTGGCACCTCTTTGGGCTGCATATTGAGAGTTCCTATAAACAGCTAATAAACGCATCTTCAACTCAGCATGGCCCAAAATAAATGAAACTATCAATTTTGCTCAGCTTTTTTCTTTCCATTTAAAAAATCTTAATTTTTAGCCAACAGGTCTGTTTGGCAGTACATGTAGTAGCCAGTACAGTTTTGTTTTAGGACAAAAACCTTCTGAATAGTATCATCAAACAACGTCTTGGGCGTGAGGCAGCACATTCATAACCATTTCATGTAGTAACTTTGTGGGTTTTACAGTAATTTTCCAATAAGCTTTTTGGCTTAAAACATTTTTTGTAAGTACATTCACAGTGGAGAGGTACATGTAGCAACAAAGCCCCCAAAAAGTCTTCCCCCCCAGACTTAGCACAAATAAATGAGTCTCTACAGTGAAATCATTTCACACCAAACCACTCTGAATGACTTCACCCATTTCATTTCACAGTAATTTTAATTTCCCTTTCAGCCATTCTTTTAGCGTACAGCAGCCGGACTCAGGAAGCTGGGTTCTGTTCAGAACTGTCACTTGATATAAACAGCATTAATAAAAACAAAAACAACGGCACATTTTGAACAACTATTTATTTCTCATGTCTGAATAAAAACCTCAATCTGGCCACTGAAAGTACACCATGCTGTACAATTGCTTTATTCAGAAAAACAAACGCCAATCAAATTTCTTCCAGAAGTCTTAGAGAGAGAAAACAATCCTTTATCACCTTTACAAAATGAAAACTTTATGTACAGTCTGAAATCTCATACGAGCACAGGGGGTGTCCTTAATAGTAATGAGATTATTGCATCAGTCCAGGGCTGCCGGACATTTCCTCCCCAGGGCAGTACGTGCTACCAAGGCTGTGTCCAAAAAATAAAGTAAATCTGACCTAGTGCACTTCAAAGGGTTCAAAAGCCCTATGTAGTGCACTGTCTGGGCAGCAGGGAGCCATTTGACAAACAGCCCATCACTCATGATTTCAGGTGGCTCGTTAAGGCATTTCCCATCGATGCTGTGCTCCAAGCCCTAAAGCGTCCAATCAGAACGGCTCATTTTGAACGTCTAGCTGCCTACCAATACGCGACGTCTAGGCAAGGTTCGTCACTTAGTGCCAACAAGAAGTAAACTATAGCCAACACAGGTAATCGCTATTAAATTAGCCACAACAGGAACACGGAACCTCACTGCATCTCATCGATATTAAAACAAGAAGGAACGAAGCGAAACATTCGGAAACATCTCATTTTCTGCCTTGTCACTTAGCCAATGTTTAGATCCTTTATTTTTTTTATTTTTTAGTTTTTTCCTCTGTAAAAAGAAAGAAAGAAAAAAAAAAAAATCAGTTCAGATCCAAATTCCCAAACGCTGGTAGTGAAGCTGAACACGCTTCACTGACATTCAGGGAAAAGAAGAAAAAAAAAAAATAGCAATAAAGCACGGCCTGTCATTCATAGCATGGCTTAGAGAAGAACTGACCAGACCAACCCAGTTTTATGGATTTAAAACCAAAAACTCATTCAAACTCACTTCCCAAGGAGGGCGACCACCTGCTGATATACAACTATCCCTAACGCGCTACCTGAGGCAGCAACACAGCTAACTCATCACACACTGTGGGTTCTTAAGCAGAAGAGTCGCGCTGTGACAGACCGAACCCCAACGTCTGTGACCGCGGCCAGTTTGGTTCAATCTAGTCAAGCGAATCCTGGTGATCCGACTGGAAGTCTCGGGAGTGCTGATCTGTGGTCTGCCTAAGTGATCGGAATAAGCAGAGGAAGAACCTGTACCAATAGCTGTGTCCCTGCAGATGAAAGAGGAATTCTCCAGCATGTTTAACCTAATCTCCATCTGCAGCATCTGTAGCATGTGGTCGATTACCACTGATAATGTCCGAGCGCTCAGATAACGGCTGACCCACTCACGTGTAAGCGCTCACTCTGGTATAACTGTGTTTTGCGCCAAATTTTCTATTCTTTTCCTGCATACAGGCCAAAATGCATGAGTCCATCGTACACTACACATCAGAGTTAAGTCCTTTAAAACCTCGCAAATAGCACAAAAGGTTCCTCACTGTGGGCTTTACCGACTCATCTATTAGCTTCACGTCAGAGCATCTGTTCATTTACAGCTACTAACTGACAGCCTAAGAGAAGAGAACGAGGGGATGAGTTAGGTACTTCCTAAAAATGGACTTACCGCGGCGTCGTTCATCGTTAAAGTGCAAATGAATACGTTTTCGAAAGCAATCCAATCTTAAAGGGTGTGCTGGACTATCCCTGAAGACCTTGGCATTAAAACTGTGGCTAGAGGACAAAAAAAATAATGTAAGAGCGTCTCGTCTTTAAATTAATGTTACAATTCTAAAGGCTCGACCCTCAAGCGAGCGACCGCGACGGACTGCGAACGTGCACCGGTACCAAAGAGCCCTATTGAACTATAACAAAGTGACATCTACATAATCGACATCAAAAGGCAATAATCACTGGCACTCAGTTATCAAAGAAAAATTAAGCAAATGTGCACACCCATCTTCAGTTTCATAAAAATAGGAACAAAAAGAAAAAAAGGGGGGGAAAAAAAAAGCAGTCCTGAAAAAAAGCTTCCTGTCTATGATGGCACTGTAAAAGATAGCTGGGAATAGTTCGTTAAAGGACGAGAAAATCAAAACAGTTCACACCAAAAACACCTCCTCTTCCCTGTGTGCTACTAATAAATTCGCATTGGCATTATCAGTACATTCAATCAAGAGCTAATTTTGAACCAAGGTCAGCCTCGCGAGATGAGCTACAGGTAGATATAAGAGTTGTCTGACCTCACATGTAATAAGACCTTACAAAAGGGCTGGACCACACTATACAGCTAGAAAACATACAGGGGACTAGAAAATAATTACTACAAAAGAAAAAAAGAAAGTTTCGTCTACAAAATAAAGCACTGCCTGTATAAATGCCTACCTACCTTCCACACAGATCCTGTGGAAACGAGTGCGCGAGTTCCCTCCCACATCGAAACCTACGACACAGCAGTCTACTGCACTTGCGGCTGAACGGTAAGGGCTGACAAGCTTTCACTGTGACCCTACAAGATATATATGTACGTATAATACAGAGTTTTGGTGCTTCTATAAGATACATTAGAGAAAGAAAACAAAAAAAACAAATAAAAATAAAGCTATTTCACTGATGGGGCTCACAGTATCAGCGGGTGTCTGCATACGTTTGTACACCTAACAGGAACATTATCAAATACAATTCTTTAATTCTTTTCTTGTTTTTTGTAAGAAAGGAACTACAATGTTGATGCAAAAATACTGAATAATAATAATAATAATAATATTAATAATAATAATAATTCCACTAAAGTTACGGATTTTGTACACAAAGTCCTCATCCCCTCTGTGGGCATATGAAAGAAAAGATCAAAAGATTGCCTTCCAAATTGGTTTTGTTTTTTTTCCCCTAAAAAAGCGAGAGATAGCAGAAAGGAGGTGTGAGTCCAGGTTTTGGGACAGATGGATAAACAGACAAGTCTCTATGAGGCAGGAGGGAAAAGTGGAGCTCCGGTCTGACGGGGCCGGCGCTGTCATCCTTTACGGTCTCTACGCTGCCACTTTGTTCTCCTTCTGCAGGGGAAAAGGTGCACAAAGAAAGAGCAAGACAAGTTATTAATAGTTGTAGAAAGGAATCAGTGAATCACAGCCTGAGATTCTAGATCAGAAATGAACATTCTGGACTGAAGGTGACGATTCAACTGCGCAGATTCTGGCAAGTTGGATTATAACTAGTCATAATAAAATTAACAACAGATGTACTTTTTTGGCTAAAACTAAATTTTGGGAGCTACTTTAAAATAGAGGTGTAAATGAATGACTGACTATGCCGTAACCAACAAAAAACAACTTGTTGGTTTAAAAAAAAATAATAATAATAATGAAAAAAAATAATAATAATAAAAGTAAAAATACATTATGAATAAACAATAATATATTGTTGTTGTCCAAAGAAAAACAATATGGTAACTTTACAGGAGAGGGCAAACACACATACCATTCAATCTAAGTGAATGTAAACATTTTATTCCAAGTGATATTGAAGCATTTCTATTGGTCTGATTGAAATTTTTATGCAACATAAAGGAGAGCTGGGGTGTTGAAATGATGTAGAAAACTAATAAACTGATATTGATATTGAAACTGATATTTCGATATTGGTCAAAAGAATCGGCCACAATTTTTAGCCCTATTTTAAACAAACATCGCCTGCAAATTCCTATATACTGTCTATATTCCACTACTGTGTAAATACCACCAGGTGTATTTGGAGTATTTAAAAATGATGAATTAAACCAAAATAACAAAAACAACAGTAACTAGTTTTCAAGATCAGATTTACAATATTAATAACTGCAGCTTTGGTTGGTTGGTGAGATAGAAAAGCTTACCCGGTACTCAAAGTCGGAGAACTCTCTGCCACCCCGGCCTCCTCTGAACCCTCCCCTGAAGCCAGAGCTGCCACCGCCGCGAGGGGGTCCGAAAGAGCCTCGGCTGGCCCCACGGCCCCGGCCCCCGCGGAAGCCCATACCGCCTCCTCTGCCCCGGTAGCCCCCGCGACCGCGGTTATGACGCATGGGGATGCCAAAGGTCTCAGCATTCATCCTCCTCTCCTCTGCCCAGGTCTTCCTCCGCTCCCTACAGGAGAACACAAAGAGGTTAGAACACACAGAACTGCCTTAACAGCCTGATCTAGAACACACTGGCTTCTCCCCAAGTTCTGAAGTCTTACTGTAGAAAAATAAATCTTTGTATTGTCAGTATAGTCATGGCTCTGTATCGTTCAACACTTTCCTATACAAAGACTGATAACTTCAATATTGATTCATGAACAATACTTTTGATATCATGTAAATACAAAAAATATGATGAACAATCAAAGGGGCAGCTCAGAACTGAAGCACTGACGTTAATAATCACTTATGAAAAGTAATAGAGACAACCAATCATCAGTGTAGGTTCTGGAACAAGCATGCTTATTGGCTCCCTGATACTGATAAGTCTGACTGATCAGGTGTTAATTTGGTATTCAGTGACCATTTTAAAATGCTCTGTAGAACTGCAGCAATTCCACCCGTACCATAAAAGTATTTAATGCCCAGCCCTTGATATGTCAACCTTAATTAACACAGGTTCAAAAACACGGTCAGCTGTCCTTTACATTATGTGAACATTTTATGATGAACGGACCAAATCAAATGATTTCGAATCAAATGATTTCGAAAAAAGCAACTTTTTCTACAAAAGTGGTTCTGAAATACCAATCCTGCCCATTTAGCATGTTCCCTACTATTAAGTAACTGTTCGATGTACTTCCACACCAGTTCGTTTGGTCCATTTTTTTATTTTTGGTCCATAAAATATTCACATAATGTAAACAGCAGCTGCTCAAATAGTGTTTTGTTGACAATGACTGTTCTTCGCTCTACAGTAGTGCTGCTGCTCAGCACAGTTTAGCGTTTAACAACCTTTCGCAAGACAGAATTGGGTGTGCTGGAGAACACTAAAATGTACAGGAGCAGAGTGGGGAACATGTTTCTTAAATATGGCTCAAGCCTCAGATTTTGTGGTAGCAGAATCTAAAAGACAAGTAAGGGGAGGGTAGGTAAGGTAGGTAAGTAAGTAAGTAAGTAGAAAACATACCTGCCACCTCCATCTTTTTCTTTTCTGGAAATGGGGAAAGAAAAGCAAAGTCAGTCACCAACTCTCTTCATTTAAATGGCTACTCATACAAAAGAACACGTGGCTTCTAATACCAACTGAAATCCTACCTGGAGTCGTCGCAGGAGATGTTGTCGAAGAAAGACTTGGACTTGTCGTAGTAGCAGTTGGGTCCCAGTGGATCTTCCTCATCTACGTTGCCCTCGCTGTTCTGCGTCTCCACGCCCGAGTCGCCTTTATCCTCTCCGTTCACGGCTTTCTCATCTGCAGTAACAAGATCACACAGGTCAGGGAAAGTGACGGCGACACATAACCGAGCTAATAAACTTCACGTCAATACTGACCACGAAACGTTCTTTAAGATGTTATGAATTAAATGTTCTCTGGCATTATGCTTTCAAACTGTCTATTAGTCAAACAGAACAGAACTTAGTTATTTAAAACATAAAAATAATTTATGATGGCTTTTATGATGCAAGCAAAAATACATGGTAAACCTGTTTTAAAGGTAACTACCACAGACTGGCTCAACTTTAGACCAAAGCTTTGCTCAAGTAGACTGCAAACCTTTAATTTTGAGCTTGCTCTGGAACTCGCGGTCGATCTCCTCCTTGTTGAACTGGGCGTTTGCGCTCTCAAAGTCGAAATCCTTCTCGAACTTCATTGTTCCGTCTCTGCGCACGTTAAACCGGCCCCGTCCACGCTGGCTTCCACCACCACTGCCGCTGTTGCCTCCTCCGCCTCCTCCTCTACCTCTTCGCACTATAGGAGCACCGGCTGAAGAGAGAGTGACCCTTCGTTATCATGAAGCAAATGTTCAGTTGACTAAGTGACAATTATGAATGGATGGCAATGAAGTCCTGAATTAAGCCTGTGTCCTAGTGATGCACAGTCAGCAGCTGTCAAGACTGGAATTGCAGAATTT
This sequence comes from Colossoma macropomum, assembly GCF_904425465.1. Taxonomy (NCBI): domain Eukaryota; kingdom Metazoa; phylum Chordata; class Actinopteri; order Characiformes; family Serrasalmidae; genus Colossoma; species Colossoma macropomum. Next base: position 1,337,820 of record NW_023494798.1, read on the forward strand.
TGCGTCACACCAGCAACTGGTCAGGCAACTGGTATGTTAATATTTCATGATGTAAATTACACAAGGCAGGTAAGTGCACTCAATGTACTTAATTACTTTAAGAAACTACAAAATAAACTAAAAATAATCCAAACAATCTGCAAAACTAAAAGTTGTGCAATGGGCATTAACATATTACATAACAGTTTTAGTTTCTCTGAGGCTTGAAAAACTGATTAACAATAAAACACCACCCAAAACTATGAATACAATAATCTTTCAATGTTTCATTTACTCCACTGAACTAAATCTAGTTAAACAGGACCACTTATGATCTTTTTGTAACGAGTTGTAAAGTGTTTTTTTTTCTACTCATGACATGCACACGTTCAGAAAAGCATCTGGTGACAATGTGACAATTTATCACAGTTTGACAAATATTTTGTGCACCTCTAACTGTTTAATTCCAATTCTAACTGTATAGAACGCTCTACAACTAAGCCGTGTTCTGCGAGTGACTCGTCCCTGCTCATCACTCACACGAAGGACGACTGGACACCTATTGGCAGGAGGATGCAGACTGTATTAACGTGAGAGAACAAAATACCTACCACCCAGCTGGCGTTTGCTGGCGTCACGGTTCTCAGTTTTGCCCAAGTCCGATTCTGGTCGGGGAGCCTTCTCAGCATCAGCCACTGCAAGTTTTACACTTTTAAACACAAATCTCTGCAGTTGTAAGTAGTGTCTCGTACTAAACCTCCGAGTTAGAACAGAGGTATAATCTTTACAACACAAATAAGAAAATAAAAAAGAAAGAAAAAACAGATGGGATACAAAGTAAACAAAAGCTTTAAAATAAATGGATATAAAAAGTGGAGTAAAATAAAAGGCAAATACCAAGGAAACAGTGAGTTGTGCTTTGTTAGCTACAGAAATGTGTAAAATACATCATACTAGAGCTCAGCTACGAAGAAAAGAACTGAAAAAGAAGAGTGGGGAGATAAAGAGGAGGAGAGCTCGCAGAAAACAACAAAGAACTGGATCCAAAGAACTAAACTGAAGGAGCTAATAACAATAATACACTACTGTTAATTTTGATTTTAAAGTCATCCAAGCAGGTGAAAATATCAGCCGCCCCTGGCTACAGTACGGCCCAAAGGACCACACAGGAGCCAACACAGCTAACAATGACTGAAAGCCAGCATTCCCAGTTAACGTCACATCATCCCTCCCAGCTAAACTGGAGGCTTTAATGATTCTCTCACCTCTGGTCTGCTCCTGGCTCTCAGCAGGCTGTTTTTGGGAGCCAAGAGCAGGTCTACCTCCTCCAGGACTCCTCTGACTCACAGAGCCAGTTGCAGCAGGGGGCGCTAGAGGCGTGGGTTGCGCTGGGTGCTCAAGGGTTGGGCTCTTCCGCAGGGGGTCCAGTGACGGGCTGGCACGAGCTGTGGAAGGTAGGAGTGAGATTTAAGACAAACATAGCAATATAATAAAAATGCAATATTATGGAAGAAAGACGCAAACAGCAAGCAAACCCCAGAATCAGCAATCAACGGATCGGTCATTATAAATGCTGAAACTTGGTTTCTATAAACATGACTAGACTTCTAACCATTCCACTTAAAGGGACACTCTGGCCAAAATAATAAATGCAACCATCAATACATCCGTTGTAAACTTAGTTGCATCCTCCAGCGATGCCGCAGGAACCTCTAGAGCGAGACTTTCTGGATTAAAGACTAGTGGTGTTACTGATTTGGGTGGATTTTTGAGGATGGGCTTCTTTTAAATGCTTTTTTTCTTGACTGGCTGGCAAACGCAGAGGGCAAGACGACAGCTAGCTTCACTGCTAAGAAGCCAAATATCATATTTCAGCCACACAACTGTACTAACTGCCTTCAAATCACCACCACAATGGAGTGGAAACCTTTCCTCAGTTTCCCTTCTTTTCTCCAGCATCCATTTTGTGAGAAATAGAGACAGAATTGTGATTTTTTTTTTTAATCAATTTTAAGTTACACTAAGAGTTACAATAATGCTAGCTAAGTTGTATTTATTAGCTTAGAGATCAGTAGCTGGACTGTTAGTAAGCAGTCAAGATCGGCTGACGTCCCAGCCGCTGTATGTTATCTGTATTGTAGTGACAGAAAACATGACAGTGATAAAACTGTGAATCCAGTAAAACTGAGAAGGCTAAGCGATACAGAACAATGCATAACACGATAAAGAAGAGTAGTTTAAGGCCAGAGTGCCCCTTTAAGTCCACTGCAAAAAAACTAATGTAAAATGAGAGAGAAACTGAGGTGACCATTTGTAAGCATGAATGTCCCAAAAGCTGGGTCACCTCATATAAATCAACAGAAGCATTCAGACTGTGCAGTACGGACATCACACAGCAGCCATCTGCATGCACTGGTCAGTCCATTTAAAACAAAACAAAGGCAGCCAAAACACTGACAGCACTTCAATCAGACAGCGCCTGTTAGTCGGTTTGGTTACCTTCGGTCACACGCGTGTTCAGAGAGACAGAGTCCGAGGGGACAGTGCTCTGGGACAGAGGGGCGGTTACGCTCGTGTCGTTACTGAACGCGGACCCTGAACTTCCTGCATGAAGAGGAAGAGCACAGCTGTAAGTGTGGTGTTTTTTTGTGTTTCTTTTTCTTAACGTCTCACACACATATCAAGGAGTCAATCTGTTCCTGAGAAAATACAGACAACACAGATCTGCACTGCAGCCTTGCACAGAAAAAGAAAAAGGACAAGGTTTGGCTACTTGGGGTTCCTCAAGGATTATTCAGCAAGAACAAGAAGCCATGACAACTCAAAGAACCATTCAAATGCTTAAATTAGGGATGTTGACTTTGGGTTTGTCAGTTAATTTTTAATGACCAACTAATAATGGTCGGTTATCCAGCTCATAAGGCTCTCTGCACTTCAGAAACGTCTCTTCAGGTGTTCTTTTCTAATTATTCTACAGCTGATTCCACAGGTTATTATGCTGAGATATAATCTCTATCATACTGCTGTGGTCCTGGAGGGCCAGTGTCCAGCACAGTCTAGTGATCTCCCTGCTCATCTGATTTAAACTATTTGTTAACTGTCAGGTTTAGTGGATCGTATCATATCATAAAAGGGTCGTATAGATAAGATAGTGGGGCTAGGGCAGCTGCTTCCACAGCAGTCAGGTTTTTTTTTTATCTATTATCTAAAACCTGACCATCATGGCAGAGCGCACTCCGCACCGGAGAGATCATCCCAAACTTACCCGCGCCAACAGTGCTCCCGATGGGCTGGGGCATCAGGGGGTTGGGGAACTGGCTGTATGCATGAACAGGTGTCCGGGTGAAAGAGGCATAGGGGCCCACTGGCTGGAAAGAAGGAGTTGCAGACGAGCCCAGAGACGACTGTTGGAAAGGGAAAAGACCATCACTAGGGCTGTCACAATTAATCCATTAAAATTCATCTAGCATATCGTTTTATAATAAAACATTCTGGAATCTTTGAAAGATCATTTTTTATTATTATTGTTTTGTCTATTTCAAAAAGTCAAGATAGAGAGATGAATAGATAGACAGACAGATAGATATTTGTCATAGCTCAGTACAAATACAAGGCAACAAAATGCAGTTAGCATCTACCAGAAGTGCAAACAGTAGCAACAGTGCAAGACAGACAGAGCAAAAGTGCAATAACAGGCATGAATATGACGTATCTATGAAATATATAACTACATGAACTATATATACACAATTATAAATGTATCTATGAATGATATATATGCATATATACACAATACTATAAATACAGTATATAAGGTATGAAGTTTAATCATCAAAATAATTAGTAGCCTACACAATCGCTAATAATACATAGCGATGGTCCCAAGTTTCACTTACTTTTAATAAACCACACAGAAAGTACACAATGTTAAATGAAATATGTCGCTCAAATTCCTCATGAGATGGAGCAGAACTGGTCCCAACAGGTTATATTTACTGTTATCCATGCTGAGTGACTGAAGTGCACTGAAATGTGCTGCTATTTCATTTTACCACCGAGACCACTTAACCTTCTTCCACTTAAATGTCTTACAAGTTGATGACATCCCAGCCATAAATATTGCTAATTTTGCCTTGCTGGGTCAAAAACTCTGCAGGAAAAAGAAAGGCAATTAGAAAAAGGTGGATCTTTTGGCTGAGTCAGGAGTTGTGTGAATGTGTTTGCATAGCTACATACTACTCCATTCTGTGAGAATAAGTCAGGTGGCACGTGGGAGGGAGGAAAAAACTAAGGTATACAGTAAACTGTTACCTGTACAATAGCCGGGTCCTGGGGCAAAGAGCAGTTGGGCTTTGGTGGCTCACAAACAGTCAAGTCCTTAATATCACTCCCACGAAAGATGATGTATTCAAAGACATCATCTCGGGGAGCGACCGGCCTGTCTGTAGGACGATCCTCGGTGCCAAAGGATTTGACTGAGAGGAAAACAGAGACAAAAACACAGAAATTGCAGTCAGCAGTTACTGATACCATAACATCATCTGTCATGTCCTGTATTATTCATGACCGAATGCGTCTGAAGCTTCAGTCGCCCAGGTTATTGAGCAAGTTATGAAGCTCCTTTCAAGACTGGAAAAAAAATTACATCTTCAGGATTACGAGATCCCATCACCCTGGCTTACAAGTTGAGTGATCCTGAGAGAGCATTTCTGTTGACTCCCGTCAAAGCAGAAGAGCCACATCACTGCAGAATTCAGCGCTGTACCTCATTTAACAGGCCTTTATCAGCCAAACTAGGAGTGATTAACGATGTTCTCAGTACAACTTTGGATTCTTAGTTCAGGATCAGACTTTTGAAATTTTAAGGTCCTGAATTTACAAAACTCCAGTTATGTACACTACAGAGACGGCTTTAACGCAACAAAAAAAACATTTCAAAGCTTAAGACTGTACTTGAGGAAAAGTATCATCTTACAAAAAACATGATGCATCCAGACACTTAGTTTTGATGATACATGGTCAAACAGAAAAGTAAGAAACAGATGCATATCAGCAAAAGAGTTTAAATTTAATACTGTATTGAAATCATTACACCTTAAGAAGTAATAAAAAAAAAGAAATAATAAAGGGGTTCTTCAAGAGTAGTAAAGGCAATGGTTCTATTCAGAACCATGAGATGAGGGATGTAACGATTCTCCAAATCCAAAGTTCGGTTCAGGCTTCGGTTTTGGAGCCACGGCTCAGTTCATAATTGGTTTTGTTTTTTGGGTGGTGGGGGATGAACAATAGAAAAATAAAATAGAAAAAAAATCCTGGGTTTTATTAAAATCACCAATAAGTTCTTCAGTAGAGAAAAAAAACAGTTCTATATAGAACCATGAACACTCAAAGAACCCTTTGCTGGATTAAAGGGTTCTTTGCATGGTAAAAGGGTTCCTCAGACTGATGGAGAATGTGCTGCAGATGGTTCCATACAGAACCTATTTAAAAAGTTTAGACTGGTGGAGGGGGAGTTCATGAGACTACAGAAGGTTGTATCGCGTTTCAGTCTCTGTTTCAGTATCGTTACACCCCCACTCTATACAGAACCCTTTCATGCTCAAACGGTTCTCTGCATGGTGAAATGTTTCTTCAGACTGATGTAGAATGTGTTGTATACAGCACCAAAAATGGCAATCCTGTGATCCTCACATTCTAGACAATATTTAAAAAAAAATAATGACAGAACCATTTTCAAAAAGGTTTTACATAGAACCACACAACACACTCTCCAATCAGTCTGAAGAACCACTTCACCAGGCAAAGAACCATTTAAGCATGAAATGATTCTATGCATTCTTAAAAATGGTTCCTCAGAGCTCTTTAGAAAATAAAACGGTTCTGTACAGAACCATGTTCACAAAGAACCCTTTGCACAGTTAAAGGATAACCTGAATCATTAAAGAGTTCTTCAGCTTAGAGAACATGCTGTTAAAAACTGGTTCTGTACAGCACCCAAAAGGGCTCTTCTATTAATATGATGTCAAGTTTGCAACAACAGAAGGACCTTTTTCAAACAGGTTCTATATGGAACCACCTGTAGCACAATCATGCACATTCTCCATCAATCTAAAGAACCCTTTCAAGATGCAAAGAACATTCTTACCCATGCAAAGAGCTCTCTGAGTGTTCATGGTTCTAAATAGAACCATTTTCTTTACCAAACGACCATCTTTCTTTAACAGTGTGGAGCTCACGGTTCTAAAGAACCCCTGAATCACCTTTAAGAGTGTAACCTACGTGGCTCGAGCTCAGCGCCTGCGCCTAAAAGCCTGCAACAGGGGGTCTGGCATTAGATCTGAGGGTCCCCTTTGCTCTCATCCACCTACAGTCTTATTTTCCCACTAGTTTAAGCTGATTAACAACAAGCAGAGGAGATCATGCTGGCCAGTGAGGCGGCGAGCGCCGCTGCGGCCTGCGCTGAAGTAAACAAAGAGAACCCCGCTAGCTCAACTTAGCAGCGACAGCAGGTTACACGGTGAAGCCTCTGCTGAGGCTAAACTAGACTACTTTAGTTTAAACTGACCATTAACCAACACTGGCTTGCCTTAAGTAGCTGGAACTAAAAAACAGACCGCACTTTGCGTTTGTGGCGACCTTTTTTTGCCGTATTGTTGTAAATTAGCTGCGCAGCTAACCTACGGTTCGTCCAGAGGCTAACTTAGCCATGTTAGCATTACGTTAGCTAAGACAGATTAGCAGGTTTCCTAACTAAACGTACCGTTTTATACATACATAACGTTCAAAACAGAACCGTTATCAGCTCAAGGTAGTTAGAAGCTGAAGGTAGTTAACCTTGGCTGAACTAACTTAAGTTAATCGTTCCAGTTAAAGCTGGCTAAGTTATCTAGTTAGAACAGCTTAACGCTAAGAACATTTCCACGAAGCTGCCGTTAGCTTCTCATTCGAATTCTCCGTTCCACCTTAAATGGAGCTCCATTCCATGTTCTTGCTTCAAACGTGTGTTTTAAAAGGTGGAATTTCCCGTTCCACCTTAAATGTTGCAGCGGTGCCATGAAACTGCTGCACTACTTAAGGTGGAACGGAAAATTCGAATAAGAGGCCAAATTCAGCCTCGTAACGTCTTCAGTAACTTAGACGACATACAATCCAAACGCGACGTGGTGAAGCGCTAGTCAGTTAACTAGCCAATAGTGAACCAAATGGTGATTTACAACGTTAATGACGCACACGAACAAATGTTAGGGCAACTTTAAATCATTAGAGAAGCAACTAGGAGTAAGTGAAATATTACCTGCAGTGTAAGGACACGTTACACGTTTGAAACGAGAACATAAAAATACAGTACAAGTTAGAAGAACAGCAGCTGGAACGTTACGATCACAGCGTAGCGTTAGCGGCTAACGTTAGCCAACATGGTCAAAACCCTCTAAGATAGAAACAAAGACAGCCACCCAGCTCAGCCACAGGGGTGAAGACCGAGCAGGGCGGCGGTGATGTGCACCTTTAGCGAGGGCGACGGTGGAGTTCTCGGTGTCGATGGTGTACAAGACGCCCTCGTATCGGATCTCGGCCTTGGAGATCAGGCTGATCTTACTGCCGATGTACGGAGTGCCTCCGCTCATCCTGCCGCCGCGCTTCACTCTACAACAACAACCGCAGCAGCAACGCTCCGATTACGGATCACAAACACCGCTCTGGCTGCGCAGGTACGTCCCTCGCTCAGAAACCCTCTCCTCCGCTCTGTGCTCTCAACTCTTCTCTCCTTTTTTCCTCTCCGTCTTCCTGCAGCTCCGCTCGCCGTTACCACGACATGGCCGACTTCATCATACCGCGGGGCACTCTGACTGGAGCAGCGCGGCGCTGACAAAATCTCGCGAGACTTCGACTTAGACAATTCACTGAGGTCACATCTCAAATCGCTCCACACTCCCTATGTATCTAGTGCACTAGCTGATTTAGGGAATTACGGCCTCTACACTCAAATAGTGCACTAAATGTTAAACAGGGAGTTTTGCAAATCCCGAACAAGACATATGAAGCGTACAGAGCCTCTGCCGTGATTGATGATTGTTTTCTAATAATGCGTGGCAACGAATTAATATGGTGAGGCCACGACCCTGCTGAAAAGGACCAAGAGTTTCCTCTAGAACACCTGTAGATCCATTTAGGAAACCATCAAGTGCGTTTAGAATCAGCCATTGGTCACCTGTTAAACCATTAGGATCCTTTACATTGTGATATCAACCTGTTTAAAAAAGCCAAAACACACTGCAAAACCATCAGGAACCAAGTGAAAAGGTTAAGTTTCTCACAACTCGTGGCCTCAATATAGTAGTTAATGGTCTCAATATAGCAATTTGTAGCCTCAATATAGTAATTCGTGGCCACAATATAGTAATTCGTGGCCTCAGTAAAATTATTTGTGTACTCGGTCTTTTATGGTCATAAGTTCTGCGTGTTCTGTGAATCAGCATGAAAGTAAATCTATTGAATTTCAACACTATAACATACCAACACCAACCACTTCTAAAATTCACTTCCACCTTCAAGATACATCATCAAAAGGTGTTTTTCTAGTCTTTAAACCAGAAGATCTCACTTTGGAGTCTACATCAGCGCTGCTGTATGAGATGAATGGCCATGTTTACAGCAAATACAGAGATGGCTCAGTTTTCATTGTGTCCCTCTATGTAAAACCAAAACCCAAACCAAAACCAAAGCCATCCCGGTATGATGAGAGGGAGACATTCCTATTGGGCAAACTTCAGCTGTCCAGCTCTTCTAAGAGTGCAGTTTCACAAAGCAGGATTTCTTAGTAAAATGGATAACTTAGGGCAACAGTAAGAATTCCCCAAAAGATTTTACATTCTTCCTATTGAACAGGTTGGGCTTGGCCTTTTGTCATCCAATAGAAATGGTTACCTTCTACTTTTCACTGTTATCTTTAATCCCCTCGTGTTAGTATAGTTTTGTGACAGTTACCTCCTTTTGTGACGTGTACTTTGCTGTGTCTCTTATATTCTCTCACCAATTGACTTGCTTCTCTGGATTACAGGCCACTAAGTTTGTCATATGAAAACCTCATGAATCCATTTTATTGATTTGTTTATTTGTCGTAATAATTGGCAGATGCTTTTTAACACTATGTAACGAGAATGATGTGACTATGTACACTTAGTGTAAATGGCATCATATTACTATTTGCTATTTACACTTAATTGTTCACATTAATTTGATGCAATTTAAACTGCTAAATTGTATTACTAATAGAATATGAAATAGCATTTGAAAAATTCCCCTTTTGCCCAGACGGGGAATCAAAACCTTCCTCAGACATGAAGGGCAGTGGTGTTATCCACTATGCTGTACGAACTAGCACCATTTCTACACAAACACACAAACACACACTAAGCCGCTATCCTTTTTACTGTGAGGTGACAGCGCTACCCACTGCGCACTGTGCGTCCCACTAGCGCGGTTGATCTTTTTAATTTATTGAGTAGTGAAATGAAAATTGACCTAATTCATTTTGTAGTTGACACAAAATAACCATACTCTCCACTTCTCTCTTGAAGACAGCAGATACTATTGTTCATGTAAAGTATAAAGATGGCAACTAAATAAATGTTTTTGGTTTTGGTTTTGTTTACCAGGCAGAGTTAGTGCATTTAGCCAGACTATATGGTTAATGTTATTTTTACAACCCCGTTTCCAAAAAAGTTGAGACGCTGTGCAAAATGTGAAAACGAAAAGCACTGACATACAATTCATGTAAACCCTATATGTAATTGAAAGTAGTACAAAGACAACATATCAAATGTTGAAACTGAGAAATCTTATTGTTTTTTGAAAAATATATGCCCATTTTGAATTTGATGCCAACAAAACCTTCCAAAAAAGTTGGGACGGGGGCCTGTTTACCACTGTGTTTCATCACCTCTTCTTTTAACACTCTGTAAGTGTTTGGGAACTGAGGAGACCGACTGCTGTCAAAAAGTTTGGACGGGGCAACACAAGGCTGGTGAAGTTGTGCAATGCTAAAAAAAACACCTGGTGGTTAATTGGCAACAGGTCAGTAACATGACTGGGTATAAAAAGAGCATCACAGAGAGTCCTTTAGAAGTAAATATGCAGAGGGGTTCACAACTCTGTGAAAGACTGCACAACCAAATAGTGTAACAATTTAAGAATAACATTTCTCAATATAAATTAGCAAAGAGCATTTGCTTTTCATCATCTACGGTACATAATGTCATTAAAAGATTCAGAGAATCTGGAGAAATCTCTGTATGTGAGGGACAAGGCTAAAAATCAGTATTTGCTGGCTGTGATCTTTGGGACCTCAGGCAGCACTGCATTAAAAACAGACATGATTCTGTAGAGGAAATCACTGCATGGGCTCAGAAACACGTCTGAAAAACACTGTCTGTGAAAACAGTTCATCACTGCATCCACAAATACAAGTTAACACTCAAAAAACGCAAAAAAGAAACTGTACATAAACAGGATCCAGAAACACTGCCACCTTCTCTGGGCCCAAGCTCATTTAAAATGGACTGAGAGGATGTGGAAAAGTGTCCTGTGGTCTGACGAATGAACGTTTGAATTTCTTTTTGGAAATCACGGACACTGTGTTCTCTGGGCTAAAGACCACTCAGCTTGTTATCAGTGCACAGTTCAAAAGCCAGTATTCATGATGGTATAGGGGGCATTAGTGCACATGGCATGAGTGACTTGAACATCTGTGAAGGCAGCATTAATGCTAAAACAATATATACATGTTTTGGAGCAACACATGCTGCCATCCAGATGATGTCTTTTTCAGGGAAGGCCTTGCTTATTTCAGCAAGACAATGTCAAACCACATTCTGCACATATTAAAAACAGCATTGCTCCATACTAAAAGAGTCCAGGTGCTAAACTGTCCTGTCTACGGTCCAGATCTGTCACCCACTGATAACATTTGGCACATTATGAAATGAAAAATATGATAAAGCAGACCCTGAACTGCTGCTCAACTGACATCAAGCAAGAATCAGAAAACATTTCACTTGAAAACCTTTCCCAAACGCTTACAGAGTGTTGTTAAATGAAGAGGTGATGCAGCACAGTGGTAAACTTGCTCGTCCCAACTTTTTTAGAATGTTTTGCTGGCATGAAATTCAAAATGGGTGTATATTTTTAAGAAAACAATTACATTTCTCAGTTTCAACATTTGATATGTTGTCTTTGTACTATTTTTGAATGAAATCCAGAGTTTGCATGATTTGCACATCATTGTGTTCTATTTTTATGAACATTTTGCACAGCGTCCAAAAATTTTGTATAAGATTTTGAAACAAAGCAAAATAAAATAATACTTCAGATGAACAAAATCAATATTTTTCGTCAGTCTAAATCTTAAAACACTTCAAATCTGTTCTCCTTTTCAGTGTAATTCATGCAGTAAATAATTACATTTGTTTTAATAACCTGTTATCAGGCAGCAGACATGACTGCACTCACCAGAAAGCAAAATGCAGTACTGTACTTATTCATCAATGCACTGCCTATTGTCAATGACCGAACACTGAATTCTAAAGAAGATTTGAAACAGACTACACTTCCAAAAAGTGGTAGGGATGAAATCGGGCATGGAAAATATGCCTATGATTCCTCATAATAGAGGCAGAATAAAGCAAACATGAACGAGGTTCCCCATTTTGGTGAAGTTGTGGTTAGACGTCTTTGTTGCCAAAAGCACCACTGTTCTGTTCTGGGAGGAAAATATTCTTCACAAAGCTTGAAATGGTTTGGATTGGAACAAATATAAAAAAGTCTTTCATGTAAGCAGTACATTAGAGGAGCCTCATTAACTCTGTATGAAACAGAACAAGCATGAAATCATTCGATTTGGAAAAATAACAATAAAAACAAAATGAAAAATCTCAAGAGTAACTTCTCCACTAACCATTTCACAATGTGTTCTACTTTGAAAGCATAAAAAACACTTTTGTAAAGAACATTTTACACAATATGCTATTATTAATTTGCAGATATCTTTTGTTAATGTGTTAAAAGGATTTTTTATCGTAGCAAGCTATAAAGTTAGTAGCTAATTTTGAAATTTGATTTATGAAGGACACCCATCATTAAAACTTTCCTTGCTTTTTAAGTAAAACAGATTGATGTACTAAGCATAATTGAAAGGGAATTCCACCCATTTTTCAAACTTTCAGTGGTTGACATGTAAACAGAGTGATTCAGAGTGGTTTGGCGTAAAATGATTCAGATTTCTGTACAGTGGTGATGATAGGAACCAGGGGTCACCATGACTACAACACAAATATAGACATTTTATTTGCTATCCAGAACCAACAGTGAACCTACACACAGTCTTCTGAGTTTTATACGTAACATTGATGGTGATAAAATAGTGATACATGTGGAAAAAACAAGTTTTCTTTGGGGACTGTTTTGCCTCATAATACTGATGTGCTTTTCCACCATGAATTGATTTTGTTCAGACTTGGCAGGTTTGGTTGGACTGAAAAGAACCCTGATGCAATTGCTCTGATAATGCAGTTTGTTAGGGTGAGTGTGAATGCTGCCATCTGAACTCTGGTGTACCAAATAAGTGGACTGAGACCCCCTGAAGCAGGTCAGATCACTTCAAAATGAACTCTGGTGCAGTTTATTTGAAGTATGAACACAATACAGACCTCTCCTCCCTGCAGAATGTCTCTGGTTCGAGGAGAAAACAAGTTGCTGATGCTGTTTTCACATGTGCATGTGTTTTATCATCTTTTCTTAAACTCTGAATCAGTCATTATTTTACATTTGACTGCACTAATAAAGTTTACTTTGGATTAATGTGCTAAAGTTTAAGTGCTAAACCATTTGGGGCTGTTACAGGGATTTCACCCTGCTCTGCGTCTAAAACACAGCAATGCAGGGAGTTATGTGGGTTATTGCTCTAAAATCACAAGGCAGATAAAACATGAATAAAACCAGCAAGCGCAGATAGAAATCTGCCTGATCAGTTGTGATTTTTACTTGTATGACTTTTGTTTACGTTTTTGGTTCGATGTTAAATATGTCAGTGTGAACGTTGAGTGAAGTAGAAATAATATATCACGTGTCACATTCTCTGCTTTGGGTCATATACAGTATATAGGTATAAACACACCCTAAAAACCATACATTTTAAGCCAAAACCCTCTCAAAACTATCAGAAAACAACGTCTCAGACATCGGGCAGTGAATTCATAACCATTTTATTTCATTCAACTTTCTGTGAGGGAGCTTTTAGAGGTGGGCGTCTGGTTCCTATCAGCACCACTGTGGACAGTTCTGACTGTAAGTTTCTCTAGAACAGAGCGTTTCACACCAAACCACTCTGAATGACTCTGTTCACATCTTAATCAAGTTTTCACAATTTCCCACTTTCTTCAAGATAGATGATCCACCAAGACATGTTTGGTGTCTGAAGGTTTGCACTGGAGCTACAAGAATAATGTAGCTAAACAACTTTTTGACAAAGACATCCATCATATTAGCTTCACAGCTCCAGCACAAAACGGTAACACTTTATTTGGAAGGTCCATTGTAGATGCTTTTTAGATGTTCAGTCTATCTTTAACTAACATTCAAATAAATATCTATTAACGCTTGTGTGGTGTTGGGGTCTGTGGGACCCGTTTTCAATGTTTACCAAAAGAAGAAATTATGTGATTTATTAATATTTTAACCCCAGATTCTTGGCCTTTGCTCATTTTCTGTGAAGAACATATAAAACAACACGTGTTCAGTGTCTTCACACTGCTTCCCCCCACACATTTATACTACGCATGTGGTGTTGGGGTGAACCTGCAGGGGAGGTGCTGCATCCCTTCACTCTGTTCTCCTCCTACATGGCCTGCTGTTAGTGTGTGTGTGTGTGTGTGTGTGTGTGGACAACATGGACAGGCTGCTGACTGACTACAGCTGCTAAAGGAGAACCCTACGCTGACCACTTGTGATACTTTAAATCTATTTATTTATCTATCTATTATTTTTACATAAATTGTTATGACTGTGTTGATTTAAAAATATACAAAGAATGCGGTGGGTCCACCAGACCACTGAGTAACAAAAACATCAACACCACACAAGGGTTAAATCTATTACTGATCCCAAACCTAAACCTAACCCTAGCCTCAAGGCAAAACCTACACCCTACTCCTAAATCTAACCCTAACCTTAATGTTGTTGATAAAAAACCGTGGATCACCAGAAAATTTGTTAATAATTTAAGCATCTGTAGATAATCTATAGGGGACCATCCAAATACAGCAGCGACCCACAAAACTAAAGAAGCAAATATCAAAACACCAAGCATGTCTTAGTGGATCAACTACGTTCGGGGAAAGGGGGAGTGTTGTAGTGAACCATTCCTTTAAAATGTGCAGTTAACTATTTTAAGAATTCTACACTGAACCCCAGCAATAATGCACACTTTCTGTAATTTTGTGCAGAACATTTTTGAATTCAACATTAACTTTCACTGTTACCAGGAAAGAACTGGAGCAGTTGTTAACTTTGCTTAATGTCAAATCTGAGCCTTGTGTTTTGCGTCTTTTTGAACTGCGCTTCAGTAACTCAACAAAGTGCCTGACGAGACTTGTGTGTGTTGTTCTGAATATAAACACATTTAAAATTTTTAATTGACAAATAACTGCTAGCTTGAAGAAAGAAAAAAGAAAAATTGTGGATTGTGGGTCGATAACGCTTTAAGCTGCCTGAAAAGAACAAAAAGAGAGAGAAACAGAGAAAAAAACAAACACAACACTGAAAAATGGGAACACATGCTAACTTTGCTAATCATAGAAACTGAGCCTCATGTTGTGTTAATACATATAGAATAAGGTGCTGTGCAAAAGTCAGAGAACAACCTTGGCTTGTTTAATTTCCAGTCAAAACAGCCACGAAGTACAAATGATTCATTTTGTAGAATCCGTCCCCATCAGATAAACAGTCCACTGGCATAAGGACAGAAAAATCAAAGGAAAATCAGTTTACAAAACTGGAATTATAAATGCGACACAGAAAATGTGACACCTAACAACCACCTGGAAGACCTGGTAGACACCAAAACTGCCCCCATCAGATAAACAACACTTAAAGCTTTCATCTCTGAGAGAGAGGAGAAAATCAAGCTGCTTCAGATCTGAAAACATCCACAGGTGTTTCTGTCCATCCTTCCACTGTGAGAAGACGACTCAGCGCTGTGGGTCTGAAAGGATGTGTAGCTGTCAAGAAGAACCTCACAGAGAAAAGGAGACGGACACATCAAACAAAGAAGCTGAACAATGGACTGACCACCCCAGAGTCCAGACCTCAACACCACTGAATGTGTTTGATTACTTCAGAAAATGATCAACCAGCTTCTAAGACTGAACTTTGGAGGTGTTCTGTACAATCATGAGGTGCAAGAGAGGACCTTGGAACAAACTGATACTTAGCCTGGCAGTCCCAGATATACATCATCATCATCATCATCTTAAACCGCTTGATCCAGCTAAGGTCATGGTAACAGTAGGGAAAGCAAAGAATCCCAGATGACCCTGTCTCCCGCCGCTTGTATCTGCAAATTTATTCTTTTGGTAATTACCCAAAGCTCATGACCACAGGTCAGGGTTGGGATGTAGACCGACTGGTAAACAGAGAACTTTGCCTTATGGCTCAGCTCCCTCTTCACCACTACAGTCTGGCACAGTGACCGCATCACTGCTGCCGCCTGTCCCAGCCTGCAGCCGATCTCACAATCCCTCTTCCCATCACTCGTGAACAAGACCCTGAGATACTTAAACTCCTCCACCTGGGGCAGATCCTCTCCCCTTACCTGGAGTGGGCGTGCCATCCAGGCGAGGACCATGGACTCTGGAGGCGCCGATTCTCATACCAATCACTTCACACTCAACTGCAAACCACTCCAGTGAGTGCTGGAGGCCTCCATGAGATGGAGCTAAATAGACAACATCATCCACAAAAAGCAGAGACGCCATAGATACAATACACACTACATGGCCAAAAGTATGTCCTAATTATTTCATGTTCAGGTGATTCAGCCTCACCCATTGCTAACATAAAATCAAGCACGCTGCCATGCAGCCTCCATAGACAAATATTAGCAGTAGAATGGGTCGTACTGAAGAGCTCATTGACCTTAAACATGACACTGTCATAGGATGCCACCTTTGTCACAAGCCAGTTTGTGACATTTCTGCCCTGCTATATCTGGCCCAATCAACTTTAAGTGCTATTATTGTGAAATGGAAACAAAACAGCTCAGCCATGAAGCGGTAGACCACGCAAAGTCGCAGAGAGGGGTTGCTAAGCGCTGAACCACATAGCATGTAAAAATCACCCATCCTCTGCTACATCTCTCACTACAGTATTTCAAACTGCCTCTGGAAGCAACATCAGCACAAGAACTGTGTGTCAGGAGCTTCATGAAATGGGTTTTTCACGGCCGAGCAGCTTCACACAAACCTAAGATCACTATGCACAATGCCAAGCGTCCACTGGAGGGGTGTAAACCACTCCCACTGGACTCTGGGGCAGTGAAACGTGTTTTCTGGAGTGATGAATCAGGTTTCTGATGGATGAATCTGGGTTTGGTGGATGGCAGGAGAATGCAACCTACCAAAATGCAGTGCCAACAGTAAAGTTTGGTGGAGGAGGGATAAGAACGCAGGGTGAGTTTGTACAGAAGGGCCATGCGTTTGTGTACTAGCATTGAGTTTCTGGCCTAATGCTCAGAATGCAGCTTGTGATTGCGTTGTTTTATGAATTGCACTGACACATTTTTAGAACACAACAACTTCTTGGCCAACAAAAGACCTGGACCTCGATTTATAGAAAATAATTGCAATTTCAATCGCAATTGCAGATCAGAAATAAATCTCAATTAGATATCTTGCCTAAATTATTCAGCCCTACAGGAAAGCACACGGAAGGCGCACATGGGCGAAACCACAAGTGCGGACTTTGTGGCTGCGTCCAAAATTGCAGACTACCACGCTTAGTAAGAGGGCACCACTCATTAGTCGCCTATTCATTAACAGTGTATATACAGTGTTTATAATACAGCAATAGCGTGTGGTTTTGGTCACAGCCTGGGACAAAGGAAGATGAAAGAAGCCTTGTTTTCCCACTTCATTTCAGAAATAAAGAATAATACAACATATCAAAAGTAAATCATTACAAGTTAAAAGCGAACAAACTAGAAACATGTTTATGAGTGAAATGAAGGGAAAATGGATCAGAGATTTAAAAAGATTTAGGGAGAACTGAGGGAGCACACAGTTGTGCTACTCTGCAAACATCTCATTGTATTTTTTTCAGAGTTTTTCATTCTTTGGGTTGTTAGTTGTTCTGAGACTCTATATGATACTCAATTTCTACTAAAAATCTTCCAACTTGGCGACGTTTTTCAAACATTTTTCCATGTGAATATAGAATTTGGCAAGGAAAAAAAAAATAAAATTCATGATCAATTAAACGGCTTTGTTCTTGTTCTCATAGTAACAATTGACGTCCTTGAGTTCAAAGTTATAATCAGGGGTCGTGTAAGAAAAACAATAAACACATAGTTTCTTCCAAAACCAGGAGGTCATGCTACCGCTATGAAAAGGCATACAGAGAAAAAAAAGAATCTTTTTTTTGAGTTATAGGAATCCATCCATCCATCCATCCATCCTGTAGGTGGCACGGTGACGCAATGGATGGTTCACACCAGGAAGGAGCTGGGTTCGATTCCCCAGCCAGGCAACTAGGAAGTTTGCATGTTCTCCCCGTGTCTGCGTAGATTTCTGGGTAGTCTACTTCTCTCCCACAGTCTGAAGACATGTGTGTGTGTGTTATTTTTCTGTTTTATATAATTCACTACTCAAAAAATGTCCCCTTTCCTTTTTCCACTTCTTACTGCTCAGCTGATAATTTGTCAGGCATTTTTAAAAAAGAAAAAAATGACAAAATACAGTATTGATACATGATGAGTATTACTGTGTACAAAAAACAGAAACGCCACATGAAATACTCATCAGCCTTTTTATCTGGTGCATCATGTATCATATAGGCACGCCTGAGAAATGGGACCCACTTTATTTACAGGAAGGTACAATCTCAGAAATAAAGGTACTGAACTGTCACTGGGGCAGTCCCCCTCTTGTCACTAGGGCGGTACCATCAAAGGTACATCTCAGTACCTTTAGTCAGGGAACATAATTGTATCATAAACCATTGAAATTATTGCTCTGTTTTAAAACATTCGGTTATGAAAAGGTACAAATATGAACTTTTCACCTGAAACTTTAGGTACCTTAAAACCACTGTTGTACCTTTGAGGGCACAATTACATTGTTTGTACCTTGATTAATGAAAAATGTACCTGCACAAAACCTTTATTTCTAACAGCGTAGACCTGAAAGATGAATCACTTTTATATCAAAATCTCAGATTGAAACTGTGATTCCTCCCCTTTTTTAGTTATAAGACTTTATTATTAGTGTTATTACTATTATATTACCACCAAAATGTAACAAGAGGTACAAATAACATACACGAACTAAAAATGTACATACATTCGTTGCCACGGGTTTATAGAGAAAAGGAAAAAACATCACAAAAACAAAACATCACATTATATTGAATTATATTGAATTCTTTGATTGCATTGATCATTGATTGTCTTTATTTTTTGAATATTCTATAAAGATGACATATTGTTCAAAACCTACCAAGAAGTGCATCAAATTAGGTTTGGAAAGAGAAACCACTTTACTTTATGAATATGAAACTTCCCTAATATAAGAAACAATTATATAATACATGGTTTTCTTACACTCTTAAGAAAGGTTTTTTAGTAAAGGCAGAGGTTCTATATAGAACCATGAACACTCAAAGAACCATTTGCATGCTTAAATGGCTGCTTGCATGGTGAAATCGCTCTCCATGTTGATGGAGGATGTGTTGTAGCCCGTATGGTACTATGTAGAACCTTTTCGGAAATGATTCTATATAGCACTGAAAACAGGTTCTTCTATTATATACACGTTTGACATGGTAACAATAGAAGAACTCTTTTTTGGTACTGCATAGAACCATTTTCAAAAAGGTGCCACATAGAACCATATACAACACATTCTCCATCAGTCTGAAGAACCATTTCACTAGGCAGAGGAACCATCAAAGCATGCAAACGGTTCTTTGAGTGTTCATGGTTCTATACAGAACCACTGTCTTTACTAAAGAACCCTTTTCTAAGAGTGTACTTTGGAAAAAAAGAACCCTCGTTGGAGAAAAACGATGCTCTGACGTCACTCGCCGTTCCCACAATGCCCTGGTAACACGCACGCGCAGTGTCCGCTCGCGCTCGGGCTCACACAGTGATCTCCCTCGAAGATGGCGGGCGCCTCCGACCCTCTGGAAGACATGCTGTTCTCGGAGGTGGATGAGAAAGCCGTCAGCGACCTGGTGGGCTCTCTGGAGTCGCAGCTCGGCGGCCGGAGCGACCCGGCGACCGGGGCGGGGTCATCGGGGTCCGCAACGGCAGCGTCGGTAACGGCGCGCGGAGGCGGCGGCGGCGCGAACCACCGCTTGGCGCGAGCGCTGCCTGCGCGAGCGGGCAGCACATCCGAGCAGCAACAACAACAACAACAGCAGCAGCAGCAGCAGCAGCGTAAAGCCGGGACCGGACAGGACTCGGACAGCGGCGCCAAACAGGACAGCTCGAGCTCGGAGAGCGGGAGAGCGAGCGCTCCGCGATCACTTGGAACGAGCGCAAGCAGCAGCAGCAGCCCGACCGGGTCTGTACCCGAGGGGCTCGCGCTAACGGGAACTTCTCCGGTCAGCAGCGGGCCCGGTAACAACAAAGGTGCGAGCTCGCGGGACTACGACACGCGTAAAAAACAGCAGCACGCGACGGTGCGGACGAGGCGCTCCGGAGCGCAGAGCGTGAACGGCGACAGCGCAGCTACCACAGCAACGGCTACAGCGAGCTCTCCGGCCAAGAGCGACAACAACAACACCACCAGCCACCCCGCTGCTGCTGCTGCTCCCGGCTCAGTGACAGCGGCGTCCAGCCGCGCGGTGACGGGAACGACCGCAACGACCACCATGACAACCACGACGACCACAACGTTCACTGTGAGCGGCACCGGCTCCTCCGCGTCCTCCATCGCGCTGGACCGGGGGACCCCCACCATCGCGCTGCACCGACTCCCGAGCCACATCGTCGCCAGCCTCGCGCAGAACCGCAACGGCACGACGACAGTGTCTGCGCTCGTGCAGCAGGGCGCGCTGGGTCCCGCTCCGCCGCCGCCGCCGACGCCGCCGCCGCCACCGCCGCCGCCGCAGGTGAACCACAGCAAAAGCGCCGCCGAAGCGGCGAAACCGAGCGGTCCCAAAGCAGCTGCACCCGCTGCCACAGCCGCGCCGAGCCAGAACTCAGTACCGTTACCCAGCGCTCCGGCGCCCGTTACCACCACCTCGAGCGCGGCCGTTACCAGCTCGCCCGGTCCCGTGGCCGTAACCACCGTCGCCACCGTCACCGTGACCACAGCGGTCACCACAGCGGCCACGGTGAGGCTCGCGCCCCCCGCTAACGTCGCGCCGCCGCAGCCTCCCCAGGTTCGAACCGCGCTCGCGGCACCGCAGCGGATCGTAGCCCCGCAGCTGATCGTCAGAGCTCCGCAGCAACAGGCGACCATTCAGCTGCCTCCCGGTTTCACCATCCCGCCCGGTAAGAAAGTTCAGAGATTCTCTTT
Organism: Colossoma macropomum; assembly: GCF_904425465.1. NCBI lineage: Eukaryota > Metazoa > Chordata > Actinopteri > Characiformes > Serrasalmidae > Colossoma > Colossoma macropomum. The sequence continues at coordinate 1,358,591 of NW_023494798.1, forward strand.
CCCGCTCAAGCGGCGGTTAAAGGGGAAGTCCGGAGTCGCGCTAACGCGGCTAACAGAGAACCGGAGTGAACGGTGTCAGTTAGCATCACAGAGCTAACCTAGCGCTTTAGCTAGTTCGGCTCAGAATGACGACTTCTGTGGTGAAAAAATCACGGTTTGTGTCGTTTTAGCCGTTTTGACAGCCTGTTTTACATGTTTTGACTCTCAGTCAGAAAAATGAAGCCAAACCGAACAAATTAGCGGTGTTTTCATGCATTGTTTTGGTCAGCTTGTCAGTTTCGGTTTAGTTTTCAGGAACGTTAAAGGGGAAATCCACCCATTTTTCTAAATTTCTGAACAAGTTAAGATGTTAAGATGTAAACAGAGTCACTCGGAGTGATTTGGTGTTGAATGTTAGATTGTAGAGACTCTGATTTTCTCACAGTGGTGGTGATGGGAACCAGGAGTTGCGATGTTTACATTGCAAACATAATGATTTTATTTACTATCCAAAACCACCAGTGAACCTACACGAGTCTTGTGAGTTTTAAAGGAATGTTGATGATGGAAAATAGATGCAAATCTGGAAAAAAAGTTTTATGGGGACTGTTTTGCCTCACAACGCCCTGCATGTACCCCTCCGCCATGAGTGTGCTTAAAAAATATGATTTAAGCTGAAAGATTGTTGCAAAATTATCATGAAACAATGTCCGAGACATCAGCTGTGTGTGCATAACCACTTCTCGTAATATCTGTCTGTGATGGAGCTTTTAGAGGCGGTTCTTCAGACGTCTGGTTCCTATCAGAACTGCTGTGAACGTTTCTGGCTTGTCAAGTTTCTCCACAACACAGCATTTCACACCAAACCACTCTGCATGACTTTGTTTACATCTTAACCATTGAACTGTGCAGAAGTTGAGAATACAGTGTAATTCTCATTTAACTGTTTTCGCACATTTTGGTCAACTTGACACAGTCTATCAGGAATGTACATCTTCCAGATTGTCTTTTCTATTGTGGAGAAATAGTTGCAAAAATTCTTCCCCTCATTTTCTCTTCCTTTCCCCCCCCACACATTAAGCGGTTGTCTTCTTGTCAGGCAGTGTTTACTGTACTTTTCTGAGACCTGCATTTCTTTGCCCTGATCCTGTGTGAAGTTCTCTCGCCTGCTGCTGCGCTCACTGCCTCACCTGTTGCAGTGCTGAGACTCTGAGGAAGATAAAAACCAGTGCTTGTGAGAGGAAGAGCCTGCTGGATGCTCTTGTTCCAGCACTGGGCAAAAGAAGTGCTCAGCTGGAGGGAAAAGAGTAGTAAACACATTTCAGTGTCTAATATTGTTCTTTTAAAGTCAGAGGAAAAATATACCATCATGATCCTTCACGACATCTTCACGCTAAGCGGTATGCCTCACGATATTTCGTTTTTATGTGGTTTGAAATGCAGAAGAAAGAGCCAGGAGTACCACATTTAAAGAATACCATCAAAAACTGAGTACAGTGATTTTATTTAACGCTTTACAGACTGCATTGTGCTAAATCCAGGTAAACTGGTCTAATATTCTGTCATTGTAATAATACATGCTTCTATTAGTATAGCAGGGCAATATGGCAAAAATGTAATATGTTGATACACTATAAGTCATTATATTTTTTCTGACTTTTATTAAGTTGTAACAGACAGTAGCACCACATCTAAAAGAATACTATATTATAAAAATGATAATACTACAAGTAATCAAGTAATTATATTTAACATTGCTGTACTAAATTTAAATACAGGAGTTATTATGCTGTCTGTGTAATCAAACCTGCAGTTGGGAGGTGTTTTGAAATACTGACGATATCCATGATGTGCTCAGAAAAGCTTGTGTAGACATATTGTGATGTAGTTTATCACAATAAGGATAAATGTTGTTATATCGTCTATCTTTTAGTACCTGCAGTATTCATGAAAGGCTCAGAAAATGTATGACGATGATAAATGTCATCATATTGCATACCTTCATGTAGAGGTGGGCGATATGGCAAAAATAGTCTCTCATGATACTTCAGAAAGTTTTCATGATACAAAATATGAAACATTTTTTTTTCTGACATCTAATAAGCTGGAACAGAAAAAGTAGCAGCACATTTAACAGAATACGACACTATAAAAACTATAATTCTTACAAAAAAACAAATTACATTTAACATTTCTTACAACATGCTGTGTTAAATGTAAATACAAGAGTTATTATGCTGTCTGTGTAATCAAACATTGACCACCACCCCACACAGAGAGGTGGGCAATATGGCAAAAACGCAAATATCACGATATTTCAAACAGTTTTTATGATACACGATATGAAACAAAAATGTTTCTGACGTCTAATAAGTTGAAATCGACAAAGTAGCACCACATTTTAAAAAATACTATCAAAAACTACATGCAGTTATACAGTAATTACTACGATGCAATTACTTTTATTCAACATTTCACTAGATCTTATTAAACAGGGCTAAATATACTTTCTTTGTCATCAAACATGCAGTTGGGAAGTGTTTTTAAATACTGACAATATCCCTGATATGCTCAGAAAGCATATTGTGACATATTGTGAAGCAGTTTATCATGATAAAGGATAAATATCGTCACATTGCCCAGCCCTGTTGCCAAATCAACGTCAAAGTCTTATTTCTCATTCGCACAGAACGCCAGGGACGTTTGTAAGCTGAAACTCGGCTCAGAACACAGATACTAACAGAAGCAGAATAGTGCGAAATGAAGAATACAAACCACACAGCTGTCTAGAACACAAAGGGTGCAACTTGACGTGTATAGACCTAATTAACCAATGGCAGCATTGTCTATAAAGTGACTGTGAGACAGTAGATGTAGAACGGGCTGTGTCTGTTTCTGTAAATGTGAAGTGACTTAGTGACAGTAGTTGTGTGAGAACAATTGCGAAATGTAAATGAAGAACAAGACACTTTTGTCTGATCGAGAGAATGTGATTGTCTTACAGTGGAACAGACACAGCAATGCTGCTGAAAAGCTCAGCAGAAGAAACAACCGCATTTGCAGTTACCTGTGAAGGAAGGTGGCGCTACCAGACTCGGGTAACCTGCCGGAACTCCCATGCATCAAGGATGGCGGGGATGCAGAACTTTATCCTTCCATACAGTCTTAAAAAAGATGGTTCTTCAAAAGTTTATTAGTAAGGAAATTGGTTCTATACAGAACGATGAGCACTTAAAGAACTCTCTGCATCATCAAAGCGTTCTTTGCACCATGAAAGCTTCTTCAGATTGATGGAGAATGGGCTGTACATGATTCTATATAGAACCTTGAAAATGGTTCTATATAGCACCAGAAAGTGTTCTACTATTGTTTTGAGGTCAAGCGTGTAACAGTGGAAGAGCTGTCTACAGCACATTCTCCATCAATCTTAAGAACCCGATGCAAAGAGCCCTTTAATCACGCAAAGAGTTCTTTGAGTGTTCATGGATCTATATAGAACCAATTCCTGTACTAAAGAACCCCTTGAAGAACCATGTTTTAAGTGTGTAGGACCATACTGGAATGCAGTCTGTTCATTTGCACATCACAGACACATTTCATTGACTTCTACACCCAGACTTCGAGGAGGTCTGTGGTTCTAGGTGCCAGACTTTACACTATTTATTCACTGCTCAAGTGCAAGGCTCTGTGTGTGAGCCCACACTCCAGTTCCTCACTACTGAACTTACTGATTAGTTTCGTAGTACTGAATAATTCATAGGAATAAGTTGCTGAATAACATAGTGTAGGTACTGAATTGTTAGTAGTAGTTACGAAATAATAAATAGTAGTTACTGAGTAGCTTATAGTAGGTAGTGGTAGGTACTGAGTAAGGTATAGTAGGGCTGGACGATATGACAGTATGTATTGTTATCGTGATAAATTATGTCACAGTACAATACAGTGTGCTTTTCTGAATGTTGTGTATATCGTCAGTACTTGCAGAACGCTGACCAACTAACTGACCATGTTTCATTATAAAGAGAGCAAAGATAGTCCTGTTTAGTGCAGCACAGTATGCTAAATATTAAATTTAAATTAGTGCTGCACCGATACAGCAAACGCAGTATCAGTGATAGGGATACCATCATCAATTTCGGACGTGTGCACGCGTAGACAGAATTTGGGACGGTGTGGGACGGCAAGCAGCAGTAAAAATGCACATGGCAAATCTGTAACGGCAGATTTTGGTGTGAAGAACACGCTAACGGAGCCGCTTTCCTGAATGACTGAGCTGCTTCTTTCAGTTATCACTCATCTGCCGCTGTGTGGTCACTCACTGTCTGAGTTAATGTTACAGAGAGAACGGAAGGAACCGCTCGACTCTCTGCCTTTAGTCCTTAGCGTATCTGCCTGCTAGGCGGGCCTGTTCGTCCACGAGCCTGCGGTGCACCTCAGTCGGTCGGCTGTAACACTCAGCGGAGGGGTCTCTCAGCCCGTCCCTTCAACCAAGCCAGGAACAACACTGAAAGTCACTAATACTGTCAGTGTGAATGACGGCGATATTTACTGAAAAAAGTTCTTTGCATGGTGAAATGGTTCTTCAGATTTGTGGTGAATGTGTTGCACATGGTTCTGTATAGCACCAAAAAGGGTTTTGCTATTGTTATGATGCCAAGCTTGTAACAATAGAAGAACATTTGGGTGCTATATAGAACCCCTCTCCAAAAGGTGCTGTATAGAACCATATACAACACATTCTCCATAAATCTGAAGAACCATTTCACCATGTAAAGAACTTTTTAAGCGTGAAAATGGGTGGTTAAGTGTTTATGGTTCTATATAGAACCCTTGTCTTTACTAAAGAACCCTTGAAGCACCATCTTTTTTAGGTGTGTGTATTAGGAAAAATGTTGTTTTGAGTTTTAAGAGGGGAAATTGAACCTAGTAAGTACTTATGTCCATAGATAAGTTAGACCAGTCAGAGGCAACCAAACCTCCATGTGTTGTGACATCACAACAACTTACTGGCAGTTTGGCACACTATTTTCAGGTGTCAAGCCTCAGGCCAAAAGAGGTGGATATTCTGGTGTTCTTAGCCCAAATAAATCAGGCCTGAATCTCAGTTTATAAAAAATCGCAATATAAATTGCAGTCGCATTTTTAGTCGGGGAAAATTGCAATAAGATATAATTCCCTAAATCGTTCAGCCCTCATACACAGCATGCTTTTCTGAACATATCCTGGACATGTACCCAAAGGACACTGACCAAAGGCATGTTTCACTACAAAGAGAACGTAATTAGTCACGTTTAATTGGATTTAGTGCAGCACAGTATGTGAAATGTTGAATAATCATTCATAGTATAATAACCATGTGGTGATTATGCTATCATAATTATTCAAACTGTAATTTTTGATAGCAGTTCTTAAAGTTTATCTTCTCTATGTCCAAATATCGTGATGTGTATCGCAAAAATATCGCAAAAATATCATTAACTATTGTGGTATACTACAATACCACCCCCGTCTATATTTTAATGCAAAAAAATGTTACATTTTTCCATAATGCGTCATTAGCATTGACGGGTATGATCCTGTTTTTATATCGGCTTCGGCCCTGAATTCCCTAAAATAATACTGTGTGGCAATATTAAGTAATAGCTGAATAATAAGCCTGCAGTTTAACGGGTTATACCCCAGTAAGGTCATAGACACTGATGTTATCTCAGTAATAACAACAATAACAACAACAAATTTTATACGTAGCACTGTTCTCATACTTGAGGATGTTTAACTAAAGAAAAATATCTCCTCCGTCAGCCTGAACTGCCACATGAGAGCTGGTGTTGTGCTGTGTTTGTTATAGTCTTCAGTAAAAGCCACTTATTGCTGACCTTCACAGCTTTACTTGCTTGGGATCGAGCTCGCCGCTGGGGTATATCACCACTGGTGATATTCTCACCTACTGTTAAAGTTCCTAAGCTGAAGTGAGATTTGGAAGGAAATATTCTCATACTGTGAACCTTCTGAGTAAAAAACATTGTCGGAAATGTAAGATTACCAATTTTCATACCAAATGGTAATTTCTTGAGTAATTAAATTGCTAGTGAACAGTGCAATTCACAAATTCTCTGTTTAGTTGGTCAATTACGAAATGCGATAAGTAACTTATGACATTTAATTGAGTGTTTCTTTGCATCACAGTGCCCGGCAGCACTGTGGTATAATCAGTAGTTGGCGTAATCACTCAGGGTAGTAAATACTACGATCAGTGTTTGTTTCATCATCATCATGAACATATTCATGCATATTTTACATAATGTATACCTCATCCTAGATGAGTGTTGTTTTTGTCAGAATTTTGAACAGCATAATATTGCTGTATATCATAAAGCAGTTTTGATTATAGTACAAGCTAGATGTCATATGTAACTAACAACATGAGCGTTTTCCCATAACACAAGCAAGGTTCTTGTCATCTCATACACAATGTAAATGATGTGCTTATAACAATGTTTAATGTACATACTATGATATCATCAACACTGACTAACTACACATTTCGTAACTACAAATATCGTGATGCATATCATGTATCGTGAAATTGCCTTGAAGTATTGTGATATAATTTTCACCATATCGCCCATCCCTAGTACCTACTGACACATTGTTGCTATAATAACAATGTGTGTAATACAAGAGTAGCTGCAGTTTTGAAATGAACAATAAAGAACAAAAGAAAAATTCTGATTTTGAAATGACGTCAACGGCATTGTGTACTCAAAATCCTGGCACTGTCCAGCAAGCAGCGCACACTGCACTGTGATTCTGGCCAAAAAACGATGTTGTGCTTCACAGTGTTGTTTCTTTTGAGCTAAAATGCTGGAATAATTAATAATAATTGTCTATCCAATAAACTGTCGGGTTGATCTGAGTGTCTGTGTCCAGGCTTATGTGTCTTTACTGTGTTTTCTGACTGCGTCTGCTCGTCTGTTAGGGATGGTTTTGGTGCGGACGGAGCTCGGGCAGCTGGTGATGGTTCCCCAGCAGGCGCTGGCTCAGGCTCAGGCTCAAGCTCAAGCTCAGGCTCAGGCTCAAGCGCAAGTTCAAGCTCAGGCCCAGAGTAACCTGTCCCCCCGGCCTGCGACCCCAACCACCGGAGCCACCTTCAGAGTCACCACTCCCCAGGTAGGCCCACACACCTGTATGCATTCTTGTGACACACACACCTTCTGGCATGGTTTCTATTAGCTGATAAATACTGTGTTTTTCTTTATGTACATGTACAATTGTAAGTAAATAAATATTACCATAATAATTCCATTATTTAATAATGGTCTTATTTAAATGTCAGTTTGTTTTTACACTAATAAAGCGCACCCCAGTAAAGTCATGATGTTGTACCACAAAAGATCAACGTTCAGTTGCACGGCCATGTCATAAATCAGTAAAACGATGTGTTTTTATTAGCTGTTTTTATTTTAGGCTCTTCGTGAACATGTGAAAGGCATACAAGGAATCATTTGGACTAACCTAATACATCATATTCCTTGTCACGTTTTGACTGCCTGTTTTTTTAATATAAATGTTTGTTTATGTTGGCTGTATGCAAATAAATACTCATTCAACTTCATTTGCAGTTGATTTGACTTGGTGTCACTCTTGTACAGCCGATAGTGTTAAGAGTGTTTGCTCAACATTCACAAAAGTAGGCTATGACGGGAATATGACCCATTTGTCCAGCAGAGTTATCCCCAGACTCCCATAACTAGCACTTCCAGAGTGGAGATTCTCTCAGACTTACCTGATTGGGTTGATTATCAGCTAATTAGCCAGCCACTAATGAGTAGATGATTGTGTCAGGGCTGATAAAGGGCTAACTGACGCAGTGCCATGGCCCTACAGGGTTGGAGATTTCCTTCCTTATTTCAGCAGCTGCTCTTAGCTGCAGTGACTCACCACTGAACCCACTACATGGAAAACTTGTAATTTTACAAGCTTGTTCCCCATGTGAGCTGTAATGTTCTGCATGCTTAACGGTGCAGCAGTGTGAGTGAACAAAGGGAGCCATAGTGGTTTGATCTTGAACTTGCTCAGTGATTGGATGAGAAATTTTGCAGCATGTGTCTGAGAGGGTTATACTGCGATGATGATGTGTAGCTCAAACCGTACACTCTTAAAAAAGATGGTGATTCACAGGGTTGTTTAGTAAAGAAAATGGTTCTATATACAACCCCATTTTCAAAAAACTTGGGACGCTGTGAAGAAAGTAAATAAAAATAGAATACAATGTAAGCCATGTTTTTAAAGGAAAATACTACAAAGACAACATATCAAATATTGAAACAGAAATTTTAATTTTAAATCTTAAATGAGCTTGGGCCCAGAGAAGGCGGCGGTGTTTCTGGATCCTGTTTATATTTGGTTTCTTCTTTGTGTTTTAGAGTTTTAACTTGCATTTGTGGATGCAGTGATGAACTGTTTTCACAGACAGTGTTTTTCAGAAGTGTTTCTGAGCCCATGCAGTAATTTCCTCTACAGAATCATGTCTGTTTTTAATGCAGTGCTGCCTGAGGGCCCAAAGATCACGGCCAGCAAGTACTGGTTTTTGGCCTTGTCCCTTACATACAGAGATTTCTCCAGATTCTCTGAATCTTTCAATGTTATTATGTAGCGTAGATGATGAAAAGCGAAAGTTCTTTGCTGTTTAACCCTTTTGGGTGCTACGTAGAACCATCTACAGCGCATTCATACACATTTTCCGTCAATCTGAAGAACTCTTTCATGATGCAGAGGGCCCCTTTATCATACAAAGGGTTCTTTGAGTGTTCATGTTTCTATATAGAACCATTTTAGTCACTATAAAACCCTGGAAGAACCGTCTTTTTTTAAAGAGTGTTGTTGCATTCTTAGTAAAGATGTAACAGGTTTTAATACAGTATAAAGTTAATGTTATTAACAGCGGGCAGCATTTCCCCATCAGAAAACAAGTCTCATCTGTCTTGGGTGAGAGGATGTAACTGGCTTTGCTTCATAGCGTTTGGTTTTATATAAGTTTGGTTTTAAATAAGATGGTGTGAAATTGATATGGCGTGATTCTGTGGTGTGTGGTCGAGGCTGGTTGGTTTGTGCCGGAAGAAAAGCGTTTAGCACTAGTTTCTTAATTTAGACACAGTCGGCTTTAATCACAGAAGTTTTGCAAACTAAAATATTCGTTTTAGTTGTTTTATTGAAATATGGTGTTCAGTAGACGGTAGTAAAAGATGTATAACTGTAACGTGTTTTTTTGCTTTGTTGGTTTATCGATGAGCAAGGACTCCCATTTAGATGTTTATCTTCAAGCCCTGATAATCCAAAGCAGATCTATCTGGGCTTTTTTATAGACTTCCCAGTAGAGGTGGGCAATATGACAGTGTTTTATTGTTTTTGTTATTGTGCTTCATTAAGCCTGTTTAATGCAGTACAGTATGTGAACCATAGAACGTCACTGTATTCATAGGGTTTTGTTGTATTGATCACAGTTTTTAAATGTGGCGCTTAGAGATGGGACCAGTCCGATCCTATATCGTTATGTCACTTCACTCATCGGATATCGGACAGTTTGCGCTGGACCATGAACTTGCCGTAACGTAACATAACAGACATATCACCAATCCAGATTCCACTCCATATCTTACCATGAACCCACAGCAGCTTCAGTCTGTAACTTAATGAGTAATAACTTTAGCTGTTGGTTTGACTGAAATGTCGTTTGGAGATATTTTAGTCTGGAAATGCCAAAAATCAAGACAGCTGCTTGTAAAGTGTGTAAGGCCAGCGTGTCGAGAGGTTTCATGTGAAAGAGTACCAGGAGTTCATGCTAGCAAACAGACAGAAAGACACCACCAGGCAGAGACTCGCTGACGCTTTTTAGAAATGCGCTAAACTTACAGCAGACAACACAAAGCTGAAGGGATCACAGAGACGTTGCTGAACTTCATTATGTTCAATGACTAACTGCTGTCTGTAGTGGAAAATGTCGAATTTCGCAGCCTGTCGGAGCACTTAGAGCCCAGGAATAATCAGCCATCCAGAAAATACTCTTCAGAGATTCGGAGACTGCTGTACATGAACTGTACAACTGGGTGTCAGTAACGTCAGCAGCGCAGTTGGCTAGATGTTAAAGCTGTGAGCTTCACAGCTGATATTTGGACCTCAGATGTGAGCACAGTGTCTCTCATAAGTCTCACTGCACACTGGGTGAACCCGGAAACATATGGTTAGTGATTAGAGAATTAAACACCTAAAACACAATATCAACAGTAATGGTAATATTAAAGTAAAAAAGAGCGGATCTGAACTGAAAAACGTGGATCGGTCCATCACTAGTGGCACTTCTAGTGCAGTGTGTTTGTAAGTCAAAATACTGTGATATGTACTGTGAGTCGTGCAGATGTCTTCAAGTATCATGATATGATATTTTTGCCATATTTAGCAACTATTAATGCAACCCCAATTCCAAAAAAGTTGGGACACTGTGCAAAATGTAAATAAAAATAGGATGCAATGATGTACAAATCATTTAAACCATGTAATTCTTGTTTGATATTCCGCATGTTTGATATTCCTCGTTTGATATTCTGCAAATGTTTTCAGTGGGTGACAGATCTGGACTGCAGGCAGGTCAGTTTAGTGCCTGGACTCTTTTAATACGGAGCTTTGCTGTTGTAATACATGCGGAATGTGGTTTGACATTGTCTTGTTGAAATAATCAAGGCCTTCCCTGAAAAAGACGTCGTCTGGATGGCAGCATATGTTGTCTAAACATGTATAGATCGTGCAGCGTTAATGGTGCCCTCAGAGATGTGCACGTCACCCATGCCATGTGCACTAATGACACAGACAGTGATGTTTCAGAAGTGTTTCTGAGCCCATGCAGTGATTTCCTCTACAGAATCATGTCTGCTTTTAACGCAGTGTTGCCTGACGGCCCAGACATCACAGCCAGCAAATATTGTTTTGTGGCCTTCTCCCTTGCAAACAGAGAATTCTTTGAATCTTTTGATGTTATTATGTACTGTAGATGATGAAAAGCAAAAGTTCTTTGCTATTTTACATTAGGGAAATGTTATTCTTGAATTGTTGCACTATTTGATCGTGCAGTCTTTCACAGAGTGGAGAACTCCTCCTCGTCTTTACTTCTGAAAGACTCAGCCTCTCTGGGATGCTCTGTGTTGTTGGCATCAAATTTAAAATGAGCATATATTTTTCAAGAAACGGTACAGTTTCTCAGTTTCACTTTTGATATGTGTTCTTTGTACTATTGTCAATGAAATATAGGGTTTAAATGATTTGCACATCATTGCATCATTTTGTTATTATTTACATTTTGCACAGCATCCCAACTTTTTTAGAAATGGGGTTGTACTATTCGTACACATTTCTATAGAAATATTGTCTTCCTGAGCATGTGTCATTTCCTGTTCCTCATGGAAGCCACTGTCAGTGATCCTCGCATCTAGGTGTGTCCTGTCAGACTAAAGAGGGCGGTGAAGGGGTGGTGGGCACACCCACACTCAAGTTGTGCTGAAGCTGCTTATAAACTTTAGTAGTTGTCTAGTGATTTTTGAGGGTTATTTTGATAGAAAGCACGTGGTAGAGTTCTGAACTTTTACTTATCAGAGACAAATCTATCCATGTAGTGTGTGTAATAAGAGCTGTAGAGTCGAGGACATTTCTTTACACCACTGCTGTTTGGTCAAGAAGGAGACATGTCGTTTATTAAATTTATGGGTTCATAGAATTTAACATATTACAGTAATAATAAAAATGATTATAGCCAAATACCAACAATAACAGCAATACTAACAATACTAATTACATACTATTCTGAATAGTAGTAATACATGTTTTATTACTTAATTTCTTTGTAGAATATATTTATATTATTCGTATTGTCTGGATAGTGGAAAAAAAGCTCGTATAAATTTGAGGTCGTATCGTCTCTGTATGAGATGTGTTATTAGTGTTCTGTGATGCTTTGTAACTTGGCAGCTGGAATATAAAAAAAAAGTAGTAATCAAGTATTTGGTCACGAGTTTTTTTTTATCAAAACAGGCTCAAAATTATATACACAATATTTCAGTTAAATTTGTTGGTCTCCTGCCACGGACCCGTCTTTTAAGCACAGTCGACATATTTCCGATAGGGTTGAGCTCAGGACTTTGGAGAGGCCATTCCAAAAGCTTAATGTTAGCCTGCTTTATCCATTCCACAACCAGCTTTGATGTGTGTTTGGGGTCATTGTCCTGTTGGAGCACATGGTTGTGTCCCAGTTTCAACTGTCCAGCTGATGGTTTCAGGTTATGCAGAAAAATTCTGAGGCAGTCCTCCTTCTTCATTATTCCATCCACTTTGTGCAATGTACCAGTTCCACTGGCAGCAAAACAGCCCCAGGACATGATGCTACCACCACCATGTTTAACAGCCGCTGCAGTGTTCTTGGGGTTGAATGCTTGACCTTTACACCTCCAAACATAGTTGGAGGACACTCTTTGTCTCATCTGATGATAAAATTTTTCTCCAGAAGGTTGACTTTTCCTCTATCCATTTGGTCAGCTGCAAATGTTAGTCGAGCCTGAAGGTGTCGATTTTGGAGCAGGGGCTTCTTTCTTGGATGGCGCCCTCTCGGGCCATGGCAATGTAAAACTTGCTTCACCGTACACAGTGACACTGGTACTTCCAGTTTCATGGCAGATCTGTGCCTTGGTGGTTCTTGGGTTCTTGGGCTGATCCTGACCATCTGAGTTTTCTCAGCTGAGGGTGACAGTTTGGGTTTTCTTCCAGACCTTGGCAAAGTGACCACACTTCCCTAATAACTTGTACTTGTATACAGTTGTTTGAACTGATTATGGAATCTGCAGTTATTTACAAATGGCTCCTGGAGACATTCCGGACTTGTGTAAGTCTACGATCATCTTTCTCAGATCTGCATTGAGCTCTGTGGAGTTTCCCATTGTACTGTGTGTTGGTCAAACCAGTTAGTGCTGTCAAAACTTTTTATGTGGGCACAGAGAAAATACCAGCTGTAGTCAATCATGGTGACTAACAGGAACTTGGCAAGTTAAAAGGCATTTTTAAACTTTTAGCACCATTGAATTCATAATTTAAGGGGGTGTATGAATATTTTTGTATAATTTTGACCCTATGTTGATTTCAGAAAACTCAAAAAAAGTAAAACCTGTGCACCGAATGTGTTTCTTTTAGTAAAAATGTATGTTGTGCACTCATTCTACTCTAGAAAAAGAAAATTATTGAGCCCAATATTGCCATGAGATTCATGTCCGTGATGAGTGTGTAAACTTCTGACCACACTGCCAGTGAGAATGGCAAAATGGATTTCGGAGTGATTATGTTTAATTGGACAGTCAGTCAGCCAAACCGATGCTTAGAACTCTAGAGTTTTTGTTGTTTTACTGTACTTTTGATTTACATTGCTCACTTATGTATATGTGATGACATATTTACACAGTAAATTACATTTAAGTTCAGTTAACATTACAGAATTATTTATATATAATTATAAATAATTCTGTAATATGGCATAGTTACGTAATTAGTTATATCCTTCTTTATTTAACGATTAATGGTTATATTCTGTATATACTTTATATTGTCGTACTCGATTCTAGTCTTCTTTTTCTGTTTGTTCCTTGTTTTTCTGCTTACAAACAATATTGTGGTTTGAATTGAAAATTTACAGTCTGCACTCTTCACATAATTTATCTGCTTGTTTCAACGAACAATGACGCAGAAATTAAACAATATATAAGAAGAGGTGTTTAGGTATGTATAAGGCCTTGGGGGACCTTGAAGAGTTAAACATTCATCAGTTTGGACCTGGATGCAAACTTTTCTCTCTCTTTTCCTTTCTGCAAGTTTTAATGTTGTAGATGTTATAAAAAAATCATCAAGTGTGCCTGCTCTTCTGGAACAGGTTAATCAGTGCATTATTATTTGAATAGTCACTAAATATTAAGCTAATGATGAATTGATACAGTGGTGTGGTTTTAGGTAATTATCATCTGCCACAGATGCAGCACTGATTTTACTGTCCATCACTAAGTCTGTATTGCAGTGCCATCTAGCTGTGTGCCAGTGAGCTTTACAGCTATAGATCAAGCCTTGTCTGGAGTAAACTACAGAGAGAATAATATGATAACAGTACTGTTGGAGGATACTACACCAAAGTTGTTTTTTTATCTAAAAAAATATGTACTGTGGAAAGTTCAATATAATCACATAAATGTTTGTTTCTTTCTTAACTTTTTCTTAAGAACAACCATAGTGGTATTCTTGAAAAAAGACCTTTCTTACATAATTAATTTTTTTTCAACAGTCTCAAACGTGTCTTAAGAACTGACACAGTGAACCTTAAACTGTAACTTAAACTGTAATCTCTTAAACTGTAACTTCTAACGAGTTTCAGAAAATATAACTGTTAAAAGAAACCAAAAGGGATTTCTCATGTTGGCTTTTACAACCTCATTTCCAAAAAAGTTGGGACGCTGTGCAGAATGTAAATAAAAATACGATACAATGATGCACATCAAATAAACCATATTTTTAAAGAAAACTACTACAAAGAAAACATATCAAATGTTGAAACTGAGAAATTTTATTGTTCCTTTGAAAAATATATGCCCATCTTGAATTTGATGCCAACAACACGTTGCAAAAAAGTTGGGACGGGGGCCTGTTTACCACTGAGTTTCATCACCTCTTCTTTTAACGGCACTCTGTTTCGGAACTGAGGAGACACTGCTGTAGTTTTGAAAGTGAAATGTTTTCGCATTCTTGTTTGATATAGGATTTCAGATGCTCAATAGTTCGGGGTCTCCTTTGTTGTATTTTTCATTTCATAATGCGCCGAATGTTATCAGTGGGTGACAGGCCTGGACTTCAAGCAGGTCAGTTTAGCACCCGCAATGCTGTTATAATACATACAGAATGTGGTTTTGACATTGTTTTACTGAAATAATCAAGGCCTTCCCTGAAAAAGACATCATCTGGATGGCAGCATATGTTGGCAAAACCAGTATATATCGTTCAGCGTTAATTGTGCCTTCACAGATGAGCACGTCACCCATGCCATGTGCACTAATGCGCCCCTATACCATCATGAATACTGGCTTTTGAACTGTGCACTGATAACAAGCTGAGTGGTCTTTAGCTCAGAGGACACAGTGTCCATGATTTCCAAAAGGAATTTCAAATTTTGATTCGTCAGACCACAGGACACTTTTCCACTTCCTCTCAGTCCATTTTAAATGAGCTCAGGCCCAGAGAAGGTGGCAGCGTTTCTGGATCCTGTTTATGTACAGTTTCTTCTTTGCATTTTAGAGTTTTAACTTGCATTTGTGGATGCAGTGATGAACTGTTTTCACAGATTGTTTTTTTAGAAGTGTTTCTGAGCCCATGCAGTAATTTCCTCTACAGAATCATGTCCATTTTTAATGCAGTGCCGCCTGAGGACCCAAAGATCCTCAGATTTTGTCCTTTCAATAAAAATCAAACCACCTTGAGAGCCACAACATTTTATGTCTATTTTACCCTCTTGATTGTAAATGTGTCTCAGTATGTGCTAATGTATTAGTATAGACTAAAAAATATCAGATAAATAAAAACACAGACTTACTTTGCTCTGTTTTAAGCTTTAGCTCATCTATAGCTGCTTTTCTCGCATCTCCGGCAGGAAACATTTCCTCAAAAGTAGAACAGTTTCTTGTAAAATGTCTGTCAACGCTCAACATTTTACGAGACTGAAGTCGCTTCTTATTCGCCAGCTTCTTGTTCAGATTTTCCCATTCCACCTTAAATGGTGCCTGGGGCCACCAGAATGTAACTGCTGCACCATTTAAGGTGGAACGGGAAAATTCAAACAAGAAGCTGCTGATTGAGAAGCTGACTTCAGCTTTGTGACTTTTTAGTTTGCAGATTAAACGCATCAGCAAACCAGCTGGAGTGATAGCTAATAATATTGGTTCTCTCAATTGTTAGATCTTGTCTGCCTATGTGTGTCAGAAAAAGAGTCACGGAGGCAACTTTACTATCAGTACTGGACTACAATGATGCAGCCTGTAGACATGCGTCCGCCAGGACTCTCAAGCCACTAGACTCAGTCTATCACTCTGCCTTGTGACTTGTTACTGGTGACCCTTATAACACTCACCACTTTTATTTAATTTTAGTATTTTTTATCTTATTTCATTTCACTGTTTTATTGCAGCTGCTTTATTTGATGTTAATTCTCTTACCGTTCCACAACCCCATTTCCAAAAAAGTTGGGATGCTGCGCAAAGTGTAAATAAAAACAAAATGCAATGAAACTGAGAAATTGTTTTTTGAAAAATATTTGCCCATTTTGAATTTTAAGCCGACGACATGTTCCAAAAAAGTTGGGACGGGGGCAACAAAACGCTGGTTAAGTTGTGTAGTGCTAAAAACCACCTGGCATTGATTGGCAACAGGTCAGTAACGTGATTGAGTATAAAAAGAGCATTCACCACTCTGTGAAAGACTGCATGATCAAATAGTGCAACAATTCAAGAATAACATTTCTTAACATTAAATAGCAAATAGCTTTTGCTTTTTATCGTCTATGGTACATAATATCATTAAAAGATTCAGAGAATCTGGAGAAATCTCTGTATGCAAGCAACAAGGCCAAAAGCCAGTCTTTGCTGACCATGATTTTTGGCCCATAGATGGCACTGCATTAAAAACAGACATGATTCTGTAGTGGAAATGACTGCATGGGCTCAAAAACGCTACTGAAAAACACTGTCTGTGAACACAGTTCATCATTGCATCCACAAATGCAAGTTAAAACTCTAAAATGCAGAGAAGAAATCATATATAAATAGGATCCAGAAACACTGCTGTCTTCTCTGGGCCCAAGCTCATTTAAAATGGACCGAGGCGAAATCAACATTTGAAATTCTTTTTGGAAATCATGGACACTGTGTCCTCCGGGCTGAAGACCACTCAGCTTGTTATCAGTGCACAGTACAAAAGCCAGTATTCATGATGGTATAGGGGGGCATTAGTGCACATGGCGTGGGTGACGTGCACATCTGTGAAGGCACCATTAATGCTGAACAATATATACGTGTTTTGGCAACATATGCTGCCATCCAGACGACGTCTTCTTCAGGGAAAGCCTTCCTTTTTTTGGCAAGACAATGTCAAACCACATTCTGCATGCATTACAACAGCATTGCTCTGTATTGAAAGAGTCCAGGTGCTGAACTGACCTGCCTGCAGTCCAGACCTGTCACCACTGAAAACATTTGGTACATTATGAAATGAACAATATGATAAATGAGACCCTGAACTGATGAGCATCTGAAATCCTATATCAAACAAGAACAGGAAAACATTTCACTTTCTAAACTACAGCAGTGTCTCCTCAGTTCCCAAACACTTACAGAGTGTAGTTAAAGAAGAGGTGGTGAAACACAGTGGTAAACAGGCCCCCGTCCCAACTTTTTTGGAACAGTGTTGTCGGCATCAAATTCAAAATGGACGTATATTTAAAAAAATGTATATGTTGTTGTTGTTGTTTTCCTTTAAAAATATGCTTTACTTGATTTAAATATCATTGCGTCCTATTTTTATTTACATTCTTCACAGCGTCCCAACTTTTTTGGAAATGGGGTTGTATTTTACTAAATAAAATTTTTGTTTTTCTTATTGCTTATTATCTCAGTTGGTTCTCTACTTACTTTTCATGTGTTTTCATTGTTTATTTTATTCCTATATTATTGCCAATAAAGTATTTTGAAAACTTATTGTTCATTTTTATTTTTTGATATTAAAACAAAACCCTGATTATCATCAATCATCAAAATAATTGACAAAATGCTTGATTAATAATCAAACTGGAAATAGTCAGAAATGATCAGGATACAATTTAGTAAACAAACTGAAATGCTTCATAGACTAACTGGAACTAAATAACATTCAGGTTCATCTGGAAGTTCAGAAGGAATTGCCGATATTAAAGCACATTTGTTACAATATTCAGGGCTACTTGCTTACTTTTTGTTTATTTTTACAGAACTGTTAAGCAAGTAGAACTCAAGCCCCACGTGTGTTATCACGAGTAACGTGAATAACTCGCCTTTGGCTCAACACGACACACTGCGATTCTTGCGATAACACGCTCCCTTTGCGTCCTATTGCTTTAATGTCTTTATAAAGCATTTCTAGTTTTTTTTCCAGTAAAGTGTTTTGGAAACTTTGTTATTGTTAATTTTTTATTGTTTGATATGAAAGTAAACCCTGATTAGTCATTTAATCATCAAAATAATTGACAAAATACTTGATTAGTAATATAATTGATCATAGCAGCCATAAAATGTAGTAGTCATCCTTAATCATGTTTAACCATAATAATCAAAATAATTTAATTTTACTAAAAACATTGTAAAACCCCTTTTGATGTTGCAGCACCAAGAACCATCCTGCCTGTCGCAAGGGGTCTTTAAATTTTAAGGCTAGGTGTATTTGTTTCAGCCAGGTTTGATGGAACGTGCCGCCCCCTCATTTCTCTACCTGCTGTAATTGCCGTCCCTGTCCCTTCTCCTCCATCTCTAGTTTTAATGAGCTGTTTAATATTGCATTGAAGTTTTGCTTATCACCTTTTACCTGTTAGAAGGTAATTAATCACTGTATTAGCTCTTACAGTTACTGAGTACATGCTCTGTTCGTCGGGTTTGATTAATGGTGAAGGTCTTCCCACCTGCGAGGTGAAAAGGTCTTCTTTTGACAGCACTTTGTCTGCATTACTGATTAATATGAGGATATCTTAGGAGATTGTGTTACTTTATTACATCCAGGTGTAAAATTTAATTTAAAATACTGCATGCAAGACGTTTAATAAGGTCCAACTGAAATTAACGTTTTAAAACAATGATTTTAAGAGGCTAACAAATCTCATAACCAGTAATATCGGCTGTTTTACCCTGACTGTCCACTTCATTAAGTACACCTTCTTATATCTGGACTCTATGTCCATTTTATCAGCTCCACTGACCATATAGGAGCCTTTGTAGTTCTACAGTTACAGACTGTAGTCCATCTGTTTCTCTGATACTTTATTACCTTGTTCTTCAATGGTCAGGACCCCCACAGAGCAGGTACTATTTGGGTGGTGGATCATTCTCAGCACTGCAGTGACACTGATGTGGTGGTGGTGTGTTCGTGTGTGTTGCGCTGGTGCGAGTGGATCAGACGCAGCAGTGCTGCTGGAGTTTTTAAACACTGTGTCCACTCACTGTCCACTCTATTAGACACTCCTATCATGTTGGTCCACCTTGTAGATGTAAAGTCAGAGACTATAGCTCATCTGCTGCTGCACAGTTTGTGTTGGTCATCCTCTAGTTCTTCATCAGTGGTCACAGGACACTGCCCACAGGACGCTGTTGGCTGGATGTTTTTGGATCTCAGTCCAGCAGCGACACTGAGGTGTTTAAAAACTCCAGCAGCACTGCTGTGTCTGAGTTTAAATCCCAGTGTTGCCACAAAGGACAAAAAAATGGGTAATTATTATTGCAGTAATTCTAATATCGATAAACCCATGTGGGCCGTCAGTATCAGCTGGTATTATCAGGCTCTGATTTTTAGACAGATGTTTGTTGTAGTGTCATCATAAATTGTTTTTCAGCTTTTAGTAAGAGCCATGAACCAGCACACATCACAGTATCTCAGTAGTCGTTTTTGGAAAGTCAACGAAATCAATCAGAATGTTATGACTGATCACATTTAGAAATGTATTTAGTCGCACTGTTTTATCAAGTCTTACCAGTTGGACCTTTAGCCCCATCATAAATCACGACTTTCCTTTGCGTATCATGAATGTCGTCAGTTCTTGCATGTTTTGTGTTCTGTTTTGTTCTTGGATCCATATAGATTCTATTAAAAAAATAGAAAGCTGGATCATTTTTGGAAGTATGTGTTCGTCCTGAGCTGTGATGAGCACTTTTTCAGTGAATTTGTGACTTTACCACAAGGTGGCAGCACAGAACCATAATTGAATATAAGAGGCTGTAATTTGATCTGCTTTGTTCCTTTTCATTGTGAAGCTTATATTTAAGCAGAAACGAGCAGAGATATTTTAGATTTTAAAAGGTTAGACATAAATTCATATAGTGACAATAAAACTTTTTAGAAGGTACCTCAGTTTAGATTTTCTCTATGTTAGATTGATCTGGATAAAGCTTATCTGGGTCCTTATTTGGATTTATTTCTCCACACATTTTGGTGCCGTAGCTGCATGACGATCATTGGCTACAACGTCTTATTTCTTAGTCCAGGTCCACAGTCATCTCACCAAAGTTCTTACCTGTTCTGCTCTTTTCTATTTTACTCTCTCACTCATTTGTTCACTCTCTCTGTGGCTGAAAGCACTCCTCTTTCTCTTTCTTCCTTCTGAATGTGTTAAATCATTCATCCTCCAACTGCCTGATTGTTTTAAAGAGTGAACAGCATCTTTCAATCCCACCTGAGAGATGCGGCGTGATGGCATCACACAGTGTGATAGAGAGTATGTGCAGTTCCCTTTAGCTCTTCCTTCTCTCCAAATCTCTCAGGGTTTGCTGTCTGTCGTCTTCCTCACAGGCGTATATTCATAGAGAGATGGACGATCTCCTGACACAGTACAGTGCGAAACTCAGAGACTACCTTTCATCAGGTTAATTTCCAGACAAAATGACCTTTAACTATAAATTATTCACATTTCAGGAGATATTTCTGAGGCTGTAATTGTAGACCTGCAGTCCCATATGGAAAAGATATATAATCCAAATGAATTAATCAAATATGTTTTTGCAGTGTATGAAAATGGCCAAGAAATATATTTGTAAAATATACTTTTAAAATGCATTTATTTGTATTTGTTATTATTTAATTCAGTTGTATGTAGTTTTAATAAAGGTTGCAGATATAACTTAATATACACAAGCTGAATGAATGGTACTGACTTCTGTGATCTGCATTGTGCTTTGCATTAACCATGTACACACACACCGATCAGGCATAACATCATGACCACCTCCTTGTTTCTACGCTCATTGTCCATTTTATCAGCTCCACTTACTATATAGGTGCACTTTGTAGTTCTACAGTTACAGACTGTAGTCCATCTGTTTCTCTGATACTTTGTTAGCCCCCTTTTACCCTGTTCTTCAGTGGTCAGGACCCCCATGGACCCTCACAGAGCAGGTACTATTTGGGGAGCACTGCAGTAACACTGACATGGTGGTGGTGTGTTAGTGTGTGTTGTGCTGGTCTGAGTGGATCAGACACAGCAGTGCTGCTGGAGTTTTTAAACACCTCAGTGTCACTGCTGGACTGAGAATAGTCCACCAACCAAAAATATCCAGCCAACAGCGTCCTGTGGGCAGCGTCCTGTGACCACTGATGAAGGACTAGAGGATGATCAACACAAACTGTGCAGCAGCAGATGAGCTATCGTCTCTGACTTTACATCTACAAGGTGGACTGACAAGGTAGGAGTGTCTAATAGAGTGGACAGTGAGTGGACACAGTGTTTAAAAACTCCAGCAGCCACTGCTGTGTCTCATCCACTCATACCAGCACAACACACACTAACACACCACCACCACGTCAGTGTTACTGCAGTGCTGAGAATGATCCACCACCCAAATAGTACCTGCTCTGTGAGGGTCCATGTGGGTCCTGACCACTGAAGAACAGGGTAAAAGGGGGCTAACAAAGTATCAGAGAAACAGATGGACTACAGTCTGTAACTGTAGAACTACAAAGTGCACCTATATAGTAAGTGGAGCTGATAAAATGGACAATGAGCGTAGAAACAAGGAGGTGCTCATAATGTTATGCCTGATCGTTATCAAATCATAACTGCATTTTCACAGAGTATCAATACCTAAAACACTTGCATTTTTCATGTTAAAGGTTCCTTTGCTAATAATTCAAATGAAATCACTGGAATATAAATTAATTTCAAAAGTTATCCAGACAGTAAAGTGCATTAGACAGTACTTTGGCTGTTCTCATACATTTTCAAATGTATTGGAAAAGTATATTTACATACATTTGTTTTTGTATCGAACATTTGTAGGTGTAATATTTCCCCATACATTTTAAAATAAATGCAATTTCAAATATATTTGGTTATATATAAAAATACATGTTCATTTATTGTTGTTGCCTATGCCATGTTCTACTGTATGGTAAGTTATTCAGATAAAATTGCCAGCAAATGTAGATACAATGTAGGGGGACCTAATAAACTGGCAACTCTGTGTATTACTTGTACAGTCTAGGTCGGTCACGATCATGAAAATTGAGCTGACGGTTATTTGTCATCTAAATAATTGTGATTAATGATTTAATTGACTCTTCTTTTTCATTGTTTGCAACTATTCTAAAAAGGCCTGAAGTGGCCAAATTGGCTGATTCGCTGTCTTACTGGCTGGCTGTGTTTACTTAGCAGCTAATGCTGAGGGTCAAGTCAGTACTGCTGCTCGTGCACACTCACGAATGTCTACAATTACACAGAAGTCTGTGTGTAAACACCTTATCCAGCTCATAAAGCTCCTCTGAAAAACACTGATGATGTGGCCGATTACAGCTGGGCTCTAACTTCTATCGAAGTCTCCAAGGCCCTGGTTGGAGGCCTCTCCTTAACATGTATTGTTTGTCTGCAGTCAGTGAAAGCTAAACTGGGGGTGGTTAGCATGCTTAATTTGTGGTACTGAATAGTTTGTGACTTGCTTTCATTTTTGTCAGTATCAGCAGTGTTTCCGTTTTGGTGTCCCAGTCCTCTAAAGCTGTTCTGTAATTGGTCCACCCTGATCCAGGGAAACCCTGCAGTACCCTGTTTCCACCTCCAGGGGGCTCCCAAACCACTGATTTAGAGCAGGGGGTCTCCCAAACCATTGATGGTGACCAGCTGCTGTGCACAGTTTATTGTTTTCTCTGCTCTAATGCAACAAGTTGTTGAGGTTGTGGCCATGATAGAAGCCGACTGTCGGTTTTGTGGTCTCTTACGTTTTTCTACACTGCTGTTCAAGATTGACATTACTATTCAGAAGTTTACGATCAATGTTTTTAATAATTAAAGCCAGTTTGGATGTCTTTAATTATCAAATATATGTATTAAATTATTCTGACTAGTTAGTGCTGTGCAGCTTTGTAGGTTTCAAATCGGGTGCCCACTGCTCGCCGGCCTTCTGGACTGGTTTGACCACCATGGAGCTTCTCACTGGACAATGCTGTGCAGACCTCACCTGCATGAACTGACCTTTCTGATGATACTCCTGCTGCACAGACTCAAACTATCTAATTATAACCATTGCTTCACCGGTTTTCCCCGTTTCTGTAGTTTAATATTTTATACTAACATTGTTTGCTGTTTGGTGTCGACCAAAGGACGATGGGTTCCCCTTTTGAGTCTCGATTCCTCTTAATGTTTCTTCCTCTTTGCTTTTAGGGAGTTTTTCCAGGCCACTGTCGCCAATGGCGATGCTCATGGGGCCTCAGACCTGGATTTTTCTGTGACAACACCTTTTGTGAAAAGTGCTATACAAATAAACTGACTTGACTTGAAATGATTTGTTGGACACTAGAAAGCTGTTAATAAAAATGTTGAAATATTGGATGCAAAGTGAGGATCAGAGCTGCAGGAGATTCCAAAAATGACAGAGAAAGCTGTGTAACATTCAGAATTATATAGTAATAGAATTAATAATTGGAATTCATGATTTTGCCAAAGTGGAGATCACTTTCAAGAGAGGTAGCTTGTTGAAAAATTAATAAAAAGAGGTAATTGTGCATATTGCTTATCATTTAATATTTTTTTGTTCATAGAATTGTTGAAGTATTGAATAAAACAAATATAGGTAGCCTTTTGTAAATAGTCTCTTACATTTATATCCATGTTGTATGAGAGTTTACTGTATATATAGTAACAGTAATGGGTAATATGAACTCACACACACACGATTCTCTGCAGAGAACACGGTTTACGGTTGTCAGTTTGCTGTTTCACTCTGAACCTTTTCTCTTTTTCCTTTCCATCCCTTCATCCTTCTTGCTCACCTTCCTCCTGCTCCCCTCTGCCTTCTCTCTTCGCCCTCCCACAGTCTCCTGTCTCCTCTCAGGCCTCTCGGGCTGGTCCCGCGCTCCAGTCAAAAGTGGTTCAGTCCCCCACCCCGAGTCCTGCTCCTCAGACCTCGACTGCTGCTTCTGCTGCCCTCACTGTGAGCACACCCCTAAGCTTTTAATCCAGGATGGTCAGACTTGCGTCCCAGAGGGTCCCAGTCCTGCAGAAAGGAGTGTTTCCCTCTTAGAGCTCTTTACAGTTGACTTATCCATCCTCTACCTACAATTGAGTTCTTTCATAGCTGCTGTTTAAAGGTTGGACAAGCTTTACTGAATGTTACAAAATGCCATTCAACCTAATGAGAAACTTAGCATGCATTATTAATTCAAAATAAATGCTGTTTTTGTTGTATGCATGATATTAGGATAGATATACATAATAATATAGGAATCAAATTGGTCTCAGCAGACAGTCGGTTGAAAATATGATCAGTGTTAAGCAGAAGTTTGGATTTGGCTGATACTCTAAACCGATGTCAGAATACATCAGAATGTGTAGTTAAGGCTGGTCTACAATGCCAAGTAGAGCTGGGCGATATGGCCAAAAATGTTATCACGATAAACAAAATTCATATCGTTCGATATCGACACGTATCGTGATAAATGTCAAATCATTATTTCTTTCAAGTTTGAAGGCTGATTTTTGCTCCTGGGTGATTAATCGCTGTTTTAAACTATCCTTTATGGTCAGAACACAACAAACACTCAAACAGTGGGACATTTCACAGATCTGTCACGGGAGAGTGGGAGAGAGTGTCTGCTGAGCTGTTTTTACCAGCTGGAAAAGCACGGCTATTTTGTAATAGTCATAATTTAAGAAAGAAAACAGATTATTTTAGCTGGTGCCGAGCGCTCGGCTACCCCGCTACACATGACATCACAGTATTCAGACACCAGCTAGACGACTGGATATTCAATTGTAGTAGTTTAAGTGGTGAACCGCAAAATATCAACACCAGACAAACAGAACCTCCTTTTAGGTATGTTTAAACTGAAAGCGGTGCTTTTGTGTCGTGTTTGATCCACAGTATCATCAGTTCTCCATGTTGTGGAGTGACAGAGCTGCTTCAAGTTAGCCAGCTGCTAAAAACAGCTAGCCTGGAAAGCTAGTGCTCTCCCGTAATTTACATGAACCCACTTCTTTCTTTCACTTTCGTTGCTTGTGAATGCACTAATACTTAAATATGACTGTCCGAGCGCTGTAACAGGGCTGTAGTTGTGAGGATTGTGATTTAGCGCTGCTAAAGCTGTTAGGATGTACAGAAAGAGGTGAGTTCACTGTAGGTCAGTACAGATACGCCACTGACCTCGTCACTCAGACTCGGTCACAGGAGAGCAGATCACCGGTCACTCCGCTCAAGCAGGGAATGTGTAACTCCACATTTCAGCCGTTGCTAAAGACTCATCTTACTCGTGGCCCCTCCCTCTCTAATCATGTAGAAAAACTCGGAAGTGCGCCCTCTCCTGGCGACAGCAGAGTAGTGTCGTGTGACAGAAGTGTGAGAATGGTGTATTATATCGAACGTTTATCGAACATGTCGTATCGCTCTATCAAGGAAAATATATAATAAAATATTATATCGGTGCATCCCTGATTTTTCTCGTCCTATAATCGAGTTAGTGCTTTCTAACTCAGAGCCTCTTTACACCTCACATCAACATATTGTCGCTGTCCAAAGAAAACAAGTACCTCCAAAATAGTAACTTTACAGGAGAAGAGAGAAACACTCTTACCTTAATGTAAAGAGATTTTATTCCAAGTGGTTTTAGAGCATTTCTATTGGTCCATTCATCATGAAATTTCACACAACGTGAAGGACGGCTGGTGAGTTGAAATGATGTAGAAAATTAAAAATCAATAAAATTGGAGACGGTTTTCTTTGGACAGCGACGATATGTATCAATAATGGATCGTGTCTAGATAAACTTTGGCTAGATTCCATTTACCCTTTTTAGTAAAATATGTTTGATCAGATCAAATCCGATTTTACTCTCCTAAAAAACACATCAGTGCGTACGTCGTTTCTGTTTTACTTTTGTTTACCTTTTTCCCCACTACGAAATGAGAGGACAAGCTTGCCTTCGATTCTGTAATTGGTCCAGAGTCCAAAACAGGCTCTTGGTTTGGGTCTAACTTCAGCCCCATGAAAGAATGCATTTGTGGGCGGAGCCTGGATAGGTGAATTAACAGATTAGTTGTGTTAAATATGGTAAAAGGAAAACTCTGCAGTACTGCGACCCTCCAAGACTGGAGTCTGACACCCCTACTTTACAACTCTCGTCTCCCCAGGTCTCTGTTTCTTCTTGTTTCCATCTTTCTGTCCTTCTCTCAGTTTTGCTGTATCGTTCTGTCCGACATCGTGTGTTTCTTTAGCCCTCTCTTGTTCTTTTACTCTCTCTCTCTCTCTCTCTCATTACAAATTCAAATATCTTTATCAGCTTTAGTTGTAATGACGATGCTGTCTTACACATTATTACCATCACTGATACACAATATAACTTAACATTTGTGTTAATAAGACAAAAAGCTGGTGTGAGTTTAAGGGTGCACCGAATTCCGCTCTGATACCTGAGCTTAGGGTTTGAACTGATCCAAAAATGGAGCACTTTTTTTTCTTCTTCAGTTTCAGCTCTGTATACCTCACTGTGTTGAACTGCTTGGAATCATTTGTCTATGTGTAAGCTAACACAAGACCTTAACACACGTAACTAGAAAAGAAAAGAAAAATAAATAAATATGTTGATATGAAGCAAATGAAGTGAACAGTTTCAGTTCAATAATTCAGTCATTGAGATGTGAATAAATTTACTTAAGAGAAACTTACTGACTCAGATTTCTTTACAGTGAGGGTAATAGGAACCAGGAATAATGCTATTTATAACGTCTATCACAAAACTATCGTAAAACGGTGTCTCAGGCATCGGGCAGCGCATTCGTAACCATTTCATATAACTTTCTGTGAGGGAGCTTTTAGAGGTGGACATCTGGTTCCTGTCACCACCACTGTGAACAGTTCTGACTCTGTAAGAACAGAGCGTTTCACGCCAAACCACTCTGAATGACTTTGCGCACATCTTAATGAATCGATTCCACAAAAATGTAGAAAAATTGGTGGAATTCCACTTTAATAAGGGTGTTATTGGTGCCAATACCAATTTCACTACATCCCTAGCTTTAATGGTTTGATGTCTTCCCTCATTCCACCTTCTCTCTCTCTCTCTCTCTCTCTCTCTCTCTCTCTCGTCCCGTGTCTGTGTTCAGTTCCGTCATGCCGTGCTCTGGGGACATGCGATGTGACAGTAGTGGTGGGCTGCCTCTGCGCTGCTGTGTGTGGCCTTGCTGCAGGCTCATTGTCAGCTCCTGTTTATCTCTCTGCCTGTTTCTCTCTCCTCCAGAGGGCGCCGTTGGCGGCAACGGCCGTGGCGGTGACGGCTCCCCAGCAGGTCCCCGCAGCACTGGGCCCCCAGGGGCCCCACGGTCAGCCCACGCTGGCCCCTCCCAGCGCAGCCGGCCCCGCCCCTGGAGCTCCTGTCATCTCCCAGGTCCGTGTGCCCTCCAGGTTTAAATTTTAGCATCTCTCTCCCCCCCAACTCTGTCTCGCTCTCTCTCTCTCTCTCTGTCTCTCTCCTCTCTTTCTCTTTTCTTCCTCTCTGTTCTTTTCTTCTCCTTCTCACTTTCTGTCTCTCTGTCTCTGTCTCTCTCTTTCTCTCCCTCTCTCTCTGAATGACTGAGTGACTTCTTGCCCCCTCTGGGTTGTTCTTACCCAGCAGGCTGGGTTAGTTCTAGAGACACACTTGTACACACACACACACACACACACACACACACACACATTTATGTTCACAGCTGCCAGAAGGCCGAGTCTTACACACACACACACACACACACACACACACGGGTTAACACAGCTGGGAACTACCCAGCGGACACACACACGCACAGACACCCTCACGCACTCTGAGCCACACCGGCGTACACACAGCTGATTGTGGGCGGGGCTTATCCCCAGCGGGTGCTAAATTCAAATTCTCACACACACTGCCTGTCTGACAGCGTGACCTGGCCTCGTCTCAGCCTCATGGCTCTTTTTATTCTTCCTCAGGAAATGCAGGAGAACGTGAAAAAGTGCAAGAACTTTTTGGCAACACTAATCAAACTGGCATCCCATAATTCCCCCTCCCCGGAGACGTCCCGGAACGTGAAGGCGCTGGTGCAGGACCTGCTGGTGAGTCCAGACCACCTGAGGATGGGAATTCAGGGAATTTTAGGAATATTTGGATTGATGTGACCAAATATCAGTTAGACATTTAAACAAAACGGAAAAAATCACAACAATCACTTCAGTTTCTCCAAACTGTGTTTTTTCAATCTTCAGTGTAAACGAGGACACACTCACTCTATTAAAAAATGTCCATTGTTGCTGTTTTTCCGTTTTTTATATAATGTGAAAATGCCTGTTGTCCTTTACATTGTGTGTAAATGTTATGAAGAGTGGACCAAAAGAAACAGCACAAAAATACTCTGAAAAATGTCTGCTTCCATTGACTTACATTAAAAGTAAAGTATGTTTTTTCTTTCTGCTGTAAAGTTGTCATTTTGGAGATTTTGAAGGTTTTGTTCTGACAGCAGTGATATATACTTTTCGAGTGAATCAGAAGTGTTTAGTCAGCAATTTACATGATGATAATACACATTTTTAAATTCTCCTGCAGGGAGAAAAGGGCCTGATGGACGTACACACTCATATGCACATTTTTGGCCTTTTTTAGTTGATTTTTTTTTCTTTAGAGAGGTCACTTTAAATCAGTAGTCTTATCTCTGAAGGGCCAGTGCGACTGCAGGTTTTAATCCCAAACAAGCAGGAGCACGCTTGGTTCCACTCATTTAATCATTTAGTCTCTGTCTTCAGTAACTGACCAGGTGTGGTTCTGCCTGATTGGAATAAAAACCTGCAACCATACTGGCTCTTTGTGGTTAAGACTGGACACTCCTGCTTTAAATGCTTCATAGTTTGTATGTTTCTATTTGAATATTTTGCAGTCTTTTTTAGTTTTGTCTATTTTAATTGTTTAACTTTTTAAAAAATGACCATTACTTAATTATCAAAATAAACAATAGAATGCTCGATAGTATTTCTGCTCTAAACCAGAGTTTGTGAAAACTTTGCTACTCTAGCTGTTGGAGTTTGTAGCCCTCACAGTGAACCTGCAGGGGGCAGCAGACAGCTCACAGATAGGATACTGTATGTAATGAGAGTTTCCTGTGGGTCTGAGGTAGTAAGAGCGCTGAAATACAGCAGATATATGGTCGAAAGAAAACCGGCTAATCTTGTGTGAAACTGTATTTCAGATTAAGAGTATAAACAGTGTATTGTCCCTCTCACGCCAAAAGCTTGTATCTCCAGCATGATAACATTACAGTAGAAGGCAAAACTTTGAATGAAAGTTGATGGAACACCATTAATTTACAGGTAATTTTGGAGTGTTTCTGTTTCTGCATTCATCATAAAATTTTAACACATGGCGCAGGGCAGCTGACATAAAGCGCCAAACTTTGAACATCCCCGATCAAGTTACATGTTTTGTTCATTTTCTAAGTGAAAATAAGTTAACACCTCCTCTGTAGGGAGCAAATTTAAATAATGCATTTGTTGAGTTTAACCAAAAAAAAACATAAAATAAAAATTGTGATATAACTTTTGCTCAAGCCACCTTTAAGTTGTACTCCCCCCCAATATGTTGAACTTGGTAAATAAACTATACTTGTGTGTTAAAATGTGTGTTTGAATAGGAGCATCTAAATTTTGCATATGACTGTATTGATTTGGAGATTGACATTTCTGTATGCATAATTTTTAGATCATGACAAAAGTTTGGTCTATATTATCGGCCTATAGGCCTGTCTCTACACCTCTGAATCATCATCATGATGATCTCCCTGGACAATCTACACCTCATTCACATCAACAGACTTACTCTGATCTTACTGCACCTTCAATCTAGCAACTCTATACTTTCACATATACATCTGTACATTTTCTAACCATATCTTGTATGATCTGGAAGATTTCTATATCAATATTCTATCAATATTCTATCCCCTGTGTACCTGCATCTCATTTATTATCTACCCCAGACTCACAAACTGCACATACGGAAATGTCTATTTAACAACTTCTTACTCTACAACTGTACATTGGAAATAGTGCAATACAAGTGTATATTGTGTATATGTGTATACAATTAGAGTCGATGTATATATATCTGCTTTTTGTTATATATTTTTTTGTATTTAGCTACTACAAGGGGGCTATGCACTTAAGATTTTCACTCACCTTTGCACCTGTGTAAATGTGACGTGATTTGATTTGATTTGAGGTTAAACCTATACTGAACATATTTATTTTCTCTTTTTGTTTACTTGTTTTTCTCAGGATGCCAAAATTGAACCGGAGGAATTCACCAACCGGCTACAGTCTGAGCTAAAGTCGTCACCCCAGCCTTACCTGGTCCCTTTCCTCAAGGTGAGACAAAGACAGTAAAAACCTTTCATAGTGACTTTCCTCAGCATAAAACACACAAAGCCCTAACTGGCACTTTTCATCAATGTTCTCTCACTACAATACCCAGCATGCATTCTGTAAATACATTGTGCAACCATTGGGAATCCCTGTGGTGTCAACTAATCCTGACTACTAGCCTGGCCACCGATCTGTAGGCTAAAAAATTTGCATTAGCGTAACTTTTACCTCAGTTGTTCAACAAAATCACATTCTTTGTTTCGATTCTTTGTTTATTTAGCACATAATCCTTGGGTTTTTAGCTTGTTGTTCTCATCTGATGAGTCATTTCAGTCATTTAAGTAATCCATTCTCTCCATTGTAACAACAATTTAAAGACAGTTTCATGGCTGTAATAGTATGTTTGGCTTCCTTCTGCATTCAGCAGCTGAAGAAAATAAAATAAAACAACATTTCAAATAAAATTCAACCCCAAAGCAGTTGTAGTTATTTAAATGTTCCCCCTGCCATCAAGATGCATTGTCAGGAGAAGGTTTTCCTAATCTTTAAACCGGAACTCATTTGGAAGCCTTTTGTGGCACAACTGAAGAAGGCAAGTAGGCGTGTTTTTAACAGATGGATCGACTGTTAAAATTTTCATTTTGGCTGTAGTGCCCCTCTAACCGGTGCCATCCCTAAAGGTAAGGTGCACACTAACACACAAACATGGCAACAGCAG
Organism: Colossoma macropomum; assembly: GCF_904425465.1. Lineage (NCBI taxonomy): Eukaryota > Metazoa > Chordata > Actinopteri > Characiformes > Serrasalmidae > Colossoma > Colossoma macropomum. Next base: position 1,389,980 of record NW_023494798.1, read on the forward strand.
CTCCTCTGGCGAGGGTCCAGTCGTGCAGCGATAGCCCCTCCCCCTGGCCGCCCCAGCCAATAGCCAGAGGGCGTGTCCAGCCAGGCATGACACGTGTCACATCCTGCCACCCTGCCTCGTCCTCCACGACGCCAGCGCACCCGTGCTGTCACTCGATGTTAGTGGGCTTACCTCAAAAAGCTCCTAAAATAGACATGTACACACGCAGTCCTGCACTAAGTTATACAGAACACAGCAGCTCATAAGGCTTTTTGTGGCCTTTGTTTGAATGGCTAACACTAGAGGTACTCATGTGCCTCTATGCCTGCAGTATGAAGCAACATGGAAAGTGGTGCTGAGGAAAAGGTTTTTCCACTAAACCCACTGAAATCAGTGTGAACAGTCATTCAGCGCAGTTTGATGTGAAAGGGTGCATTTTAGAGAAATGTACTGGCTCCGATTTCTTTACTGTGATAGGAACCAGGAGTCACAATGTCTGCAGCACAAATATAGTCATTTTTTCACTATCCAAAACCACCAGTGAACCTACACCTGTCTTCTGAGTTTATATGTAACTCTGATTATGGTAAAATAATGGGAAATCTGAAAAAGTGAGTTTTCTTTGGTGACTGTTTGGCCTCACAACACCCTGCATGTACCTCTCCGCCATGAATCGATTGAAAAGATATGTTTTAGACCAGAACTTATTACCATAATTACCATAAAACAATGTGTTAAGCATCAGGCAGCATATTTGTAACCATTTTGTATAACAGCTTTCTGTGAGGCGTTAAACGTTTCGGACCTCTGGTTCCTTTCACCACCACTGAACTGCAAATCTCTCTAGAAATCAAACCACTCTCAATGATCTTGTTTACATTTTAATGATTTAATTATGCAAACATTTTAAAAATTAGTGGAAAAACCCTTAACTAAACATAGCCGCTAACAGGGATGGGCAGAATGACTAAATGTATTGTTATTGTGATAAATAATGACCCATCACAGTAAGCTTTTCTGAGCGTATTGTGGGTATCGGCAGGACTTAAGAAGCGCTAAACAAGTGCATGTTTGATTAAAAAGAGCCCCGTTTAAATGGATTTAATACAGTATATGAAATGTTAAGTAAAATTCTTTTTTTTGTTTTTATAATACTTTTAAATATGGCAAACGAAATATCGTGATGCATATTGTGTATCGTGAAAATTCTTGAAGTATCACACTGTTATGTTTTTGCCATATCGCTCGCTCCCAGCTGCCTCTAAGGTTATTTATTCATCTCATGATCTAAAGATGCTGACTGTTCTGTGCGCTTTTGAAACAACACTAATACAGAAGGGAAAGCAAAATCTTTGTAAGCTTAGTTGTTTTTGTCTCACGGTAGCCTTTCAGCATCAGACAGGTGAGTGCAAGCAAGTTAATGGTTATTCTCTCTCCTGCTGGTTTGGGGTGGAAACGGAGAATCTCACGCCTGTAACGCTCTGAACTTTCACTTCCTGTCATAAGTTTAGGGACTCCTAGCTATCTTTGTTGATTTGCAATGACTTAACATATAAAATAAAGTTTATTTGCTCCAGTTTTTGTTGAGCAGAATTAGTAATCATTGGTTAATTAACTGGATCACGTCTCATTAATTAGATGTTTGTTTTGGTTGGTTTCTGTGTGTAGAAAAGTCTGCCGGCGTTGCGGCTGTCCCTGTTGAACAGCCAGCAGTCCCTCACGCAGCCTTTACAGCCCGCCAAGACCGGCATCACCCCAACTGGAGCTGTCGCCGGGGCTGTTGCCACTGGTAACGCTGTACGGCAACCCAACAGCACCACTGTGCTGCCACAAGTAGGTGCTTCAGCATCTCTCTCTTTCTCATTCTTGCTCTCTCTCTTTCTCATTCTTGCTCTCTCACATGCTTGCTTGTCCTTTTTCTCCATTTTTCTGACGCTCTGTGTTTTTCTCTGTAAAGGAGAGTGAAATGCTCAATAGTATTGGAATGTATGTCCAAGGCTGTTAGTGTTCAGAGAGGACCTGCCCTCTGTAATATCAGATTTTCAGCTTCTTTCGCTTCCCTTCAAAGCTCTCCAAGGGTCGAGGTTAGAAGGCCACTCCAGCCAGAGAGGTGAGGATGTTCTGGTCCAGTCTGAGAGAACAGTATCAGAGTTGCTCCAGGTGTATTGCAATGGATTAGGATAAGCTATATCTGATCTGTTATTAAGATCATTTTACCTCTTCTACTTGTGCCACTTCATATTTAGTAATAAATTAATAAAAAAAATCAGTATTTCATGCATTTTTGAGCAGCTTAAAATATGAAGCTAATATGTTAAAGACACAAAAAATTGGTCATTTTAAAAAAGTGTTATTAGTCCAGACCATCACAGTCAGTACATACTAAAATGTACTGATTTTACTGTAGCATTTTAAAGTAACTGGCAGCCTGCATACATACCCTAATCCTGGATTAGTTTTAGTAACTTAAAGTGTGCGCTGTGTGGCTGTATTATGCTCCAAAATACAAATTTCCCATGCTGGGGGGTCTCTACTGGCAGATTCTTAATATTGAAGGGTTTTCCAGGCAAAACTGGATCAGAACATCCCTACAGAACAAGGCAGAGGGCAGTTTGGATCAAAGTAATGATAAAATGTAACTGTGTGTAACTTTCATTCCTCTTCATGCACTTGCTTGTTCAAAAAGGCGGTTGCTGACAAACTAAATAGAAATCTCATTTTCAGCTTTGTCGTGTCATGTCCTTCACAACAGCAGCATACAGGAATTGTGTTACTGACAGAAATGAGTGGATTAAACAGCAGAAATAGACACTTATTTTAAAGGATGAAGGACAGGCAGAAAACTGGATCATGGCATCCCTACAGAACAGTGGTGCAACCAGTCACTGGAAACCGAAGTGTGGAGTCTCATCATGGTTAAAAAATCATCAGTTAAAATGCATCTTTTTGTGGATGATTAGTTGGACATTTTTCATTGCATGTTTTAAATTCTCCTACTTTTTACTGCTACTCTTTTTTCCAGCAGACATGCTTTCCACAGTGTTTTTTAATGAAGTTAAAGTTAGCTTATCTTTTTCCAGTGAAGTCTATGACTGTGTAATTTATTATGCTTTAGTTAAACCCATAGAGTCCATGCAGTAATGTCCAATGCTTGCTGCCTGTAGTCGAACTCAGCCTCACTGAGTGACCCTCCTGCCAGGAGTCTGCAACTCGGGCTGTGAGCCAACGACGCTTCACCAAACAACCCTCCACTCTCCGGGCAGTTTACTGCCCGTCTGTGCCAAGCTAAACGGCCGAGATCAGAGTGAGCAGGGCTGTAGTTATGCTGTGAGTAAAGATTAGAATTGCCCTATTCTTGAGGTCTTTACACACCAAACAAGATTTATTTGTGTGATTTATTTGGGTGACAGTAAAATAAGTGGAGCACATGTATAACACATGTGTAACTAGAACTTGCTGACTAATGTCAGGAGGACCAATTTGCCCTTGCTTTGTCATGGCTGATGTCAGTATCTCCATAAGAAGTAGAAGTGGGGCTCAAACTGGGCCACGTACATCCAGGCTCCTGAATGGAACATCAGCTCCTGACTTTTCCATAATGGAAAGTAGCCACAAAATGGTCACCATTGTTCATTTTGCAAGGGAGGAGAAGAGGACACATTTTTCCGTTTTCGTTTTCATGACGTTCATTTGCTTTGTACTGGGTGTCTAACAGCCTTCAGAGCGCTGTAGCAGCAGCTGTGATGGCTGTCCCTGGTTTCGTGCAGATGGAGAGATGTTGAGGAGGAAATGAAGATGACTCATCGCTCCTTGAATCATGAAGGGCCCTGGAGCTCCGTAAACTGTTGGTGAGCCAGGGGCCTGAGCAGACCGGGCACCAGCAGGCCTGTATGGATGTGTCTGGGTGCGTGTGTCAGAGAGGACTGGGTCTCCACAGAGCTGTGTAAGTAGGGTCAGAGCCCAGTGTTTACTGACAGAGAGGATGAACGCTCGAGGGGGCACTGCTGTCCCCTGTGTTCCTGCGTCAGGGCAGTTGAGTTAGAAGAGGTAATGGGGTCTTACTTGGCACAGTGTGTGTACAGTGCTGTGAAAAAGTATTTGCCCCTTCCTAATTCCTTCTATTTTTGCATATTTGTCACATCTAATGTTTCAGATCATTAGACTACTTTTAATACTAGACAGAGATAACAGACAGAGGTAGATAAACACAAAATGCTGTTTTTAAATAATGATTTCATTTATTGAAAGAAAAATGCTGTTCAGCCCTACCTGCCCTATGTGAAAAGGTAATCGCCCCTTTAGCTACTAAATCAATCAGTTAACCAAATTCAGTTGGCTATTGGGTTCAATTTCACTACCCACCCCCAGACCTGTTGAATCTAAACATTAAAGCTGGGGTTACATTACACGACTTTTACCACGATTTTAGCCCCGATTCTCAGCCTGGCCGAGTCTGTGCTAGTTGGCTCTAGTCTGTAGTTTTTGGGTCAGTCAGAGTCGACAGTTGGAGAGAGAACTCAGAAGTGTTCAAGGGGGGCAGAGTCAGATTTTTGGCCTCCTGATTGCGTTTCAGACCAGTCAGAGTTTATCAAACAGGTTTGATTTTTTTTAACCTGACTCTAACCTGAGCTTAATCTAGCGTGAACTGGTCAACGACTCAGTCTGAACGAACTCCTTCACCAGCCAATGAAAACTGAGAGCGCGAAAGAAAAATATACAGCAAGTAAACAAAGAAAAAATGGTGAAAAATCACTTACATGTAGAGCAAACCTTTTTAATGAGCTGAGTTTAAGGCACAATGGAGTTTATGTACATTTAAAATACCGCACTGATCACATTTTTAAATCCATGAGCCTCACTTAAACATGTTTACCTGCTGCTTCTTTACTGTTTCAGTGCAAACGACAGAGAAAACAGCAGGAGCTGCTCCACTCCTAGTAACAGGAGAATGCGAGAGTTCGCAAAAGCTTAAAGACTGAGTAGTGTGTGATCCCTAATCATTTAGTGTGTGATCCCCAATATTTCAGTTTCCCAAAAAAATCTGCAAAAACAGTCTGATAGTGTGAGATGCCCAGTCTTTTATAATCTGTTAAGACTTTAAAAGTTGTGTTGTGTACCCAAAAGAACAGAAATAGAATAGAACCTGTCTGGCAATGTGAAGCAGGCTAGAAGCTCTCAAAAAGCAGCACATGATGCCACATTCTAAATAGATTCAAATACAGATGTGGCACAAAGTCATTGAAATCTGCTAGTCTGGAATGAGTTACAAAGCCATTGTTAAAGCTCTGAGACTCCAGCAAACCACAGGAAGAGCCATTATCCACAAATGGAGAAAACTTGGAACAGTGGTGAACCTTCCCAGGAGTGGACCAGATTTCACCAAGAGTGCGTCGACGACACATCCAGGAGGTCACTAAAGAACCCAGATGACCATCTAAAGAACTGCAGGCCTCACTTGCCTCAGTTCCGGTCAATGTAAAAGATTCCACACTAAGAAAGACACTGGGCAAAAATGGCATCCATGGGAGAGTCGCAAGACGCAAACCACTCCTGACCAAAAAGAATAGAAAGGCTTGTCTCTCTTTTGCCAAAAACATCTAGATGACCCCCAACACTTTTGGGATAATATTCTGAGAACTGATGAGTCAAAGGTAAAACTTTGGAAGAAATGGATCCCGTTACATCTGGCTAACACTGCATTCCACCATAAGAACATCATACCAACAGTCAAACATGGTGGTGGTAGTGTGATGGTCTGGGGCTGCTTTGCTTATGCAGGACCTGGAGGACTTGGTTGATGCAAACATGAATTCTGCTCTCTGTCAGAAAATTTTGAAGGATAATGTCAGTTTGTGACCTAAAGCTCAAGCGCAGTTGGCTTATGCACTGATCGGAAACATCCGGAGTCCACCTCATAGTTACTGCTGTTGGATGTGTGCTGAGCAGAACTAAAGAATTAAACTACCTTCATTGTAGTACTCTCTGGAGTTGTTCATATGTTGTTCCTTTATTGTTTCTCCACCTTTCACACAGATGAAAATAGCGTTTTTTTGAGGGCATTGTAAATGAAAGTCAAAGGCAATTATGATTTAGAAGAAAGTGTATGTGTGCTATGTTTGAAACATTGAGCATTGTGCAAAATGAGAGTTTAAACGATGTATTTTTAATTTAATAAAAAACGTGAAATGATATGTTTAGTGATCGACAAACTACTAGCTGAACCTTTTCTCTTCCCTACCTGAAGCAGACTTGCTGACCTAACGCTTTTCATCAGAGATGTTTTCTGTGTTGACCTTAATGTGTTGACTTTAATGTTCTATAATGTTCCTGTAAAGCATGCCATCATTTAACTGACATTTTCTCAGCTAAACAGTATGTGGGCCATTTCTGGCAGCCTGAATGTAATATTTCAGCAATATATGCACCCGCAGTCTATCTGTCTGCTTCACTGTCTTCCCTGTTCCACTCCCCGCTCAGTCCTCGTCCCCTGAGCTGAATGTATTGTCCTGTCTCGGAGGCCCTTAGGTGGGTTTGGCAGGGGCTGGGGGGGGGTTGGTGGTCC